>NC_064624.1:27370941-27970941 GCF_023898315.1 Schistocerca nitens
CATTCATGCGAATGGACAGTTTGTTGCTGGTCATTCCCATATAGAATGCTTCACAGTGCAGGCAGGTCAGTTGGTAAATCACATTGGTGCTTTCACACGTGGCTCTGCCTTTGATTCTGTACACCTTCCGGGTTACAGGACTGGAGTAGGTGGTGGTGGGAGGGTACATGGGACAGGTTTTAGACCGGGGCCGGCTACAAGGGTAGGAGCCAGAGGTTAGGGAAGGTGGTTTGGGGATTTCATAGGGATGAACTAAGAGGCTACGAAGGTTAGGTGGACGGCGGAAAGACACCCTTGGTGGAGTGGGGAGGATTTCATGAAGGATGGATCTCATTTCAGGGCAGGATTTGCGGAAGTCATATCCCTGCTGGAGAGCCACATTCAGAGTCTGATCCAGTCCCGGAAATTATCCTGTCACAAGTGGGGCAGTTTTGGGGTTCTTCTGTGGGAGGTTCTGGGTTTGAGGGGATGAGGAAGTGGCTCTGGTTATTGGCTTCTGTACCACGTCGGGGGGGTAGTTACGGGATGCGAAAGCTGTTTTCAGGTTGTTGGTGTAATGGTCCAGGGATTCCGGACTGGAGCAGATTCGTTTGCCACTAAGACCTAGGCTGTAGGGAAGGGACCATTTGATGTGGAATGGGTGGCAGCTGTCATAATGAAGATACTGTTGCTTGTTGGTGGGTTTGATGTGGACAGATGTATGAAGCTGGACATTGGACAGATGGAGGTCAACGTCAAGGAAAGTGTCATGGGTTTTGGAGTAGGACCAGGTGAATCTGATGGAATCAAAGGAGTTGAGGTTGGAGAGGAAATTCTGGAGTTCTTCTTCACTGTCAGTCCAGATCATGAAGATGTCATCAAAAAATCTGTACCAAACTTTGGTTGGCAGGCCTGGGTAATCAAGAAGGCTTCCTTTAAGTGACCCATGAATAGGTTGGCATACGAGGGGGCCATCCTGGGACCCATGGCTGTTCCCTTTAATTGTTGGTATGTCTGGCCTTCAAAAGTGAAGAAATTGTGGGTCATCCCCCTGCGGGTTCGGGGGTTAGAATAGTCCCGCGGCATTCCTGCCTGTTGTAAGAGGCGACTAAAAGGAGTCTCAACTGTTTCAGCCTTTAAATTGATGGTCCCCTAAAGGGTTTGACCACTCCATTTCTAAATTTTTCCATTAGTGCGTACTATTTGGGGAAGGACACCTTACGTGGTGCATCTTAAATCCATCTTGCCCTAAGATCTGCCACACCTGATTTTTCTTGGAGTTGGACTTACATCGAGCTTCCGGCCACATCCACTGCAGTGTGTTCTGGGTGGCATACATTCCCTCCAATGTGCTCTTCCATCTTTGCCCTCATGATGTACATGGATATTTCGACACCCGACATCCAGCACGGTAGCCAGTCCGTTGTGGTGGGGTCATCATGTACCCTGTTGGTGGTAGCCCCCTGACTACACAGGGATGGCACTGCTGATGCCTGAGCTGCTACCTCCCCATGTATGCCGAGGAGTAGATGCCTATCCCTCTGGGGCATCGGGACTCCCAGCAAAGGCCATCCTGCCAGGTGGTCTTTGCTGTGGCTGGGTGGCGCCCGTGGGGAGAGCCCTTGGTCAGAGTGGGTGGCATCAGGGCGGATGACCCGCAATGAAGCGTGGTACATCATCTCTCACTGGTGGGCCTCCACCAGCAGTCTCTAAGCGATCGAGGTCTAACCTCAACGGCAAGCAATTCAATCCAAGATCATTTCCCTCCCTGGCCACTCCATGGGAGGAACACATGGCTAAAGACAGTAGTGGAGATTATTCACCCCTGTACCTTGTCTGTACGTGGGTCGATGGTGAATCCTTTATGCAAACTAAGCCTCAGTTTTTTGTGGAGCATTTAGAGGACAAGTTCGGGGAGGTGGAGGGCTTGTCCAAAATGTGCTCTGGGTCGGTTCTCATCAAAACAACATCCTCTGCCCAGTCAAGGAGGTTGCTCACTTGTGACAAGTTGGGGGATGTTTCCGTCACCATCACTCCCCATAAAAGTTTAAACATGGTCCAGGGTATTATATTCCACAGGGATCTTCTTCTGCAGTCCGACGATGAACTACGCGCCAACCTAGAACGACGAGGTGTTCACTTCGGCCGGCGCGTCCATCGGGGTCCGAGGGATAATCAGGTAGCCACCGGTGCCTTCATCTTGGCCTTTGAGGGTGATGTCTTACCCGAAAAGGTTAAGGTGATGGTTTACCGTTGTGATGTGAAGTCATATATCCCTCCTCCAATGCGGTGTTTTAAATGCTGGAGGTTCGGGCACATGTCATCTTGCTGTACTTCCAGCATCACGTGTCGGGATTGTGGACGTCCTTCGCATCCTGATACTCCATGTGCCCCGCCTCCTATCTGTGTTAACTGCGGAGAACACCATTCCCCCTGCTCGCCGGACTGTAGGATATTCCAGAAAGAAAGGAAGATAATGGAATATAAGACCCTGGACCGCCTGACCTACCCCGAGGCTCGACGGAAATACGAGCGGCTCCATCCTGTGGCGATGACGTCAACCTACGCCGCCGCTGCAACGACAGTTCTCCCATCATCACGAATCGGCTCTACGATCAGTCAGCATCCACCAGCCCCCTTGCTTGTGGGGGGCACTTCACAACCTGTTGCTCCTGCTCCATCTACTTCAGGAGCAACACCCCCCCAACAATCGGGGACTTCAGTTCCCCCTTCCCAGCCGGAGAAGCGTACGTCTTCTTCGGCTACTCTCGCAAGGAAGGGGTCCCTTGGGGACCTCCCTTCACAAGTTCCGACCAGTGGAAAAGCGGACCCCTGCAAGTGGCTCAAACAACCACCAGTCCCTGGTCGTAGGGCCTCAAGGTCGTCGTCCGTCCCTGAGGCTGACACTGTGAAGCCCTCCAAACCTGAACCACCGAAGGCACAACGAGGGAAACAGATACAGAAACAGAAGAACGTCCCCAAGAATACCGACATTGCGGTGGCACCCGTCCCGCCGCTTCCTACAAGCTCTGCGTCTGAGGACGAGGTGGAGATTCTGGCGTCTGCTGAGGACCTCGATCTTGCTGGTCCCTCAGACGCCATGGATAGCACTAGCACAGGTGCTCAATCGGAGGCAGCAGATGACCCAACGGCGTAATCTGCCTTCCCAGTCCCGTCACGCCTTTCTCAGCCATGGACAACACCATCCTCCAGTGGCACCGCAGCGGTTTCTTCCACCATCTAGCTGAGCTCCGCCAACTTATCAGCCTTCACCCTTTCTTCTGCATTGCACTTCAGGAAACTTGGTTTCCAGCAATGCGAACCCCGCCCTCCGTGGCTATCGGGGTTATTATAAGAACCGGGCAGCTTATGAAAGGGTGTCTGGTGGCGTCTGCATATATGTCCTTAACTCTCTTCACAGCGAGTTTGTACCTCTACAAACAGCTTTAGAGGCTGTTGCTGTTCGGGTGTGGACGCCACAGGCTGTTATCGTCTGCAGTCTTTACCTTCCACCGGATGGTGCTGTCGCGCAGCATGCCCTGGCTGCTCTGATAGCCCAATTGCCGCCACCTTTCTTGCTACTGGGCGACTTCAACGCCCATAACCCTCTGTGGGGTGGTTCAGTAGTGACAGGTAGAGGTGCCACCATTGAGCATTTATTAGCACAGCTCGATCTTTCGCTTTTAAATGATGTTTCCTCCACCCACTTTAGCGTGGCGCATGGCACGTACTCCGCCATTGACCTTTCCATCTGCAGCACTAGCCTCTTACCGTCTGTCCAATGGCGAGTGTATGACGACCTGTGTGGTAGTGACCACTTTCCGATCTTTCTGTCACTACCACAGCGTCACTCTTCTGGGCGCCTTAGCAGATGGGCTATGAATAAGGCTGACTGGGACTTGTTCTCCTCCACTGCCGCTGTTGAGCTTCTCTCTAATGATGACATTGATGCGGTGGTTCAATCGGTCACCACCGGTATCGTTACTGCCGCCGACTCTGCCATTCCGCGTTCCTCTGGGTCCCCTCGGCGGCGGAATGTGCCTTGGTGGTCGCCTGAGATCGCTGAAGCGATTAAAGATCGCCGGCGGGCGCTACAGCGTCACAGGCGACATCCATCCATAGACCACCTTATCGCCTTCAAACGGCTGCATGCACGAGCCCGCCTCCTTATCCGCCAAAGCAAGCAGGAGTGCTGGGAGCGGTATGTGTCCACCATTGGCCTCCATGTCTCTCCATCGCAGGTCTGGGCTAAGATCCGATGCCTCTACGGCTATCGGACCCCTGTCACTGTCCCTGCACTCTCACTGAATGGAACAGTTTGTACAGACTCCGACGAAATTGCCAACAGCTTGGCAGAGCATTTTGCTCTTAGTTCCGCTTCTTCCAATTACCCACTAGCTTTCCGCTCCATTAAAGAGCGGATGGAACGTCAGAGCCTTTCGTTTCGCACCCACCACCGAGAATCTTACAATGTTCCATTCAGTGAGTGGGAATTTTGCAGTGCCCTAGCCACTTGGCCTGATACCGCTCCCGGGCCAGATCGCCTCCAATGTCAGATGCTGAAACACCTTACAGTGGCCTGCAAGCGACACCTCCTCGACCTTTACAATCGTCTCTGGGTCGAGGGTGAGTTTCCGTCGCAATGGCGGGAAAGCATTGTCATCCCCGTTTTGAAACCGGGCAAGAGCCCTTTGGAGGTGGACAGCTACCGCCCCATTTGCCTCACCAACGTTCTTTGCAAGCTTCTCGAACGGATGGTGAGCCGGCGCTTGAATTGGGTACTGGAGTCTCGGGGCCTTCTGGCTCCGTCTCAGGGTGGGTTCCGTAAAGGCCGCTCCGCCGCCGACAATCTGGTGAGCCTGGAGTTGGCCATCCGTACTGCCTTTGCCTGCCGTCAGCATCTGGTCGCTGTCTTTTTCGACATGCGGAAGGCGTACGATACGACATGGCGTCATCACATCCTTTCTACGCTTCATGGATGGGGTCTTCGGTGCCCTCTGCCGATCTCTATCAGAAATTTCCTGTCGTATCGTACCTTCCGCGTGCAAGTCGCGGCCTCATATAGTTCCTCCCACGTCCAGGAGACCGGTGTGCCACAGGGTTCTGTTTTAAGTGTCTGCCTGTTTTTTATAGCCATTAACGGGCTCGCTGCGGCCGTGAGAAATTCTGTCTCCGCTTCCCTGTATGCTGACGACTTCTGCCTTTACTACAGCTCTACTGGCATTGCAGCTGTTGAGCGTCAGTTACAGGGCGCTATCCGCAAGGCGCAGTCTTGGGCTGTAGCTCATGGGTTCCAGTTTTCGGCAGCCAAGACCTGCGTTATGCATTTCTGCCAGCGACGTACTGTCCACCCGGAGCCGCGGCTTTATCTTGCCGGTGAACTTCTTTCAGTGGTGGAATCTCACAGGTTTCTGGGGGTGGTTTTCGATGCCCGGTTGACTTGGCTGCCTCATATCCGGCAGCTTAAACAGGCGTGTTGGCGGCATCTAAACGCTCTGAGATGCTTGAGCCACACCCGCTGGGGCGCCGACCGATCTACCCTGTTGCAGCTCTACCAGGCGTTAATCCAGTCCCGTCTGGATTATGGGAGCCTGGCTTATGGCTCAGCATCCCCATCTGCGTTGCGGGTGCTGGACCCAATTCTCCACAGCGGGATACACCTTGCCACTGGTGCTTTCTGCACCAGCCCTGTGGACAGCATACTAGTGGAGGCAGGTGTCCCTCCACTGCGGTTATGACGCCAAAAATTACTGGCTGCTTATGCTGCCCATGTTTTTAGCTTGCCAGGGCATCCAAATTACCGTGTCCTGTTCCCGCAGTCAGTCGTCCATCTGCCAGAACGTCGGCCCCGGTCAGGTTGTCCGATCGCCGTACGTGTCAAAGAGCTCCTCTCTGGGCTTGGGTTTTTCCCTGTTCTACCTCCTTTCCGGGCTCCTCTGCGCACGCCCCATTGGTGTGTGCCCCGCCCTTGCCTTCGGCTCGACTTGGAACAGGGCCCGAAGGACTCAGTCCCTCCAGAGGCCTTCCGCCGCCGCTTTTATTCCATCCTGGTCACGTATCAGGGCTCTGGCATTGTTTACACTGACGGCTCGATGGTTGCTGGTCGAGTCGGTTATGTGCTCACTCTAGGGGACCATTCCGAACAACGTTCCTTGGCGGCTGGCTGCAGTGTTTACACTGCTGAGCTGGTCGCCATCTTTCGAGCCCTAGCGTATATCCGCTCCTGCTCAGGTGAGTCCTTCGTTATCTGTAGCGATTCCCTGAGCAGTTTACGAGCTCTCGACCAGTGTTTCCCTCGTTCTCGTCTGGTGATGGCTATCCAGGAGTCCCTGTATACTCTTGACCGTTGCGGCCGCTCTGTGGTCTTTGTTTGGACCCCAGGCCATGTTGGGATCCCCGGGAATGAGAATGTTGACCGCCTGGCGAAAGAGGCCACCAGTCAACCACCGCTGGAGATTGGCCTCCCAGCGACTGATTTGCGGGCGCTGTTACACCACAAAATTTTCGATTTATGAGACGCTGAATGGCGCAACCTGCCCGTACCAAACAAACTCCGTCGTATCAAGGCGTCAACGACTGTGTGGCGGTCGTCCATTCGGGTCTCCCGACAGGAGTCTGTTGTCCTCTGCCAGCTGCGCATTGGGCACACTCGGCTGACACACGGCCACTTATTGCGCCGTGAGGACCCACCTCTGTGTCGCTGCGGCTCCGTTTTCTCTGTGGTGCACATTTTATTGGAGTGTCCGCTTTTAGCTGTGCTCAGGCGGACGTTCGCACTGCCTGACACGCTCCCTGCTCTTTTATCTGATGACCCTGCTATGGCTGGCTTAGTTTTACGTTTTATTCGGGCAGGGGGTTTTTATCATTTAATCTGAGTGTTTGTGTTTTATTTTATTGTTTTGTGTTGATTCTGGCTTTTGGCCTACGTTTTTAAACTCGGTTTTTAATGGGTTTTCGGTGGTTGACTTTTCCTTTTTTTTTCCTATGGTCGGCCAGCCACCGTTATTCTCTGTGTGATTTCATTCGTTTTGCCTGGTCTTTATCTTCGTTTCTCTTGATCTGTGTCGTCTGTGTTCTATTCTGTTAATCGTTTTTCTTTTCTGTGGGTGTTTTTAGGATTTGGTAAAAGGGACCGATGACCGTAGCAGTCTGGTCCCTTTAATCCCACAAACCAACCAACCAGTTGTGGGTCAGGACGAAGCTGGCTAAGGTAATGAGGAAAGAGGTTTTAGGTAGGGTGGCAGATGATCGACGTGAAAGGAACTGCTCCATCGCAGCGAGGCCCTGGACGTGCGGAATATTTGTGTATAAGGAAGTGGCATCAATGGTAACAAGGATGGTTTCTGGGGGTAACAGATTGGGTAAGGATTCCAGGCGTTCAAGAAAGTGGTTGGTGTCTTTGATGAAGGATGGGAGACTGCATGTAATGGGTTGAAGGTGTTGATCTACGTAGGCAGAGATACGTTCTGTGGGGGCTTGGTAACCAGTTACAATGGGGCAGCCGGGGTGATTGGGTTTGTGAATTTTAGGAAGAAGGTAGACGGTAGGGGTGCGGGGTGTCGATGGGGTCAGGAGGTTGATGGAGTCAGGTGAAAGGTTTTGTAGGGGGCCTAAGATTCTGAGGATTCCTTTAAGCTCCACCTAGACATCAGGAATGGGATTACCTTGGCAAACTTCGTATGTGGTGTTGTCTGAAAGCTGACGCAGTCCCTCAGTCACATACTCCCAACGATCAAGTACCACGGTCGTGGAACCCTTGTCCGCCGGAAGAATGACGATGGATCGGTGAGCCTTCAGATCACGGATAGCTTGGGCTTCAACAGTGGTGATGTTGGGAGTAGGATTAAGGATTTTTAAGAAGGATTGAGAGGCAAGGCTGGAAGTCAGAAATTCCTGGAAGGTTTGGAGAGGGTGATTTTGAGGAAGAGGAGGTGGGTCTCGCTGTGACGGAGGACGGAACTGTTCCAGGCAGGGTTCAATTTGGATAGTGTCTTGGGGTGTTGGATCATTAGGAGTAGGATTAGGATCATTTCTCTTCGTGGCAAAATGATATTTCCAGCAGAGGGTATGAGTGTAGGACAGTAAATCTTTGACAAGGGCTGTTTGGTTGAGTCTGGGAGTTGGGCTAAAGGTGAGGCCTTTGGATAGGACAGAGGTTTCTGATTGGGAGAGAGGTTTGGAGGAAAGGTTAACTACTGAATTAGGGTGTTGTTGTTCCAGATTGTGTTGATGGGAATTTTGAGGTTTTGGAGGGAGTGGAGCTGGAAGTGGGAGATTGAGTAGATGGGAGAGACTGGGTTTGTGTACAATGAGGGGAGGTTGAGGTTTGCTGGAATGGTTGTGAAGGGTGAGTGAGTTGACTTTCCGGAGGTGGGAAAACAGGAGATTGGACTGTTTTTTGAGGTGGAGGGTGGCATGCTGTTCTAATTTGCGGTTGGCCTGTAGGAGGATGCTCTGAACAGCTGGTGTGGTTGTGGGAGAGGAAAGATTGAGGACTTTTATTAAGGATAGGAGTTTGTAATGTCTCTTGCAGCGGTCTCTCCACGATATTTACAGAAATTTTATAAATCATATAACTCAGTACATATCTCGAAATATCTCTTCTTATCTTACCGATTATCAAGGCAAAGTAGTTTCAAGCCCAATTATTCCTTGGAGCGTCCATTTACTCCATGGAATAGCTTCTCTGCTATCTATGTTTTCTCTTATAAAAAGAATAGGGGACTTCTTGCCAATTAGTCCTAAAAGAAGGATATATATGTATATGTATGTATTGTTGAGCTAGTTGCCATCTTGATGAGATTCTGTATGAGAAGGAATTTAATACATGAACTAAACTAAAGTAAGTGTGTTCGCGTATTATTTAACGGATTATTATTATTGACAGTGTCTGCTTACTATGCTGTGTTGCACGGGATCAGTGAGGAACGTCTGATTTACACTGGACGAACCTGCCGTTTTGTATGCTCAAGATATCCAGTTACTTCAAATAAATAGGCTAACACGGTCTTACCAGCAGATCTCCAGTCTTCCCCATGTGATCACCGAAAGTTAATAATTATTACAAATGTTTCCAGGAGATCGACTGACAATTTTCGTCGCACCGAGACTTCGAAATTGCTTCACTGCCTTATGGAATTTAAGTTAAGCTTAATTTAATCAGGATAGAGCAGTATTGAACTGTGTGAATGTGATAAGCCTGCTTTGTCAATGAAAATTCCCTTAATATACGCATTTTTTACTGTCCTGATCAGTGAAGCTAAATCAGGCCGGTGTGAGAGAGGTTTTTTAAATTTTTTGATCACATACAAAATATATTAAATTTGGCTTCACTGTGACAGGACTCATTTTTGAGCATTACTTAAATATTGTGTGAATTTTATGTTGCATGTGCACGAGACAAAAGAAGACGAGGCCTGTTCCAGAAGTCACAATTTTGCCACAACCTACGAGAACGTTGTTCAGGCCAGACAATATACAATTAAATTTTTGTAGATAGAAATTTATAATAACTATTTAAATGTCTATCGGTTTGAATCAGATTGATTGGGTTGAGGTTTAGATACGAAGTGTTTATTAGAAGTGAGTATTATGCAAAGTTTAGGTCAGTGACATTATTAACTCAGATGCGAGTGACTTTATATGTTTGTTGTTCTGTGTATTAATGGTTCTTACTAGGGCGGCTTATAAAATGGCAATGCAACAGCAGAGCGAATCACAACAGTCCTCACCTGTTTCTGAGGTTAGTGAAACATTAGACGCTGGCTTAACTGAAGTAGTGCCTAGCAGCAGCATTAGTCAGGCCCCACAACAAAGCTTAAGTGTTTCGATGTCATCTGAGCAGGACGAAATAAACACTGTTAGCCAAAAATGTAACAGACTTAACTATAGCTCAAATAGAGACTAAAAGGGAATTAACTAAAGCGCAAATAGAGACTAAAAGGGAAATAAATGAACAATTAGCAGCCAATAAAGTGGAATTAAATAATAAATTAGTAGAGAGTTTCCAGAAACTTGATGATAAATTAAATAAAACTGGGGAAGAATTGAAAATTCAGAATGAAAAGACAGAATTAAAATTAGCTGCTCAAATTGAGCAAGTCACTCAGCAGTGTAATGAAAATGCGAAGAAGTTACGCCTAGAGCTAACTGAGTATGTTGCTACTAAGCTTGATACTATTAAAGAGCAGGTCGAGTCAATCCCACAGATAGTTCAAGCACAAGAACAGATGCAATGTTCTGTCGCAGTAATTCCGGTATTAGTTGAAGTTCAAGATGAGTTAAAGCAACAAGTAAACGAGATGTCAGCAGATATGCAGGATTTGAGACAATCACAAGACAAGTTCCCGAAGGACATCCAAAATTTGGATAAATCCATAAATAACATAAAGGAGAGACAAGACGAGGTTGATCATAAGGTAAACATTCTCGCGGGAAAATTCTCGCAGTTAAGTTTAGAAAGGAAAAGCATTTCTTCAGACAATATTGAACATAAGGTCAGAGCACCTATACAATCTATGACGGAGAGTTCTGAAGAAAATTTATTTAATAAAAGTTTTCGAGAAGCCAAAGAACAACTAGGCGAAGAACTTAAACAATGGAAAGAAAACATTGAGAGATCTTTAAATCTATCTCAAGAAGATTTGTGTTCCACGCAAGGAAATGAACCCATGACAAGATCTATCAATGAAGCTACATTATTTACCCGATCAAGTACAGACAGGGACATTAATGCACACGTTCGTTTTTGCAATCAACATCAATCACAACACTATGAGGGTAGTCATAATGCCTGTAATTGTAAAAGCAATACTGAGGAGAAAATGCTGAAACAACGTCAATTCCAGATCTACAACCTGGACAAGAAAAATGTTCATCCCGTAGTGTTTATAAGAAGTTTTAGGGGAGTATTGCCAAAAATTTGGAGTGAGTGGCAAAAGGTCAGTTTCGTGACCGGTTATATTCAGGGGTCAGGAGCTATATGGGCATCTGATATGATATCAACTTGGGACACATACGAAGATTTTGAACGAGCATTTTTATCCAAATACTGGTCCGAAGGAGTACAAGAACATTTAAGGCAGGAGGTATTATACCTGGAACCTTTTTCTTTTTCACGTGGATCTTTAAAGAAATACTTTGAGAAATATATAAACAAATCGCGGTATTGGGATAAGCCTATGCCTCTACAAGACGTGATTGGCATATTAAAATCTCGACTTCCGGCCAGCATCAGAAATAGAATGCTGTATATTAATGAGCATGACCTCGACTCTTTCATGACTATGCTTGACACTATAGATATGATCGAGGAAGATGAATATCGGCCAAGACAACCGGTTAGGCAGAGGAGAGCGATTGAGGTGCCAAATGCAAACCGGAATGGAAACGGATTTAATAATTATTATACTAGGAATAGTCAGAGATTCAACGGAAACAATTGCAACGGAAATGGAAATTTCAATAACAGTGCTGCGAGGGGCAGATTCAGAGATAATCGAACAGGTCGCAGATACAACCCAATGTTTGAAAATGCAAGAGATTATCAGAACCAGCAGTTTTCAAATAAAAATAATAATGCATACAGAAATTCTGACACTCGATTTGAAGCAAATAACACAACCAGTCATCAACAACAACCAGTCATAACAGAAGTAGTAGATGATTCAAGAGGAAATAATAATCGACATTTAAACTGAAGAGGGCCGCTTTATGCTCCGTAAAGTCGGCCGGGGAATACAAAAGGGGCAAACCTGTTTTAAACGAAATTAATTCCGTGGCAATGTTGAGATATAATGAAGGCGAATTAATGACAGATGAATTGACAAGAGACTTGGAGGCCTGTGTAGTCGAAGATAAAAGGGTTCCTGTGTCTGAGATCATCACAGAAGTGGGAGGAATTTTAACCAATGTTGTATTGGACACAGCTTCATCTACAGACATAGTATCCGGGACTTTGTTTCGCAGAATTAGTAAAATTAAGAAAATCCCTGTCCTACCAGTACAAAATTGCCGAGTTATAGGTGCAGTGGGAGCAAAATCCAGGAACGTCAAGATACAAACGCTTATCGAGATAAAATTGGGAAATGTAGCTAAACAATGCACATTCCTTGTAGTGGAAAAGTTGTTAGTAGATTGTATTCTTGGCATTGGAATTTTGCAAGCCTGCAATTGCAAGTTGGACTTGGTAGAAGGAAAGGTGCATTTTAAAATCGAAGATCAATTTGTTACACTGATCTTACTGAGAAAGGAGGCAGTGTATGAGCAATATTTCCGTGGTGCTGCTGTTGCAGTTGATTTGTGCTGAAAATAATAATATGTGCCGACGACCGATCAAGTCATTTCAAGAAGAGGATTTCAGACAAATAGTCGAACAGAAGATTGCTGAGTCAGATTGCCTAACGGATAGTCAGAGGGAACAATTATTCAATATATTAACAGAATATGAGTCAGTTTTCGATGAAAAGCCCGGAATTATTAGAGGATATGTTTGTACATTACAGATTAAGCCCCATAAGACATTTTGCCGCACACACTATTCCATTCCCTGGCGATTAAAACAACCAGTTCAGGAAGAGATACAAAAAATGTTAAACTGGAATCTTATTGAACCGTCGAACAGTCCATATTGTTCTCCGTTGCTTGTTGTACCAAAGCCAGGAGGAAAAGTTCGATTGGTATTAGATGCAAGGGAAGAAAAAATTCGCAATGCTCTCATTAATATTACGGAGAAAGCAAGACAGCGAAAGGAAATCCATGACAGAAACATCAAACGGATTCAGACTTTCAATATTGGACAAAAAATTCTTTTAAGAAGACACATCAAGTCATCAAGGTTGAAGAAGACCATCAGAAAATGGAATCTAATTTATACTGGTCCATATATAATAGTTGATATACCGAATCCTGGTGCGTATTTATTAGCATATCCGGATTCTGGAAGAATAAAAGGATTATTTCCCCATGTAGACCTAAAGAGGTACTTTTAAGAAAAGTGTTTCAAATTAAATGAAAAGTCTGTATGAAGTATTTGGGTGTTAAAAATGAAGTGCGAAGGACAGTATGCCTCAGCTACTGTGATAGGTTAAATGACAGCATGCCAAGCATCTGTGATAGTTCAATGAACAGTAAGCGATTGCTTCTGTGATAGTATAGGAATGTTTAGAAAAGTAAGTGGAACTGTAGCTATTGCTGCTGTGAAGACTTACAGTTTATCTGTCTACACGATGATCACCAAAGAAGCTTGTGCGTGTGAAATAATATACATTCAGGGAGTGTTAATCTCCAGTGAGAATAAGTTTACTGAAACTATATGGTCGAATACGGCGCTTGCGTGTGAAGTTAGTGTTTGTAAACTGACAGTTCACAGGAGAACAAATGAACCGCGTTAGGAAATTAGAATCGATTGCTACTGTCCACAGATATAAAGACTCACTGGTTTTTTTTTTTGGTGCGAGCTAAATTCTATTCAAGAGAATTTAATTAACCAGCTTAGTGTGTGTTTATTAAATTAGAGTTAATAAGAAAGTTCTTCATTGAATTTATAATAATGTGTCATTTTCCAGTTGGATTTGTTTATTGTTATATTGCATTCATATATGTTCATGAGAAAATGCGGCATTTGGAGTATAAAAGAGAAAAATTAATTTCAGCTGGAGAGGTACTTGAAACCAAATTAGGAAAGATTCAGATCTACTTCCACCTGGAAAAGCCAACGAAAAATAAATAAATAAATGAATAATTAAAACCAGAATTAAAACCTTTCAGCTTACTCAAGAAGATGGATGAAATTATCCATGTTTTCAAAATTGTTTTCCGATCTGGAGTTGTGATATTGTGCAACTACAGTATCGATTAAGACACCTAGGTGTGGAAAGTATAAGACGAATGGATTTTCCCATTCCTCAGATGGAAGATTGGATGGATCAGGTCCATATTTGAGTTCAAAATGAATCTGTAGAAATTCAACTAACCATTCTCTTCCAGGAATCTTTAATAGTTGACCATTCCTTAGACGAATTTCGATTGTTTCATGCCACAATCCTGAGTACCTGTTCCTGAGGTTCATTCTGGTCTCTCAAATCCGTTATGTCTCCTGTCCAGTACGCCAATGCGACGCCTGTCCTCCGTGCCGTGTCCCATGTACCTGTTCGATCAGTTTCACCGCAGTTCAGCAAGACAGCGATGAAGAAAATTTTTCAGAAGATTGTAAAAAAAAAAAAAAAAATTTGCATGTGTAAAGTTTTTTTTTTTTTTTGGCTATGAAGCAGATTTTATCTTTCCTATGAATTCTACATAACTCTCAAATTTCTAAATTATTCTGTCTTTCCTATCATCTGTGATACCTAGTTGGGGTCTAAGCCTCCAGGTTTTCTGGGGTTTCCCTGTGAAGGCCAGTTCCTGAATAGGTAGACCTGATGAACAACTATATAAGTCCATCTTCCCTGGTTGTGTACGTGGGATGTGGGTATGCCCCAGTACACGTGAAAGCAACAACTAGGTATCTAGGTAATGAAGATACCAAATCTCTTTCAATTCTTGTAAAAAAAAAAAAAAATCTTACTAACTTCTTAAAATTTATAGGAAAGTATGTTCCACAAATTCTAACGAGTTAGCTAAGCCAATAGTTAGCTCGCAAAGTGGATACATATCAACTTTGCTCGCTGCGAGGGGTGATGTAATGTCTCTTGCAGCGGTCTCTCCGCGATATTTACAGAAATTTTATAAATCATATAACTCAGTACATATCTCGAAATATCTCTTCTTATCTTACCGATTATCAAGGCAAAGTAGTTTCAAGCCCAATTATTCCTTGGAGCGTCCATTTACTCCATGGAATAGCTTCTCTGCTATCTATATTTTCTCTTATAAAAAGAATAGGGGACTTCTTGCCGATTAGTCGTAAAAGAAGGATATATATGTATATGTATGTATTGTTGAGCTAGTCGCCATCTTGATGAGATTCTGTATGAGAAGGAATTTAATACATGAACTAAACTAAAGTAAGTGTGTTCGCGTATTATTTATTATTATTGACAGTGTCTGCTTACTATGCTGTGTTGCACGAGATCAGTGGGGAACGTCTGATTTACACTGGATGAACCTGCCGTTTTGTATGCTCAAGATATCCAGTTACTTCAAATAAATAGGCTAACACGGTCTTACCAGCAGATCTCCGGTCTTCCCCATGTGATCACCGAAAGTTAATAATTATTACAAATGTTTCCAGGAGATCGACTGACAATTTTCGTCGCACCGAGACTCCGAAATTGCTTCACTGCCTTATGGAATTTAAGTTAAGCTAAATTTAATCAGGATAGAACAGTATTGAACTGTGTGAATGTGATAAGCCTGCTTTGTCAATGAAAATTCCCTTAATATACGCATTTTTTACTGTCCTGATCAGTGAAGCTAAATCAGGCCGGTGTGAGAGAGGTTTTTAAATTTTTTAGATCCCGTACAAAATATATTAAAAGTTGACGGGTGTGTTCGTTGGCTGAGTTGATGTGTAGGTGAAGGATTAGGTGGGTGAGGGCAATGGATTGTTCAGTTTGGAACTGGTATAGGGACTGATGGAAAGAAGGGTTGCAGCCAGAGATGGGAACTTTAAGTCTGAGGCCTTTGGGGGTAATACCAAATGTGAGACAAGCCTGAGAAAATAAAATATTGGAGCGTAATCTGGCTAGGGCAAAGGCATGTTTGCGGAGGGAATGTAAATAAAACGTAATGGGGTCGTTGTGGGGGTGTTGTGAGGGTGAAATGGTATTAGAGGGTGGAAAGTGTAACATGAGGCTCAAATGAAAATGAAAATAAAATAAAAATATATGGGGAGAGATAAAGGTGAACTAGAAAGCAACTGGAGACCTGGTGTGAAAAAAGGAGAAATAGTGTTGGTCAAAGCTGGGCTATGTTGATCCTGTAGTGAACTTGGGTTGGTAGACAGTGATGTGCATAAAGGTTAGGTGGTTGTGTTGCCACCAAAACACGTTAAAGGATGGGAAAATTTCGAAAAAGCTACGTGTAAATGTATTAAAAGGAGTGGTTTTGTGGTGGCAGATTAAGAAAATGAGACTAACAATTGTCTGGCTGATCCTACTCCTAATGATCCAACTCACCAAGACACTATCCAAATTAAACCCTGCCTGGAACAGTTCCGTCCTCCATCACAGCCGGACCCACCTCCTCTTCCTCAGAACCTTAGGCCCCCCACAAAACCTTTCACCTGACTCCATCAACCTCCTGACCCCACCAACACCCCGCACCCCTACCTTCTACCTTCTTCCTAAAATTCACAAACCCAATCATCCCAGCCGCCCCATTGTAGCTGGTTATCAATCCCCTACAGAACATATCTCTGCCTACGTAGATCAACACCTTCAACCCATTACATGCAGTCTCCCATCCTTCATCAAAGACACCAACCACTTTCTTGAACGCCTGGAATCCTTACCCAATCTGTTAACCCCGGAAACCATCCTTGTTACCATTGATGCCACTTCCTTATACACAAATATTCTGCACATCCAGGGCCTCGCTGCAATGGAGCACTTCCTTTCACGCTGATCACCTGCCACCCTACCTAAAACCTCTTTCCTCATTACCTTAGCCAGCTTCATCCTGACCCACAACTTCCTCACTTTTGAAGGCCAGACATACCAACAATTAAAGGGAACAGCCATGGGTCCCAGGATGGCCCCCTCGTATTCCAACCTGTTTATGGGTCACTTAAAGGAAGCCTTCTTGATTACCCAGGCCTGCCAACCAAAGTTTGGTACAGATTTTTTGATGACATCTTCATGATCTGGACTCACAGTGAAGAAGAACTCCAGAATTTCCTCTCCAACCTCAACTCCTTTGGTTCCATCAGATTCACCTGGTCCTACTCCAAAACCCATGACACTTTCCTTGATGTTGACCTCCATCTGTCCAATGGCCAACTTCACACGTCCGTCCACATCAAACCCACCAACAAGCAACAGTACCTCCATTATGACAGCTGTCACCCATTCCACATCAAATGGTCCCTTCCCTACAGCCTAGGTCTTAGTGGCAAACGAATCTTCTCCAGTCCGGAATCCCTGAACCATTACACCAACAACCTGAAAACAGCTTTCGCATCCCGCAACTACCCTCCCAACCTTGTACAGAAGCAAATAACCAGAGCCACTTCCTCATCCCCTCAAACCCAGAACCTCGTACAGAAGAACCCCAAAAGTGCCCCACTTGTGACAGGATACTTCCCAGGACTGGATCAGACTCTGAATGTGGCTCTCCAGCAGGGATACGACTTCCTCAAATCCTGCCCTGAAATGAGATCCATCCTTCATGAAATCCTCCCCACTCCACCAAGAGTGTCTTTCCGCCGTCCACCTATCCTTCGTAACCTCTTAGTTCATCCCTTTGAAATCCCCAAACCACCTTCCCTACCCTCTGGCTCCTACCCTTGTAACTGCTCCCAGTGTAAAACCTGTCCCATGCACCCTCCCACCACCGCCTACTCCAGCCCTGTAACCCGGAAGGTGTACACGATCAAAGGCAGAACCGCGTGTGAAAGCACCCACGTGATTTACCAACTGACCTGCCTACACTGTGAAGCTTTCTATGTGGGAATAACCAGCAACAAACTGTCCATTCGCATGAATGGACACAGGCAGACAGTGTTTGTTGGTAATGAGGATCACCCTGTGGCTAAACATGCCTTGGTGCACGGCCAGCACATCTTGGCACAGTGTTACACTGTCCAGGATATCTGGATACTTCCCACTAACACCAACCTGTCAGAACTCCAGAGATGGGAACTTGCCCTTCAGTATATCCTCTCTTCTCGTTATCCACCAGGCCTCAATCTCCGCTAATTTCAATTTGCCGCCGCTCATACCTCACCTGTCTTTCAACAACTTCTTTGCCTCTGTACTTCCGCCTCGACTGACATCTCTGCCCAAACTCTTTGCCTTTACAAATGTCTGCTTGTGTCTGTGTATGTGCGGATGGATATGTGTGTGTGTGCGAGTGTATACCTGTCCTTTTTTCCGTCTAAGTTAAGTCTTTCTGCTCCTGGAATTGGAATGACTCCTTACCCTCTCCCGTAAAACCCACATCCTTTCGTCTTTCCCTCTCCTTCCCTCTTTCCTGATGAAGCAACCGTCGGTTGCAAAAGCCTGAATTTTGTGTGTATGTTTGTGTTTGTTTGTGTGCCTATCAACCTGTCAGCACTGCTGTTTGGTAAGTCACATCATCTTTGTTTTTAGATATATTTACTACTATTACATATATACCCTCATGGGAGAGTGGAGATGAGTCTGGAATAGGATACAGGATTCCAAAGGGGTTGTGGTGCTACAGTGCATGGAAGCTGCATTGTGCATTACATTATTTTCCAACACGTCAGTAGAAATGAAAACATCTCAGCCATGTAAATTAACTGCACGTTCTCAAAGTCTTCTAATTTGGTATGGTAAGATATGAGGTATTTTCCTCCTAATGGCTAAAGAGTTGCATTAATGCAGCCTTGAGGTCAGCAAAGGTTCCTAATTTTTTTAACAACTACAGCATTATCTCTGTTGAATGGAATGCGTAAACTCTTCAAAAGGGTGATGAACTGCCAAATTCTCCAATTCAGGCAATATTTACTCCAGTATCAATGCAGTTTTTTACCATCTTATACTCTTGATACATCCAGCTAAAAAGCATTCATGCATCACCAATATTTAATATTTTGTAATTGGTGTCAGTGGCATCGTATCCATGGTGAGCTGTGTGGTTTGTTGATTGCTGTGTGTTGATGACTTCTCTTTACATTGCAGCTCCACATCACTGGTATAACAAAATGTCAGCTCTAGGGAGGTGTTCAAAAGGCTCAAGACTGGATACTGAACAGTGGCACCCAGTTCTCTACAAAAACCCACACCACCAATGTGGAGACCGGTCGCCTCGCCTCGTCCATTCATCCTGTGAGTGGATGGGTGGCCACTCCTCTGCTTCTTCAGTAGGGCCCAAGCAGGCACATGGGGTTGGGGGGATTACTGGTTATCAGGAGCTCCAACACTAGGCGCATTATGGGGCCCCTTAGGAGCACAGCATTCGGGGCTGGAAAGAAAGCCAATGTGCACCCAATACATCTGTCGGGAGGCTTCATCCAAGATGTTGAGGCGGCCTTGCCTGTGGCTATCGAACATGCAGGGCGCAGTCATCTGCAAGTTGTGCCTCATATTGGCACCAACGACGCCTTTCGCTTGGGTCCTGAAGCCTTCCTCAGCTCATTCCAGTGACTGGCAGAGGTAGTGAAGACTGCTGGCCTCGCGTGTGGGGTACAAGCAGTGGTCGCACTTTGCAGTATTGTTCCCAGAGTTGATCAGGATCCTTTGGTTTGCAGCCAAGTGGAAGGTCTCAACCAAGTCTTGGTCGACTCTGTGATGGTCTTGGCTGCAGATTTCTAGACCTGCATTATCTTGTCAGGAGTTGTAGAACTCCCCTTGATGGGTCAGGGGTGCACTACACAAAATAAGCAGCTACTCAGGTAGCAGATTACTTGTGGAGTGCACATGAAGGTTTTTTAGGCTAGATGTTACTTTGAGGTGCTCTTATGACCACTCGCAGTCGATATGCAGTAAAAGAAGCCAGACGGCCTTCAGAATAAAGACACTTCAACTGTCACAATATCAGCAAACTGTCGAAGTGTTTGAATACAGCTCTCATATTTACTGCCCTCCGGGAAAGTTCTTATGCTCAAATTATTCATGGATCGAGAACTGGCTGAAACCCAAGGTGAGATATTTAGCGAGTCATGGAACGTATATCGCAAAGGCAGGTTGGAGGCCATAGGTGGTGGATTGTTCGTTGCAGTTGACAAAAATATTGCCTCCATTGAGGTTGAAGCTGAGTGTGACAGTGATGTTATCTGTATCCATATAACAGTTGTGGGTGAAACCATGTTAATTGTTGGATGTTCCTACCAGCCATCCGATTCCGCAGTGACATTTCTATAGTCATTAAAAGAAAATCTTGTCAGTAGTGCATAAATACTGACTTCGTGCAAGACTAGTTGGAGGCGACTTTAACGTACTGAGTATAGATTGGGATTCCTATGGATTCATTGGGGTGGTATAGACTGCCAGTCATGTGAAATACTTTTGAGCATGATTTCAGAAATCTATCTTGAGCAGCAAACTCAGCAGCCCACACACACTGGAAATATTTTAGACCTTGTAGCTATAAATAGGATGGATCTTATCGACAATGTCAGTATACAAACAGGGATTAGCAACATTGATATCATTATAGCAACTATGGTTTCTAAAGTTAATAAATCAGGAAAGGAGGCTAGGAGAGAATTTCTGCTAGATAGAGCAGAAAAGCATTTGTTAGCATCTCTCTTAGAGAGTGAATTGACAATACTTAGTTTGAGTAAGGTGGATATAGAGGAATTATTGGCAAAGTTTAAGCATATTGTAAATTATGGTCTGGAGAGTTAACTGCATAGAAAGTGGATGAAGGATGGAAAGGAACCTCCATGGTTTAAAATCGAAATTTTTGTAGATGCTGAGGAAACAGAGGCTGTTGCACTCTCACTTCAAAAGAAAATGCCCAAATGATGGCAAGTGAAGATTAGTAGAGATTAATGCATCTGTGAAAAGATCTATGTATGAAGCACACAACGATTATCACAGTCACACCTCAGCAAAAACTCTGGCAGAGTACCTGAGAAAATTCTAGTCATATCTAAGTCTTTAATTGAGTCCCTTGTTGACCAGTCCAGCATGGTAGTTGAAGGTAGCAAAACGAAAGCCAAAGTTTTAAATTTTGCATTCAAGAAATCGTTCACACAGGGGAATCGTGCAAAGATACACCCATTTGAGCATCAGACTGACTCTCATAAGATGACAAAGTAATAAGCATATCTGGCGTAGAGAAACAGCTGGGAGGTTTGAAAGAAGATAAATCACCAGGTCTGGATGGAATCCCAATCTGGTTTTACAAAGAATATTCTATGGTATTGGGCCTCTACCTAGCCTGCATTTATTGTGAATCTCTTGCTCATCAGAAAGTCCCAAGTGACTGGAGAAGTGCACAGGTGATGCTAGTAAATAAGAAGAGTAAAAGAACAGACCCAAAAAATTACCGACTAATATCCCTAACTTCATTTTGTTGCTGAATCCATGAACATATTCTGAGTTTGAGCATATTAAACTTTCTTGAGCCTGAGAAGCTTGTGTCCAAGAATCAGCATGGGTTTAGAAAGGATTGCTTGTGAGAAACTGAGCTTGTCCTTTTGTCACATGACGTACTGCGATCTGTAGATGGAGGGCAACAGACAGATTCCATATTTCTAGATTTGGTACATTGCTGCATTGAAAGCTGTTGCCATAGGTATGAGCACATGGAATAAGTTCACAGATGTGTGAGTGGCTCGAAGATTTCGTAAGTAAAAGAACACAGTATGTTTTCCTCAAAGTTGAGTTACTGTAGGAAGATACTAGATGACTTAGTCAATATTTCTGGTTGGTGTAATGAATGATGGTCAAATGCAGATGAATGGAAAGAACAAACCTGAAATGTTGAGAGTTACAGTATTACTAGTGTCCTGCTTGCTACAGCCAAGTCATTTAAATATCTGGGCCTAACATTGCAAAGTGATATGAAATGGAATGAACATGCAAGAATTGTGGTAGAGAAGGCGAATGGTCGACTTTGGCTTATTGGAAGAATTTTAGGAAAGGTGACTGCATATAGGACACAGGTGCAACCTATTCTTGAGTACTACTAGAGTGTTGGGGATCCATACCATGTCAGATAAAATGTAAATGCCGTGTGGCTAGAGCCTCCTGTCAGGTGGACTGTTCGCCTGGTGCAAGTCTTTCGAGTTGACACCACTTCGGCGACTTGTATGTCAATGGGGCTGTTAGGTATGACATTCCGTCATGCTGACTACTCAGCTACCAGGGGCGGACACCGTGGTGTATGGAAGGAAGACATTGAAGCAGTTCACAGGAGGGGCTGTTAGATGTGTTACTGGTAGGTTCAAGCAATACATTAGTGTTACAGAGATATTCGAGAACTGAAATGGGAATCTCTGAAGGGAATGCAACATTCTGTCTGAAAAACACTAGTGAGAAAAATTTAGAGAACTGGCATGTGAAGCTGACTATTGAACGATTCTACTGTTGCCAACATACATTGTATGTAAGGACCACGAAGATATGATACAAGAAACAGGACTTGTATGGAGACATATATTGTGAGTGGAACATGAAGGGAAAAAACTAGTAGTGGTATGGGGTATCTTCTGCCACACACCATATGATAGCTTCCAGAGGGTCTATGTAGATGTAGATACAGCTCTATAGTATCTGAATTAGGTATCCACATCCTAAACATATCTTAAATAATCAGGTAGAAGAAGTGGTGGAGCTGTTTCACACCTGAGGCGTTTTTGATGAGAAACTAAAATGGTTATCACATGGGTGCCAAATAAAATTACTATCTATAAAAATTCAACACTCTAAGATCGCTCTAATATTCCGTAATGGAACCTTGTGCTAAGGTGACTGTATCGTTACAGTTCAGTCAAAATTCTAGAAATCCTTCATCTTATCCCATTTAGGTTAAGGATTTGCAACACCATTGGTATTTGACTAGATTCTGTCCACAGTAGGGGTACGAGGCTGGCAACGAGCCTTTTGCACAGGTCCCATTGAAGGCCGTCTGGCAGAAGCATGCTACTGCTATTGCAAGTTAAGCATCAGGAACTTCTATTTAATTATGTAATAATGATTGGGTAGGCACCTGGTGATCCATGCCATCTGCCTCTGGCAATCAGAAGTCTGGACTTTAAGTGAAATGTCTCTGGGGTAGTAGAACAACTGGGAAATATTGAGGAATTGTCTTTGGATACCTCCAATCAACTGTATGCGCAGATCCTTTCCTCAAACTACTCCGTAGTGCATAGCTAGCTCAAACATACACCTCGACCTGCTCTGTGGACCTGAAGGGAACACACACCTTAATCTCTGTAGGTGACTGTTTCTTTTAATCCTTCATGGGTATAGTAATTCAGAAACCATGTACACAGATGGCTATAGAACTATTGTAGAGTTGAGTGTGTGTTTGTGTACAGTAGTAATAACAAACTCTGGTCTCTGCCAAGTGTGTTCACTGTTGAGCAGGCAATTGTCACCAAAGCCCTATAACACATTGTAGCCAAAAAGTCGCTGTTGGTCTGTGACTCATAGAGCTGTCTTCAATCTGTTAGCCATCACTATGCAAGGCAATGCCTATCAGTGTTCAGGATCTATTGTTGACCTCCTCCATTGGGTGCTGCCATCACTTTCATGTGCTTACCAAGGCACACTCCTATTCTCGTAAGCAGCTCACAGCTCGTCTTGCTGAGGAAGCAACTGTGAGTGAATTACTAGGCATTAGGATACCTGGTACTGACCTAATACACCAAGAAATGCATCTAATCATAACAAGAAGAGAGTTTGATTGGTAAAATTTTACTACCCCCAGTAAAATCAGAATGAAGAAAGAAAACCACTACTGAACTTTGAGGAAAGAATTTTGCCACTTTATGCAGTCTGTCGATCACACATACAAGGCTCGGTAATGATTTTCTCTTATGGCAAGAGGATCGATCTGGGTACCCCTCCTCACATTGGCCCATATATTGATGAAATACTGACACGGTGAAGCGAGTATTGGATGAATTCTAAGATTCATTAGAGAAAGTGGATTTTACCCCAGTTTGAAGTTCTGTTAAGCTTTATGTTAGTGTTTATCGCAAATGTGGAGGGAAAGACTCTCACTGTAGTAAGAGCCCTGGAGGACTGCCATCTGCTTTGCACTCTGCGTTGATATATTCAGTAATTCCTTACAGCCTTTTAGCCAATCCAGCTCCTTTAGCATCAACAGGCCTTTCCTGCTTTCTTTGTTTTTGAGACCTAATTGATGGCAATGTTTTTCCTACAGTCCTTTTAGTTTCGAGTCAGTGAGTGGAATGGAGGGGAGAGAGTGAGCTTCATCCCCCAGTAGATAACCAGCTTGCACTCCCCCCTCCCAACACACACACACACACACACACACACACACACACACACACTCTCTCTCTCTCTCTCTGTCTCTCTCTCTCTCTCTCTCTCTCTCTCTATCATTATTGTATTTAAAGAAGATATCTTAAACCACCAAAAATGAAGAGGGCATTTTAAATATCTGCGCATTCCTATGTACTTGATGTTACTTTAGTCAAGTAAAGGATTGCAGCGATGCTGTGACATGCTGCTGCCATAGACCTATCCAAAAACTTTTATCGAGAAAGATTGCCAAATAGCCATACATATTTGAGAAGTTATTTTATTTTATTTTGAGGTCCAGTGTTAGCATTTCAGTATGCTGTCTTCAGGCCCAAAATGCACTTCGTATGCTGGGTTACAAGTTCAAAGATATCGATATTGTACTGGAGGCGACAGTGTCTGGATATCTTGAATTCATTATTAGAGTTCTTCCTTCGAGTGCATAGGACACAGCTGTGTCTGTATGCACTGTCCAGTGTTACATTATTATCTAAAGGGCTGAGACATAAATGTTGACATAAATGTTGGGTGGTTTTTATCCAGCATGAGTGCAGTGATGAAGAAAAAAGTGAACTTTAAGTATGAGGTGTGCACCTCAGTTTGTGCAATAAATACATGGAAATTTGCATTCAGAATGGGTTGGATAGTGTGTCGGAAAGAGGCAGCAGGAGACTGTTGCTGATTCCAAAGACATGTAGAAGCCACATCTAAAACTCTACTATTTTGGATGGGAAACCTAAATGTTTCTGGATGAAAATAAATACTTACTGTGAATAATTCCCTGTCTGCACACATGTTGAAACCTGTTGGTGGAGGAGGATTTAGAAGGATATTGAACTGATTAAATATGAAGCTTATTTGAAAAAGAAAATATCGTTTGTTGGTCACTCAAATTCATACACCTGTTTGACAGATGGATGCTATTCCCAGTTGCTAACTGAAGCATTCTTATAATTACATATCCACAACACCTTTTCATTAATTTTGACGTAAATGACATTGTCTTTGTGTACAAAGATTTGGACGGATGTCATTATATCATTGTAAGCAATTCCTGGGATGTTCCAGTATTTCCTGTGGTGATAATGTGCTGACCACGATGTGATTTTTTGTCTTGGCACGCATTACTTTTCTGAACAATTGGATGGTGTCACACTTGCAGAGAATGTCATTATTACATGTCCAACATTTGTGAATACAGTGAAGATGATATCTTTAAATACAAATTTTCCGCGTTCCTTGATAGAAACCCTGTGTGTCAGCAACGATGTTCACACTTGAAGGTGTCATTGTGAAATGCTGTGGATCTGCGGTACCTAGGGAAATTATGTGATGATTCAAATTCAACACATATGTCTCTTAGTCCTGATTTCACTTTCATTTTGCTTTGAACAATGTATCTAATTGGAGTGAAACCTTGTACACATGTCAGAGAGTAGGCCACGAGTGTTAGTACCGCAGTCAAATTGTAAATTATCATATAGGTAGAATTCAGAATTAAGTACACTTTGGCTTTGGTTAGTTTACAATTGTTGAACACACTCGAATGCTTTTTCGGACATCCCATCCCGTCTGGAGAGCCAGTATAATGAATCATTGCAGTTCTAGTCGAACTGCTGTAGAACTGAATATTCAAACAGTTCCTATGAACATAAACTTCTTGGTAATTAAACTTCTGATTTCAATACCCTTAAAAAATTCAAGTGTTCTTTATCTGTCACAGTAATATGAGGCATTTCCTATACCAGTTTATCTGATGAGCTTTTATTCTCTTTAGGCTTAGGCTCTTATATAGAGTTATCTGTTGTACTTCAAACCAGAATTAGTTCTTGCTTAGCGTTCATGATGTGTCTTGTATCCTAAACACTCCCCATAAACATTTTTGGTGGGATACATACTCTAAAGCAGAGACTTGTTCATCTGTGTTTTTACCATCCTCCTCAAGTCCAAAGTTGACACACAAACATATGTTTTGATGGTCGACCTCAATGCCATCCAGTTAGTATCTTATTTCTTGACGTATAAAGGCAAAAATATTACATGTAAGCTGGAAGCTGGTATAGGGCCTCCATCTTTCTTCTCAAATTTCCCTTCCAAGTATAGGAAACTGTTGCTCGCAATTGTTAAACCATCGTGTGTGTAGAATGAGAATTCTTATCCCATCATTATTATTAAATGTTGCTGAAGCAAAAGGCTTATGAGAGAAATATTCCTAGCAAATGATTCACAAACTGGAGCCATTATATTGAGTGACATCACTATGTGGTTTCTACCCTATCAGTTTAAGGAACCTGTAATTCTCCCATGTTACAACATTGAGCTTCTGAAATGATGTGATGTACTGAAGGTTGTGTGCATCCCTTTTGTACCATGCTGTTTAAATTGAAGTAGTATGGCAGTTGTCTCTTGTAAAAAATCAACTGTATTCTTGTCCCGGTCAACAGTATTCAAATTGAGATGGTCTGGTGCCTGCCAAGTCACTGGCAGGTGTATCAGTTTACTTGGCACATCTCGACATTTTTGTATCCTGGGCCTTTGTAGTGAAGATACAGATTCATTGTGATCGTATGCTCGACACTAATCATGCTAACTGCTTGTACATCCACAGGTTGTTCTGATCCTTAAAATTTATCTGAATTCTTGTCCAAAATGTGAATCCTTGAGAAGGCTTATAGTGGCTTTATGGAACCCTCATGGCTAAAGTCTGTTGTCTGTTTTGCCATTTTTATTTTCATTTTACACATATTAACATTTGCATGTAACTTGCACTCTTTTACAGATGAATTTTTTATACATCCATTTAAATCATCAATATCATATGAGCCGGGCATATTTTCACAACTTTACCAACTCCTAGATGTAGTTTATTGTTTGCCTTTTGGATAGTAGGAAATCGGTTGTATGTCTCAAGATTGATCAGTGCAATACTCCAGGACCCTTGCCTAGATCTGTTGGTGGAAAGTAATTTCTACATCTCCATCGGTACTTTGCAAATCTCATTTAAGTGCCTGCAGAGGGTTTATCAAACCACATTCACAATTCTCTATTATTCCAATCTTGTATAGCGCGTTAAAAGAATGAACACCTATATCTTTACATACAAGCTCTGATTTCCCTTATTTTATTGTGGTGATCATTCCTCCCTATGTAGGTCAGTGTTAACAAAATATTTTCACATTTGGAGGAGAAAGTTGGTGATTGGAATTTTATGAGAAGATTCTATCAAAATGAAAAATGCCTTTCTTTTAATGATGTCCAGCTCAAATCCTGTATCATTCCTGTGACACTCTCTCCCATATTTCATGATAATACGAAACGTACTGCCTTTCTTTGAACTTTTTCGATGTACTCCATCAGTCGTATATGGTAAGGATTCCACACCGTGCAGCAGTATTCTAAAAGAGTATGGACAATTGTAGTGTAGGCAGTCTCCTTAGTAGGTCTGTTACATTTTCTAAGTGTCCTGCCAATAAAATGCAGCCTTTGGTTAACCTTCCCCACAACATTTTCTATGTGTTCCTTCCAATTTAAGTTGTTCATAATTGTAATACCTAGGTATTGAGTTGAATTTGTGGCTATTACATTAGACTGATTTATCGTGTAACCGAAATTTAATGAGTTCCTTTTAGCATTCATGTGGATGTGCTTACACATTTTGTTATTTACGGTCAATTGCCACTTTTCGCTCCATTCAGATATCTTTTCTAAATTGTTTTGCAGTTCGATTTGATCTTCTGATGACTTTATTAGTTGATAAACGACAGCGTCATCTGCAAACAACCAAAGACGGCTACTCAGATTGTCTCCCAAATCCTTTATATAGATAAGGAACAGCAAAGGGCCTGTAACACTACCTTGGGGACTGCCAGAAATCACTTCTGTTTTACTCAATGTTTTTCTGTCAGTTACTACAAACTGACACCTCTCTGACAGAAAATCACAAATCCACTCACATTTCTGAGACAATATTCTATAAGCACACAATTTCACTATGAGCCACTTGTGTGGTACAGTGTCAAAAGCCTTCCAGAAATACGGAATCAATCTGAAATCCCTTGTCAATAACATTCAACACTTCATGCAAATAAAGAGCTAGTTGTGTTTCACAGGAACAATGTTTTCTAAACCCATGTTGACTGTGTGTCAATAGCCCATTTTATTCGAGGTAATTCATGATGTTCAAACACAATATATGTTCCAAAAT
Source organism: Schistocerca nitens (assembly GCF_023898315.1). Lineage (NCBI taxonomy): Eukaryota > Metazoa > Arthropoda > Insecta > Orthoptera > Acrididae > Schistocerca > Schistocerca nitens. The sequence continues at coordinate 27,399,190 of NC_064624.1, forward strand.
CCCGCTGCATATCAATGCTAACAATATAGGCCTGTAATTTAGTTAATTACTCCTACTACCTTTCTTGAATATTGATGTGACCTGTGCGACTTTCCAGTCCTTGGGTACGGATCTCCCGTCAAGCAAATGGTTGTATATGACTGTTAAGTATGGAGCTAATGCATCAACATACTCTGAAAAGAACCTAATTGGTATACAGTCTGGACCAGAAGACTAGCTTTTATTAGGTGATTTAAGTTGCTTCACTACTCAGAGGATATTTACTTCTACGTTACTCATGTTGGCAGCTTTTCTTGATTAGAATTCGGGAATATTTACTTCATCTTCTTTCGTGAAGGCATTTAGGAAGGCTGTGTTTAGTAACTCTACTTTGGCAGCACTGTCTTTGATAATATCTCCATTGCTATTGCACAGAGAAGGCATTGATTGTTTCTTGCCACTAGCATACTTCACATACGACCAGAATCTCTTTAGATTTTCTGCCAGGTTTTGAGACAAAGTTTCATTGTGGAAACTGTTATAAGCATCTCGCATTGAAGTCAGCACTAAAATTTGAGCATCTATAAAATATCGCCAATCTTGGGGATTTCACATGTGTTTAAATTTGGCATGTTTGTTTCTGCAACAGTGTTCTAACCCATTTTGTGTACCAAGGAGGATCAGCTCCATTGTTAATTTATTTGTTATAACAATGTTTTCACAGGAACTGTGTCTAATAATACGCAGATATTCGAAAACCTAACTACCGAAGCACTCAGGTGAAAGTAAATAATTCGCCCCAACTAGAAACTAGTAATATGTCACAAAATCGGTTTACTTTCCAATGTAAATGAAAATGCAAAAACAGAGGCTATTAGATATTAAATTTATGCTCAGAAACTCAGGGAACTAAACTATTAAAGCACACAGATGATGTAATAAAATTTGCTAATAAAATATGTGCTTAGTAATTATAACCATTCTTTTAAAGTCAGAAGGTATGACATCACATCTAAACGTCAACTGACACATGTATGGTTATCAAGAGGCCATAGGCAGGAATATCAAATGAGATATGTATCAGAGTCTTGATGGCATCAAACACCGTAGAACATGTGGTTGTTGGTAAAATTGTGGCACAATTCTTGTGATGGATTTAAATCACTGAATGAGTCAGACTAGTAGATTTTATTCCGTTTTTTACATATGCAGCACATTGAATACGAAATGCCCCTGCAACATATAGGTTTACAGTCCAGCATTCTTTAGATTTCCACTTTGCCCTTGGTATCATATTCTGCATGAACACCCTATGAAATTTTTTAATGAATTTTAGAAGCCAACACATATAACTGAAGCCCTGTTCCCCTGATGTCCTGTGACATGTTCTATGAGAACCACATCTGGTTTAGAGCTTCTCTGTAATTCTTCTGTGTAAAAACCTAACAGAAATATCTTCACTTTCACTGTCCTTTAAGATGTAAGTTCTTGTGTTTGTTCGTTGCACTTTGGAAACTTTAAATATCTCTGTTGACCAGTTCAGTTGATAAGATTTCTCAAACACCATCTTATATTTTGAAATATGTTCCGAATCAGGGGCATTAAATTTTTGCTTGCATTGATCCACCATTTAACACATTTGTGTACCATACTAGGGAACCCATCAGTGCTTCACAGTTGCTAAATATGTATGGGAATTGGATTACATCATGATCTCCTCCCCTATCTCTTTGCCCATCTCCTCCTCATCCTCTTCCTCTCTGTCGATCACCTCCCTCTCCTCCCTCTATCCATCATGTCCTCCCCTCTCTCACTCCGTATCCTCCTCCCCTCTCTCTGTCCATCCCCACCTTGCCCCTGTCTACAACAATCCCCCCCTCTGTCTGTCTACTCTTCCTTGACTTTGACCTTGAGCCTTGTTAATTGTTATTGTAAATGAAACCTTGATTGGAAACTTAAGTCACTTAAAATGAATGAGTAAATCGGTTGGGTTTGTTGGTATGCAGGGTATGAGAGAGACTTCTCCAGCTGCTGGATCTGTGAAGATCGTAGCTTCAGTGACAGTAATTCCTATGGTTTTAATCTGTGAATTACAAAGTTTCAGACAATTCAGTTGCATAGTAGTATTCTAATCATAAGCTGATAGGCCATAAATACAACTTACCTGTGTTCTGCACAAACCAACTGCAAGGAAAGAGCAGAAAAAAAAGCACATTACTGGGTATACAATTTTTGTTTAAAGTTATATATAAGGGAAAAGAATACATATATGTATGAGAGAAAAAGTTTGTCTAATGGTTTAAATACTTTGCTATCATAGATCTGTCCGAACCTTTACTAGAGTTTCGTGTGAATGTTTGAAGGAAATCGTTCAAGAACATTTTGAGATTTTTGTAAACAGTGTTTCCCCTTTATATATACATGTAGCATATGTCTGTCAGAATTTTTATTAGAGTATATATTATGTCCATTCAAACTTTATACTATCATGCAGAAATCAGTCTAAAACTTTTCAAGATGTTTTATAACAATATTAGACAATGACTTGTCTTCATAGAGTAATATAGATTTAGAAGCCCATTATCCTAAACATCCTTAATTTTGTTTTTATCAGTGCTATTTAGTACGCTTATACTGCCGAATTATTTGTGGGAGAATATCTAGAACCACAAAGATTAAAACACATACACGTGTGGTTTTTATCGTTCTGTACAAATGTTCCATGGTACTCAGTTTCAGATGGGAGAATGTTGATTAGTAGTGTATTCCAGTCCTTGAAATACATACTGTAAGATTCACCTTATAATATAATAAAAAATATATGATACAATAATATAAATGTTTAGATGTATGGAAATAATGAGATTAATTCTTAGGCGCTTTGACAAGCACAATAAGCTGGGCTCTGCCTATAAATGGGTTCATATTAGTTGTGCATCGACAAAGTAGTCTTTCTCTTGTTGTAGATTTATGCTTACCAATTAATAATACTATGTCTGATCGCCGTATCCACCTACAAAATCTTCACCGTGTCTACGACATTGTAATCGGATCTTCATTGTAACTCCGAAGTACACAGGTGGGCTTCTTGGATTTTTATATATTACAGTACCACTTGGAATAATAACTCATATAATGTTTCAGTTAGTAAAATAATGTTGTATTTGTCCTTTGATGCACATAAAAAATACAGACTTTTTACTTATTCTCACAACCAAAATGGCAGATTACACTCCAAAATAACATGCGTCTACCTTCATTTATTAACAGAGAGTGAGTCCTTCCTCTTACCGAGAAACAGGAAAAACATCTTTTGTTTTTTTACACTTAGCAATCAAAAATACATGATGGTAGTCACAGGCTCTATGCTGGGCTACCGATTCCCCGCTTCTCTTTGCCTTTGAAGAAATCAAAAAAATGAAAACAAGAAATGGGAAAGGTATATCACAACCTGCATGGTCGATTTGATTGTTGCCTGGGCAACAATTGATCCCTCTCCACAGCAATTATTCAAACACCCATGCAGCATCCGTTCCACTCTTTACTTTCCCAGGTAGGGCCAGGGAAATTTGGAATATGTATCTATAACCATTAAAATATATTTAAATCCTTTATTTGCACATGCTTATCGTGTGACATCTATTATTACCGCCAATATTTATAAAAATATTGGGAATCCGATATATTGATATTTAGAAGATTATTGTTATCAATAAAATTATTGATATATCGATGAAAAAAACATTGGCCCATAAAAATATCAGCCGTACATTGCAAATGTACGGCCGCGTTTAGAGCTGTATGTTTATGTATGGTATTGATTTATTGTTAGATATTCTGTTCATCAAGAAGCTAGCAGCCTGCTTATCTCTTAGAGTAAGAATTGAGAGGAAAATTACATTCGTGCTTGGCGATAATGACTTTGCTAACAATGGTAACTGCATGTAAGTGGCATGTAAAAGGTGTCCGGTGGGTATATCATTCAGTTTCATCACATATCAGATCTGTCCAAAACACTTCATGTTGACTTCCTTGTTTCTTTTTATTTTTTATTTCTGCGCCCTGTTTTTTTCGTTTCTGCAAATGTCGGCGACTTAGCAGTAGTAATGTGTAGTGAAATTAAACGTTGCAGTTTCTGTTGTTAGCCAATCACAGCAGCATTCACCCTCACAGCTGTTGGCTTACTGCATAGACCAATCTTGTTGTTTAGATTTTTGTTCACCTTTTTCAGAAACTGTCAATAAAATTCTTTAGAGCTGTTACAGCATTGTAAATATGTAAAATTGTCCAAAGTTTCGACCACTGTTGTAAGTGGTCTTCCTCAGGGCTTGCGCTGAGCTGACACCTGTTTTATTTTAACAACGCTGACTCCTATTTTATTTTAACAGTGCCTGAGCTCTTTTATTGACAGTGATAATGGCCACGGAAGTCTACGCCTACATTTTCAGCAACTGTTTTTGAATAATGCTGATGTGAAGAAATAGCACACCAGTTGCATTAAAAATTGTTTTTTAACCCAACTGGTGTGCTAGTTCTTCACATTGGAAATCTTGTTATTCCATTCACACTGTCATCCCTGAATGGAACCGGACTACTTTGTGCCACCAAATTGCTTCGCACAGTCAAAGAGAAAGACTGGACGTGATGAAAGCTTAAAAAGTAGTAAGACTGCTTCACACAGTGAAAGTAATATTCTGTTGTACTACAATTACAAAAGAAAAGTTTCAAATATTTACTAAAAATACAAAAAAAGTAATATAAATTAAAAATATCGGCACTTGATATTATTGCCATTTTAATATCTGGTGAAAAAGATTTTGCTGATATTTTATCAACAGCTGTAATATCTTTGAGATCTGCCTGCCATAAATCAGCAAGGCCTAATATCTATGAGATCTGCCTGCCATACATCAGCACGTCCACACGAGAATGTTTCACACGCTTGTTTGTGGAGTTACTGTTGTCTCCATAACAATTGTTCAACAATGCATCTTTCTTGAGGATCTGAAATGACTGATATGATTTCATTCATGTGAGCTGTATTCCCTGCAGTGGTTGATATTGTGAGCAATCATTTTCATTATATTATTTTGTTGCGATTGTCATAATACATACAGGGTGAGTCACATATGACCCTTTTATAATCTTGGCCATCACATGACATTGGGATCCACTACATGGGTCTACTAATAACTCAGTGCCCAACCATCTGATAACCGAGATGTTGTTGCTGCTGCTGCTACTCATATGTACACCATCAAAGACACAATCCTGATAAAAATGTTTTTTGGCACCTGGAGCAACACTGTTCAGGAAACGTAATCTTCTTCTCCAAGTAATGGACACAGGTCATCCGAGGACCAGACGTAATCCACAGAGGTCATGATTCTTGAAACTGTTCACCAGTCACCTCGGCAAATTACTCATAATATTGCAAGGCAGTTCCAGATATCTCAAAGACTGCTTGTTGAATTTGCATGATGAAGAATGGCATCAGTGTAATTACACATTAACCCAACACCAGCATAAGACCACATTCAAAAAATACAGTTTTGTGAATGGCTTTTGCACCATGTGAAAGATAATGAACATTTTGTAAATAACATGGTATGGACAGATGAATGTAGCTGCACTCGTGAAGGTATGTTGAAGATCTACAACAGCCATTATTTGTCAGAACACAACCATATGTCTTCATAGAACATGGCTTTGGCATGTTTTGACATAAACCCATGGGTTGGAAGTGTGGGAAGAATGCTTTTGGGCTCTAACCTATTGCCAAATAAGTTTAATATGCTTCTGTATCATATGTTTCTTTGCAATACTTCGCCTAATGCATTAGAAAACGTTCCACATGGTGTTCGGCAACAGCTATGGCTTTAGCATGATGGTGCACTACCACACTTTGGAATGAATGTGTGTAACTGTGTAAATGAAGCATTTGTACGGCAGTGGATTGGCCATGGAGGTCCAGTGTTCTGGCCTCAATGTTCCCCGTTCCTTAATCCACTAGATTTTTATTTGTGAGGATACTTAAAGTAACAAGTTTATAGCACTCCACATAGCTCATGTGGATGCTGCTTTGGCAATAGTTGATGCCGGTGTCCTGCATAGGTTTGAGCAAAGTATGATCCAGTAAGTGGCAAAGTATTAGCAAATGCGAGGTGATGGGTTTGATCATCTTTTCTGAAGTGGATATAGCTTGTATGTGTATGTACTGGCTGACTGATGTCAAACATACAGAATAGAGTTATTGTGCATAGCACAATGTGCAATCTAATTTAGCCTGTCTATTGTGTTTTTTGCACATCGTTGGATACAGACACGGTTAATGTATCAACTATTATTTTCTGTCAGCTTTACTTGTGTTGTGGACGAAACACAGTGGTCATTTGTGTCTGTAGGAAGTTCATCTTATGTCTTAATGTTTAAATAAAGGTAACAGTAACAGAAAGAAGATACCACATTGTGGAGCTGTTAATTTGGTACAGTTTGATGCTTTAACTTGAAAAGAAAAAAGTTTGTCGTGAAAGCAACTTCAACTTTGGTGAGTCTGCCTATCTGTTCTCCATGGCTTTGCTCATCTCACTGAACTAATGGGACAGCTCTGGCACTGCACGTGAGTGAAAGGGAATGGGAAAGTGAAAAGGAAAGTGAAGGTGGAAATGAAGAAATTAAAGAGATTGTGTGGGGATTTTCATAAGGACGTGGGCAAAAAAACTTACCTTTGGCTGGACCCATGTTGCAGAGAGGGACTCTGAAAGTCTGTAAAGAGCATGGGCATACAGAGTTTAAGGCATCCACGACATGCCTGGACGATTTAAAAGCTAGATACAACATTGTATGGGGAAGCTAAGGATGTGCAGTAAATGTAGCAACAGAGTGGAATACAATAATGCACAAACTAATGATATATTATGACCAAAAAGATTTGTCCACTGCCATTGAAAAGGGTTTATTTTATCATGTGCTACCTACAAAATCTGAAGTAATTTGAGAAAAGTACATCAGTGAAAAATGTCCAAGGAATGACTTGCTATACTGCTGCATGGAAACATGTTGGGTGAAATGGAGAAGCCACTGGTGATTGAGAAGGTGGAAAAATCCCCATGTTTCAAAAACACAGGCATCAGTAAGTTTCCAGTCAAATGGCTAAACAATCAAAAGGCATAGATGGTGTTTGTGTCTTATGGAACAGTGGCTGAGCTTTTTCAGTGCCAAAATTAAAAAAGGAAATTGCCAAGTTCTCCTTTTCCTAGACAATGCATCCAGAAAACTGAAAGTCAAGTTATCAAATGTGTAATTGACTGGTTCCTGCCTGGTTCAACTATCCTCACATGACGAATGGAGTAGAAGGTTAAGTACACATTCAAGTCCCCGTACAGATGATTATTGATGTAGTCGTATTCTTAGTGATGAAGATGCCAAAAGTGCATATCCTCTAGTACAGTCAGTTTCTATACTGGATGCAGTAAATTGGATTTGTTTGGCAATAAGGGAAATAAAGTCCAAAACTGTCATTAAATGCTTCAACAAAATGGGGCATGGAAGAGATGAACAAGATGCTTCTGTACTCTTCAAAGCTCAAGAAATTTCTGCAGCAAGTGCTGAATTAATTCAAATGCAAAACATGATATGTAGTCTCGATGACTGAATTTGAAGTGATGACTTTCTGTCAACTCGCTCCACTTCTACTTCGGCAATAGGAGTAATAGAAATCCAGAACACAGAAGACAATGAGAAGGGAAGAAAGAAGAAGAATAGGAGCAAAGTAAAGTTCATAGAAAAATTAATGCACCTGAAGAAGCTGTTGCAAGCATTAACAATGTTATGCAATTTTCTGCACATACAAATTCTCTCAAGCTGTTGGAATATCCTGTGGTGTAAAATATTGCTTAAAAAACAATTTTTAACAGGAAAATGTTTATCAAATAAACAAGGGAATGAGACGTGTATGCAGATTGAAAGTTACAGTAAAAATACAGATATGCTGTACCACATATCAGTATTGTAATGGTCTGGTGTTCTAAGGCACATCAACTGTGTGGAAGTAAAGATATCTAAGTAGGTGCATAGTTACAGATTTGTGTGTTTTGTGTGATCCGGAAACTTGTCCAATTTGGAAAATTTTTTTTAGTCCCATGTGATTCAATTTTGAGCAAGTTTTATTGTATTATTATTATTTTCATTTTAATTTTCATTTTCTGTGGCATTTTTTAAAACCAGTTAATAGAACATAAAATTTGGAGAAGTGTAAATAATGTTTTGATATTTAAGAAGAAAATAATAGAAGATAGGACACATTATAGATGACTGGGGATAAATACCTTGGAAACTGTTGCTTTGAGGTGATGACTGCCAGTCACAATTCTTAACATTAATAGTTAGGAGTAGAAGAGGCACTGTGCATTGGCTATATGGTTGATACGCAAGCAGTGTATCGGTTTAGTCCATTATTATTATTATTATTATTATTATTATTATTATTATTATTATTATTATTATTATTATTTCTCTTTCCTGTCTCAGATGTTATCTCAGGTTAAAAATGGAAAGTGACGCGGACCTTGATCAAGCGTGACTTCCTTTTAACTGTACAGTATATGTTACATTGCATTCAGGAACATTCGGGTAATTGAACATGTATCAATAATTACAGATTTCTGTAGTTGTATATATATGTTTGGATGTAGCTGTATTGCATTGATGTACTGGTGGATAATGTGTAGTATGACTCCTGTAGTTGATAGTATAATTGGTATGATGTCAACTTTATCCTGATGCCACATGTCTTTGATTTCCTCAGCCAGTTGGATGTATTTTTCAATTTTTTCTCCTGTTTTCTTCTGTATATTTGTTGTATTGGGTATGGATATTTCTATTAGTTATGTTAATTTCTTCTTTATATTGGTGAGTATGATGTCAGGTTTGTTATGTGGTGTTGTTTTATCTGTTATAATGGTTCTGTTCCAGTATAATTTGTATTCCAATACATTTTGTGGTGCATACTTGTATGTGGGAACGTGTTGTTTTATTAGTTTATGTTGTATGGCAAGCTGTTGATGTATTATGTTTGCTACATTGTCATGTCTTCTGGGGTATTCTGTATTTGCTAGTATTTTACATCCGCTTGTGATGTGATCTACTGTTTCTATTTGTTGTTTGCAAAGTCTGCATTTATCTGTTGTGGTATTGGGATCTGTAATAATATGCTTGCTGTAATATCTGGTGTTTATTGTTTGATCCTGTATTGCAATCATGAATCCTTCCATCTCACTGTATATGTTTCCTTTTCTTAGCCATGTGTTGGATGCGTCTTGATTGATGTGTGGCTGTGTTAGATGATACGGGTGCTTACCATGTAGTGTTTTCTTTTTCCAATTTACTTTCTTTGTATCTGTTGCTATTATGTGATCTAAAGGATTGTAGAAGTGGTTATGAAATTGCAATGGTGTAGCCGATGTATTTATATGAGTGATTGCTTTGTTAATTTTGCTAGTTTCTGTTCATTCCATAAAGAATTTTCTTAAATTGTCTACCTGTCCAGAATGTAGGTTTTTTATGTCGATAAATCCCCTTCCTCCTTCCTTTCTGCTTAATGTGAATCATTCTGTTTCTGAATGTTTGTGATGTATTCTATATTTGTGGCATTGTGATCGTGTAAGTGTATTGAGTGGTCTGTGTTACTCCAGTTCACTACTCCAAAAGAGTAGGTCAATATTGGTATAGCATAGGTATTTATAGCTTTTGTGTTGTTTCTTGCTGTCAATTCTGTTTTCAGTATTTTTGTAGTCTTTGTCTGTATTGTTTCTTTTAGTTCTTCTTTAATGTTTGTATTATCTATTCCTATTTTTTTGTCTGTATCCTAGATATTTATAGACATCTGTTTTTTCCATCGCTTCTATACAGTCGCTGTGGTTATCCAATATGTAATCTTCTTGTTTAGTGTGTTTTCCCTTGACTATGCTATTTTTCTTACATTTGTCTTTTCCAGAGGCCATATTTATATCATTGGTGAATACTTCTATTATCTTTAGTAATTGGCTGAGTTGTTGATTTGTTGCTGCCAGCAGTTTTAAATCATCCATGTATAGCAAATGTGTGATTTTGTGTTGGTATGTTCCAATAATATTGTATCCATAATTTGTATTATTTAGCATGTTGGATAGTGGATTCAGAGCAAGGCAGAACCAGAAAGGACTTAATGAGTCTCCTTGGTATATTCCACACTTAATCTGTATTGGCTGTGATGGGATATTATTTGAATTTGTTTGGATATTAAGTGTGGTTTTCCAATTTTTCATTAGTATGTTTAGGAACTGTATCAATTAAGGATCTACTTTGTATATTTCCAATATTGGTAGTAACCATGAGTGGGGTACACTATCAAAAGCTTTGTAGTGTAGTGACCTTTGTTTAGTTTTAGCTTGATATGTCACCTCTGCATCTATTATCAGTTGCTCTTTACATCCTCGTGCTCCTTTGCAACAGCCTTTTTGTTCTTCATTTATAATTCTGTTCTGTGTTGTATGTGTCATTAATTTCTGTGTAATGACTGAAGTTAATATTTTGTATATTGTTGGTAGGCATGTTATGGGGCGATATTTTGCTGGGTTTGCTGTGTCTGCTTGATCTTTAGGTTTCAGATAGGTTATTCCATGTGTAAGTGTATCAGAGAATGTGTATGGGTCTGCAATGTAACTGTTAAATAATTTAGTTACATGTGAATGCGTTGAGGTGAACTTCTTTAGCCAGAATTTTGCTATTTTATCTTTTCCAGGGGCTTTCCAATTGTGCATAGAATTAATTGCTCTGGTGACTTCATGTTGCAAAATTATCACTTCAGGCATTTGTGGTATCATCTTGTATGTGTCTGTTTTTGCTTGTATCCACCGTGCATGCCTGTTATGTTGTACCATATGTTGCTCCAGAAGTGTTCCATGTCTGTTATGTTTGGTGGGTTGTCTATTTTAATGTGTGTGTTATCTATTGTTTGATAAAATTTCTTTTGGTTTGTGCTCGTGTGCTGGGTGTTGTGTGCTGTCCATAGGTTAGTTAGGTTTAAGTAGTTCTAAGTTCTAGGGGACTTATCACCACAGCAGATGAGTCCCATAGTGCTCAGAGCCATTTGAACCATTTTTTTTTTTTTGGTTTGTGTTGAATGTTTGGTTTTGTTTCCTTCTATTTTAACTTTTTTTGTATCTTCTGAGTCGTTTGGCGAATGCTTGTAATTTCTGCTTCTTTTCATCTAATTGCTCTGTCGCTTCTTGTGAGATTTTATCTAACCTTTTTCATTTTTTGCTGATATTTCATTTCTTATAAATTGTGTTAGCTGTTAGCTGTCCGATGTCTTTTCTCAGTTTTTCTATTCTGATCTGTAGCCTGTGTTGCCATGCTGGTTTTGTGGGTTTCTTCTGTGTGTTGGTTTGTTCTGATCTCTGCCTAGTGTGTATATTTAGTGTAGTGAGTGCTCCTATATAAACCAGTAGTTGTAACTCTCCCATAGTTGTATTTTCATTTATTTTGTTGTGTATGATTGTGTTGATATATGTTATTGTTGTTTCGACTTGTGGGTTATTTGATGGTCTATGCAATAATGGTCTAATGTCTGTATTTGTGTCTTTGTATTCTATATATGTTAGCTGAAATTTTTCTTCTATATCTAACATGTGTGTCACTTCATGTTCTATTTGTGCTTGTTCTGGTGGCTGTCTTAAGATTTCGTTTTCCTCTGATTGTTTAATTGATACGGGTGTTCTTTGTTTGTTTGCTCTTGGATGTTTGCGGCCATTACTGTATTTTCTTCTTCTTCTGATTGCACATTATTTTGTTCCAGTATTTGTTGTACTTGTTGTTTGATGTTTTCTAATTCTGACTGGGGTATCCTGTTATTTTTGATTACTACACATATGTGATCAGCTAGTCGTTGTTCTGTTAAAAATTTTACTTCTGGGTATCTTGGTAATAAATTTTGTGTATACTTAAGATCTGTGTCCAGTAGTGTTGGTTCCTAAGTTTGTTGGGATCACAATCATCCTATGGAAGAAGTTAACACAGTCAGATTCCTAGGACTTAATGTGGACAACAACTTAAACTGGAGTACACATATTGAGTTCCTATCAAATAAACTAAGCAGCTCTGCATTTGCAGTGCAAACACTAGCAAACTCTAGTGACATGAATACACGAAAAATAGCATATCATAGTGATTTTGAATCTGTCATTAGGTATGGTATCATTTTCTGGGGAAGTTCAAGTAGTGTATCTCGAATACTGAAACTGCAAAAGAAAATTATAAGATACATGTGTAGTGCACAACAAACAGAATCTTGTCGCCCATTATTTCGGAACCTGTGAATCCTAACAGTTCCCTCCATATACATTTATGAAATTATAATCTTTGTACACAGCAGACAAAAATTATTTGAGGAAAATAATTTTAACCACACATACAACACAAGAAATAAAAATAATTTTATGTTACCCACACACTATTTGAAATTATATGCACAAACTCCACAATATATGGGTATGATAATATATAACAAGCTGATGGGCAAAAATATATTTAATATAAAGCCAGAGAGTCTAAAAATAAGGCTACAGCGGATTCTGTGGGAGAAATGCTATTACTCAGTAGAAGAATTCATAGAGGATGACATGATAGTTTGAGCAAGGGGTAATTATTTGTTAGTCTTTTATTGTATGTGTAACAAAATTGTATTATTATTACAATACCATTTGTTAAAATCAGTTGTTGTAATTAATTGTTAGTTTTTTTATTGTATGTGTATTTTTATATTGTATTATTGTTATGGTACCATTTGTTAAAATCAGGTGTTGTATGTATGTGGTAAAACTTTACCAAAATCTTGACGTGTCTCCTGTACCTGAATCAAATGATTTAGATTATGTACGTTATGAGACTAATAAACCACAATTCACAATAACAGAACATGAGGTGTCGGTTAACTTCAAATGACCATCTCATCCTCTGTCTTTGTTTTCCTTCTAGGGTGGTTGCAGGAAGCATATCCTGCAAAACACCTCTATTTGGATTTAAATCATTTTCCGTGTGGTTAGCAGTGTTGTTACCATAGTGGACGGGCATAGGGTTCAAGCGTCATCCCCGACCATGACAGCGCTTGTCCGAGGCTTCATTAGTTCTGTCCTGAACCAACTAATCACACTAAAATGGGGTTATCCCTATTAGTGGTTTGTTCTTTTCGTCACCCTTTATGACTGGCAGAACATACCGAAGGCCTATTCTTTTCCCGGGCCTTATCATCATCATCATCATCATTATCATAATCATCATCATCATTATCTTAATTATCTGTTGACATTTTTATTCCATATCTATCTGTTGATCTATAGAGCGTTTTTTGACAATACACATGCACTTTCTTATACTTCATCTTATAAACAGGTTTAGATTGCAGTATTGGGGCAGATCGCCTTCACTAACTTATTGTATAGTATGGTTATATCAATCATCCAAATTTGTTTTGTTGTAGGTGAATTGTTGCTTTCTTCTTCTTCTTCTTCTTCTTCTTCTTCTTCTTCTTATGCAGCTCCCCTATGGAATCTGTCTTGAGGTCGTGTATAGGCTCACCATCAATAAGTTTGTGTTCATATGTAGTTTTCTTATGTACTTTTGGGGATGTTGTCTTTTAATGTGTTAAGTTAGTCCCATTTCTTGTTTCTAATTATTGTGTATGTATGTGGTTATGTAGTCTTGGTATAATATCTGTCTGATGTTTGTATACTGTCTGCAGGACAAGCTGTATGTTCTGGGGATACTTCTTCCCCACATGCACAGGTTGGTGTCTGTCTGACTCACGTGGTTTAAATTCATGGGATGAGGTCCACGTCCAGTTAAGAAATGCACAGATACCTCGGCTAGGATAAGTATGGTCCACTCTTAACTGCTCCCTTATGTCATTGTCTCGTAGGTGTGTGTAGGTACACTGGTAATTGTGATATTCAATAGGTAAATGTAATATTCATCAGGTCTATTCATAGTAACACACTCAGTACTCTTCCTGAGTTGGTTCTGAATGCCCCTGATAGTTTGAGCAAGACACTTCTCCGTCCTTGTCTGTCAGACACCTTGTTAGTATAACTTGAGTCTGTTTGTGTGTTGTACTGGATGAAATAACATTCACTGCTAGAGTTGTGGGTTCCTAGCTTTACTCCAGGAGGGGTTAATGTGATATAACAACACACAAAATTTCAGATAGCTTTATTACAAATGAAACACTTAACTTTGTTTCAATTCATGTCTGCAGGAATGTCTTGAGTATTTATTAATGTCATGGAACATTAATGTATTTCTTGATACAAAACACCATACTGGTCTCTTCTAACAGAGTACAACAGATTATAAACTTCTATGCATAGTTCTGTTTAATACAATTATCACACTGTTGGCTTAGTAGAGAGATGACACTGTTGTCCTTGGTGATGATTGTTGACGGGGTAAACAGGCCTCCGCTCTGCCATAAGTGAGCATGTTGATGCAGTGGTGTATGGAAACTTATAAGCATGTCTACACTACCATCTCACATTCGTCATTGCTTCTGGCAATGACTATGTTTACTTCTCGTTTCATTGTGAGGTACCAGCCTTGCCTTGGCACATTGCTCTTTGGATGACACCACACTGTATGCCAATATTCTGGCTGTAAAACTTAGTACTGATTCAAAGGGGCGCAGTGGTATGTTTGTATCACTGGTAGAAGCAGTCTGTACATGCTTGAACTTACCCTTGTCAGTTTGCATAACATTTTTTATGCATTGTTTGATGTAAACTTTGTGTGTTCATGGAAATTTAATTTAACATATATGTGTACTCCTAGATACGATGTCATGGCGCGTTTGATGTTTATGTCCTCAATCTTTACTGAGAGATTCTTTTTCAGTGATCCCTTCAATAGTGAGTAGGTTTTACTTCCTCCTGTCCTGATTTTATTATTACTACACCATTGTGTGATAGCGTGTAGTGGTTTTCTCTTCTAGTTGGTCTCTGTTTCTTTGCAGAGATTGTGACTAAAATCGTCTGCCAAGCACAACAGCTCCAACTGTCCTACTCTCCCCATCTAGTAACTACAGGAGATGAAGCTACAAATCAGTACATGTGGAAAACCCTTCGTAATTTTTTTTGTGGTCCTGCTGCTCTGTCTCTGCAGCAGCCTGAAAGACTACTGTACAGAGACTGTAATACCTCCACTTGTCCTAACATGTCAAATGCTGCAGGCCACCAGAAGTTGTGAAATGCCCTGCAGTGTCCCATTATGGCCACAGCATATTTATTTGTTGTGTTCCTGAAATTTGCAATGCTTTGTTGACATTGTCACCTATAGATTATCCTGTGTCTGAAACCTAATTGGTGTGGACTCAGGGCCAGGAGAGCTCTAGGTGCTGAACCTTTGCTAGAGTGTTTATCAGATGTGTTTCTCATTATGATTAGGATCAGAAGGATCTCTGTCTGCTGATTTTGTGAGTGTAACTACTTTTGAAGTTTTCCAAACTTCAGGTACCAGACTCAGCCATAGGACGTCATTCAGTAATGTTGTCAGTCATGGGGTGATCCATGTTATTAGTTGTTTGAGCACCTCTGAATGGATACCATCTGGTTCAGACACTTTTCTATTAAGTTCAGAGATTGCTAGCACAAATTTTTCTTTCTCATAAGGATCAGGTATCTGTGGCAGTTTTAATATGTGTTGTCTGTTTTTCTTTTAGTGTGGCTTGATGATGTGAGTCTGCATTGATGGTGTCGTCAGTGAGCAGTTTATACATGAGAAATTATGCAGTTTTCTCCATCCCTTGATCTGGCATTTCCAGAACCAAGAGGCTTTAATTCTTTAATTTTTTTCTGTTAATATCTTGTATGTCCCCCCCCCCCCTCCCCAATGTTTTGATATGTTCCTGTTGTTATGAATTGCCCACAATGTTGTCTGCTTGTGTTGAGGAACATCTGTTTATAAAGTTCTTTTGCTTGCCTATATGCATTTAATCTTGTTTATCTGGTCTGGCTGTTTGTCTTTTATCTTTTATAACTTTCTGGTATAGTTTCTGTTTATGTAAAGACTCTTGTTTAAGTCTTGTTAGTTTATCTGTCCATGGTGTGCATGTGTGTTTTGTACCGGATGCTGCTGGTATGGACGTGCTTTGTGCAATTTTTATTGTTTTTGTTAGAATGTGAGTCTTGTTGCCTTATCTCTCTGTTGGTCGGTTTATGTTCTTGTACTGCTTCTGATAATTTGTACCAGTTTGCGTTGTGAAATGGTAAGTATCTGGTTTGTGTCGTGTCTGTCTTGTTTGGCCATGTGTTAGAATGAATTGTATTGCATTGTTGTCTCTGCTTTCCAGCCTGTTGTCTGTGTGACAGCCACATTGTGGGTGTATTCAATGTTGCTGTGTGTTCTTTCATGTCCTGAGTAGATTGGTGGTTTGTCTTTCTGCATTTATTATGTGAAAGTGTGCTTATTGTATTGTTTCATTGATGATGCAACCCGTATCTTCAGTTCTGTCTAAGTTCCATAGGGCAGACCTGCAGTTGATGTCTGCACTTATGAAAACTTTCCTACCTGTTATGTAGGTGGCTACAACTTTAATTAAATCCTCATAAATCTTTACTCTATTACTACAATGTGCACATGGCAAGGCAATCACCTGTGTATCCCTACCGTGTGTCAATTTGATTGTGACAAGATGTTGACTGCAAACCTGAGTTATCATAACAGTGTTTATGCGCGTACTGGGTACAATTATCAGTGATTTATGGTCTACGCCACCAGTTGTTATTACAGCATTGGTACGAAGACTTGTAAGTTTGCCATTGCTTGCATGGGATTCGTGTATGCACAGAATTCCCATGTGCTATTCTTGCGCCATCTGGGGAGCTCAGTGCTTACAAGTGTACTTCTCATTGCATTAATCTAAAGGATTCTCATTATGGATGTTTTAACATGGCTATAATATTTACTGTGTGTTTGAATATAGTCAAAATATGTACCTCTGTGCACTCTAACCTGATTCTTATGGAGTTTCTCAAGATCAAAAGGCTCAGATTGGCGCAGGCAGACCTGAAGCATTAAATGAAGCAATGATTCTGCAGAGGTTGGGATATTTACTGTCCTCAGGATGATTTGGTCCATGTGTCCAGCTGGGAAAAACACAGAATCACCCTTTGAGTGTAATAATCTAATTAGCCTTCTCTTTACTGTTTTGAGAATGTCTGTCTTTTCTTTTCTCTTCTACTTAGTTTAAGGTTTAATTCTAAATTATTTTAATCTGGCTTTGATGCCTTCAAATGGGTATTATCATTGTGTAACAACTATGTTCTTTGTTAGTTAAGGTCATTGATTTGTGACAGGAAATTTTAAGTTTGTAATGTACGTATGGAAAAAACTAAATAATGTTTAAAATAATGAAATTTTATAATATATGTATGTTTATAAAGAAAACATTATATATAGGAAGCTGGTTCATGCTTAGAACACTTGTATTGTATAACGTAAAAGACGTAGGGAAGTCCCTCCGCAACAGAAGTGGCTTGGCACAATGTAAGAGGTGGTTTCAGCAGTCAAACTGGGTGGCTGCTTGGTGGTAATTGGACGCAGTCAGTATCTGGCTGTTGCATGGTACTCATCAAGGGTGCCAAGGGAGGCATTTGGAAGCCGTTTTGCAAGGAATGTTGCTTCGGATGTGGATTTGGCTATTGGATGGTACTCTCGCCAACAGGTAGTGGCTCTAATGTGGTAAAAATCTGTTGCCAAGAAAAAATTGTAAAGAGCATTCAAACATCAAGAGCCATGAGTACAGTTAGCCACCACATTGCTTGCCACCACTACTTTGCCACTGCTCCATCGACTTCATGCATACAGATATGTATCAGAGCATGGACCAGTTACGTTGTGTGAGTGTTTTCAGTAATAAACCAAGTGTTATAAACCTGTGTTTAGAACCATAACTTTTATCCTAATCATGAACCTATGCAGAATCCCCTCCCAAGTGTTCAGAAAACCGAGTATCCCATTTCATACAAACTAGTAATTTATTCCTGTGTATTAAATGTGCAATAATTTATTGCCATACTGTGTAAACATTGCTGTCTAAAATACCTGCTTCACAAGTGATGAAAAAGCATATAAGTTAAACTTATTTGAAACACTATTTAGTCTTGATTACTATTATGAATGATTTTTGAGGTTAATAGAGCTCAGAGTTGAGTAATATTTGATTTGAAGATTGAAAACATAAACTATTCCAAGTGGGGCTCAGAATTAAATTTAGTTGTATTGAATCGTGGAACTGAAATGATCATAGAGTTTGACTAGTGATACAGTATCAGTTTATGGGTCCCCACCATATTATTCTCATATTATAAAGATAATTACAATATTATGGATATAAGAGAGGGAAACATTCCACGTGGGAAAAATATATCTAAAAACAAAGATGATGTGACTTACCAAACGAAAGTGTTGGCAGGTCGATAGACACACAAACAAACAAACACAAACATACAAACAAAATTCAAGGTTTTGCAACAAACGGTTGCTTCATCAGGAAAGAGGGAAGGAGAGGGAAAGACGAAAGGATGTGGGTTTTAAGGGAGAGGGTAAGGAGTCATTCCAATCCCGGGAGCGGAAAGACTTACCTTAGGGGAAAAAAAGGACAGGTATACACTCGCGCACACACACATATATCCATCTGCACATACACAGACACAAGCAGACAAAAATGACAAAGATCCACAGAAGTTCTTATGATGCGAGGATACATCCCCCAGGTTGTACCCGATAATTTCTGGAGAATGTTGTTCCTTGCAGATACAAATGTTCAAATGTGTATGAACTCCTAAGGGACCAAACGGCTGAGGTCATCAGTCCCTAGACATGCACACTACTTACACTAACTTAACACTAAGGACAACACTCACACCCGTGCCCGAGGAAGGACTCGAACCTCTGGTGGGAGGGACCACGCAATTAGTGACATGGTGCCTCTAACCGCATGGCCACTCCATGTGGCCTTTGCAGATACCTTCTGTTTGGTGTTCAAGCAATGTATTCTGTAGGTAAGTGCTTGATTAAGAGTTACTCCAAGATATTTGGGGGTGAAGCAGTGTTCTAATTGCTTACCTTCCCAGAACACCTGCAATTTCCTTGCTGCATGTCTAAGATGTAACGCACAAATCTGTGTTTTTGCTGCATTTGGCTTCAGCTGATTGTCTTGGTAATAGCCACTTTGAATTTCTAGAGCATGGGAGAGGTTCTCTTCAACATGTTCAAAAGATGTTCGTGGAAATGCTAGAGCGACATCATGAGACAGTTCAACATGTGGATGACACTCAAAAATGCTGTATACTCTGGACCTTCAACTGTATTTGGCTAGAAGGTGTTCTCCCTTCACAGTGCAAGTCCCTTCACAGTGGGAAGACACTTCACAGTGCAAGTCCCTTCACAGTGGGAAGATACTATTATCATCCCAATCCTTAAACCAGATGAAACCCCATGTCCTTTGACAGCTAGTGTCTGATGAACCTCACCAACTTGCTCAGAAACTGTTGGAGAGGATGGTAACCTGACAAATATGATGTGATCTCAAATCACAAAGCCTTTTGTCTCCTTTAAGTGTAGATTACTGGACAGGATACAGAATTGACCATCTGGTTGGTTTCAAAACAGCAATCTGGCGGGCATTTTTCTAAATGCCAACAACTTGTTGCATGAGGCATATGACACTCCTTGGCAACATCACGTTTTACTTAACTTCCATGGAATGAAGTTTTGTGGGTCCTTATTCACTATATCCCAACAGTTGTTTCGAATCAGGATAGGTACATCTCTCAGCTCCCCGTGGCTCTAAGAGAATGGTGACTGTCAGGGATTTGTGCTTTGTATTATACGTCTCCTCACTGCCATCAGTTGGCTAGTGACCTCTTTTGGACCAATGGTGACTCTCAGTTTTTGCAATTGGCATTGGTCTTAATCTGATACCAGCTCGAAGGTGCCATCTGTGGACCTCCACTAGGACCTTTCTCATGGCTTCCATTTCTCTCCAGTGAAAATATTATTGATGCATTTCTGTCCTCATAACATGTTCCATCCTGATACAGAACTCTGTTTGGACACCCAGCACTCACACTTTATTGCACAGTCGCTAATTTTGGGACTCCTCTGTAACAAAAAAGCTGATATGGCTACCCCATATTTGTCATCTGAAGGCCAGCTGCGTGAGAAAGTTAATGCCCTCTGCTTCCACCACATCTTGTGGTGTGCAGATCATGCTACTCTTCTCCATGTTTATTGTGCCCTGGTCTTGTCCTGGTTGAACTATAGTTTAAGGCTTAGTGACACCTTCAGCTGTGAAACTATTGGAACGAGTCGATTGCCATGGAGTAGGACCAGGTGTTGGCACATTTCAGACTAGTCTGTAGACAGTCTCCTTCCTGAAATGACGATTTTTCTGATGGTACCAACTCTTGTGGTATCGACCCTGATATCTACCTTCTGGTGGATTACTAGTTGGAATGTGCCTCAAGTGAAGTCCTCTAACAAGAACTTCTGCTAACCTCATGAGTATATAGTCTCTGTGTTTTCCTGCACCCCTGCCCTCAACCCCTGTCCACCCCCAGCCCCACTCTCACCCCAACACACCCTCACCCCACCCCACTCCACCCCATCCCATCCCATCAGCTATTACTCAGACCATGAATTAGGACCAATCTATTTCCAAGATCTATTTAGCACCACTGTGGCCTCTCAGTTGTTCAGGTGCATTGGGGAACCAGTGGCATATACACTGACAGCTCTAAAACAAGGGATAGGAAGGTATTTGATTCTACACCTCCTTCCAGTCCACAACAACATTTATTGATGGGAACATGTATTCGTAGCAAGTAGAAGAGAAAGTGTGCTAACTCATAGTTCATCAGTTCTGCCACAAGATGTCAGCTGTTCTGCTTGTGACCCATGGAAGTAAATGTTACCATGGCAATCACAGCATACGAACCTACCCATTCAAGAAATTTTAGTAATGAAATGAAAGGTACAGGTATATAGTTAATTTACCTTGGTAGACATAAGTTGTCTGCTAGTTTAGACAGTTTCCAAGCAGTCTTCAAAGCTTTTGAAAATTTCAGGTCCTTCCAAATTTGTTTAATGCCTGTGAAAAAACAGCTTTTTATATAATGAAGAATCAGCTTATGAATGATGTCCATCACATGATCTTTGCAGCAGCCAACGTTCAGCATTTCAACAATAATGTGATCCAAACTGTTTAAACATTCATAAAAAATATCGCCTCATGAACTGTCCTCATGGAGATTAGGTGCGAAGATTTCTTCCACCCACATAAGAACCTTGAAGATGCCTTTCGACTGGTGTGTAAGCAATGTCTTTCCTGAACAAGAGCCATAATCTCTAATAGACGTCAGTAAAGTGAGAGGCATGTCACATGAATTCCCATTTAGATGGCACAAACGCTTCAGCCATTTTGTGAATCCTCTTACTTGATGCACAACATAACCTGCCAGATTACAAATTAAACATTCTTTTGCCGAGGAGTTTTGAAGACTCTCTGACATATGTTGCGGATTGTGTTTAGCCTCTGTCAAGTTATGTGGAATACATAGCATGTTTTTAATTATGTCTTCCAGCTGCAGAACTCTGTCTTTATTATTTTGCTGCAAACCTTAGTTGACCTCCGCACCCAGCTTATGTTTGATGTCAAAGAAAATTCGCATTTGTGTTCACAGTTTCCACTGAAAGATCATGAAACTAGCAGGAATGTAAACACGTTGTAACATGTGCAAGCTCAGGAAGTCTCTTACTGACAGACGATCATTACAACTTGGAGACCTTACGATACTGAAATGATGTTCAAGTGGATCCTGATTAAATTTTACTGTCAGGACATAGCTGAAATCTCTTTTCTATAAGTATTCAGATGTTCCTAATGTACATTCAGTTGTTACTATTAGAGACTTGAGACATCTTTCAGAACCAAAGATGTTTCTTCTATCAGCGAGGATGCTTTTCCAGTTTGTTAATGTTTTGTGAGCCTCTGAGTTTAGTACACAGTAAGTGCGTCCCCTAAGTTGTTCCTACATCTAGTGAATGATTCCATTAATTCACCGCCTTTAAATCCTGCCACTTCAGTTGCCCTGAAGAATTTTTTCCTGTTGGCTACTGAGTTATTGAATAACTGCAGAGCTAATATTAAGTTAATTTGTTGAAATGATGACAGATCCGAGTGGGTCGAAATTAACTTGTAGACTTTTAATCTGGTGATTTCCGAGGAATTCTTTTGTTCATAATCTCTTCAATAAAAATTGTACCTTATAATTTCATTGTTGCAAAGTACCTCCAATTTATGACAAAAATTATTCCTTACACATTTTATTATATGAATAGCATCTGAAACTGCCCAAATTATTCTTGTTTCTTCAGCTGGATTTGATACAGAGCAGGTAACTATTTTTTATGTCACTAATTCCTAGACACTGCCAGACCTTTTTATTTGGCTGACTGCCATCAGAACTGAATGCAGTAATTCTTATTCTGGCTTGCTCTTGAATCAATTTCTGTGAGATGAGGTCATCAGTAGTTGCATTGCAAGCAGCATACACAGCAACAAGTTGGATCCAGTTACACAGTAGAGCTACAAATGTAAACAGCAGAACATGATTTTCAAGTTTATTCATATGAGTCTTCTGGAGTATATTCCCCTATATTGATGAACTCATCAACACTGAACAACATGCTATTAAAATGAGCTTCTTCTTGGAGCTTAATTTCATCAAAAATCAGCGCACCTATGTGTTTGTTTTCATCTCATCATTGCTGAGAATAAGTCTTAATTGTTTCCATAACAGGCATAGTGATTCTGTATGAGCATCTGAAACCCATTACTAAATTTCGCCGATGGTGTTTTGGAAGGAAGTGGCAACAATCCGTGCTTCAAACAATGTCTATATCCTTTGGGTGACTTAATTTTTAAGAGCACATTGTCCAGAAGAATCTCTGTTATCATCCACATTCCCTTATTGTTTCCCAACAGGCTTTTCCTTATTTGGTGTCTACTATGATTTTCTGTTTCTTGCTTAGTTTAGAATGATCTAAGAGATGTGACTGAACTGTCTTATGCTTTTTGTCTGAGGGTTGCTTTAGCAGCATTTGCTATTCATAATTTAATATGTAATCACACAGCTTCCAATTTCATATACTTTAATGTTCTTTTTAATTAAATTACTGCTGTGTCTGGTACCATTTGGTTCTGCAAACTTCCCTTGATAGAAGAAACACTGAGATCATAAATTCTTATTCAACATTTTTCCTTTGCCACAGCTTCTTTCTTGTGAGTGATTTACTGGTGATTTTCTGTTGTGCAATACTTTTGATAGATATTTTGGAAAATTGGGAAATAAATGAGGAATGGCTCCTCATTTTAGAGACCACTTTTGTCTTGGAATTTTAACTTATTTACCATTGATGACAAACAAGTCTGCTTTTGTGAGAAGTTCCTCAGTGAAATGTGAATCACACACAAAACCACGGTGACTCAGATCTCTATCTTTCTGAATTATTGCTCTCACTCATTTGGAAAACTCTGCTACATTTTTTGGGGGTCTAAAAAAGGCTTACCCTTACTTTCTCTGTTGCCTGATCTGCACACTGGAACAATGCACATAGGCATTTTTTGTTCTTCTTCTTATTCTTCTTCTTCATCTTCAAAAATGAGTAACTAAGACTCTTAACACCACTTTACCACCATAGCCTTCAACTCTGTGATGTGAATTCACAACATTTCAAACAAACTCGTAAAATAAGCATAGACACTACCAACACACACCTTCCAATATGGAAAAATCATGTCAACTTGAGCCTGAAATGACAGTTCTGCTTGTAGTTTACGGGCTTGCCATCTGCCCTACGCTACCTGTGTTAACACACTGGGAATCAGCACACTTTCTCTTCTGCTTGCTATGATCTAATGTTTTTATGGCAGTTGTGACAGCCATTAATAGAGCCCTACAATGTGTCAAATGGACCACCCTCAACTGCAGTTTAATTTTTTAGTAACTCAGTGAGCAGTCTCCAGGCTGTTGATTGATGATGCTTTTGTCACCCTATGATGTGTGCTATTCACAACTTTCTCTCTTAGACCTTAATGCGTCCTCCCATGGGATACATCAGCTAATATTGGCATGGATGTGGACAGGACATGTGACCTCAGCACATGGGATGAACTGGTGCTCTCAGCACTCTCGTGCACCTATTATTACCTTTATTTGGTTTGCAATGCACATCATTACCTTAAAAAAATAGAAGCACATAAAATAGCGGTGTCAACTGTGTTAGTGATTGTCAAAGAAGAGTGGAGAAAATCATAATGAAGGTTCTGGACTCATCAGTGGCTTGAACAGTGAATTGCTGGCAGTGGAACAATACATAATGCTGTCCAACGATCAGAGATATTGTATTTGTCAACTTAATTGGATTTCCATCCCATTTTCAGTTTTAAATTGAATACGGTTATGGTATAGTGTCTAGTGTCTCAATGTCACATTGACTACCAGCACTCTTAAATAACATACCTTATCACAGGGATTTCAAGTTCAAGACTTGTTTTGTAATTTCATGTGAATGGAAGTCGAGATTTTACCAAATTTGCACACTGTCATTGAAAAAGATATTTACCAACAGGATAAAAACATAAGCCAGTCCATAAACCTATATTTTACAATATGTTTCATAACAGTAAAAACTTCTAGTGTGTAACTTGTTTTTACTTTCTGGCATACTCTGGCTGGCTCGTCAAGGTTTCTGGCCACTGGGGAAACAGTCTAGTTGTTGGCCTTTGCAACAAGAATTGCCTCAAATACATTGTTTATAATAAATAACATCAACTTTTGAGATAGTATTTCTACTTTTGAATCACTTAGGAAAGAAAGGAATAGAAGCAAGCGGATGTGAACCTGCTACCTTTCTTTTCTCAGCTCACAGCCCATGGTGCCTTCAGTTGTGTGCAGCTGGTCGACGTGCATGTAACATTTCTGCACTGTGTCAGTCAGTTGGCCTGACTTTGTAATTTGTTAATAACAATATGTTTGCAATGATATTAACAAGTCTGATGTTATGTGTTGATCGATTCAGTTCTTTCAAAGCTCTTAGGAGCTTACTAGTCTTCACTCTAACTAATAAGGTTATTCTGTGCCCCCCTCCCCAGGGGCTCTCAGTTCTTTTGTGATGTCATGCATGGTGCCCCCAGGGCCCATTCTTCCTTCCTGGCCTGCATTTCCTTCACCATGCTCCTCCTCTCTGCTCCCTCCTTCCCCTCTCTTGGCGTATTTATTTATGTTGACCTTACTATTCACCCGTTTCCCCGCATTCCTTGTGATTTTGTTCCTCTTGCCTGTTCTCTTTCATCATTTTTGGCATTTTTGGTCCACCCTTGGTGTTTGACCTCCACTTCTAAATTTTCTGTCTTTAGTGTGAGCCATTTGAGGAAGATCTCCATCTGTAGTGTCTATGATGTGGATTATTCTCTGTCCCTGCCTTCCTCTCTTCCTTCCCCACCATAACCCGTACTGCCTCACTAGGTCACCAGCATGTGTAGCCAGTCCATGTGGTGGGGCTGTTATGTACCCATCTGGCATAGCCCCCTGACAATACAAGAATCACACTACTGATGCATGAGTTGT
Organism: Schistocerca nitens; assembly: GCF_023898315.1. Classification (NCBI taxonomy): domain Eukaryota; kingdom Metazoa; phylum Arthropoda; class Insecta; order Orthoptera; family Acrididae; genus Schistocerca; species Schistocerca nitens. Next base: position 27,424,887 of record NC_064624.1, read on the forward strand.
TACCTCCCCATGTATGCCAAGAAGTGGTTGCTTGTCATCCTGGAGCATCGGAACTCCTAGCGACAGCTGTCCTGCCAGGTGGCCATTGCTGTGGCTGGGTGGTGCCCATAAGGAGAGCCCCTGATCGGAGTGGGTCATGTCAGGTGGATGCTTGGTGTACAAAGCATATCAAGCTGCAGAAATCTGGCTGTTCTCCAAAGACCATCACATTTAGTGGTAGAGGATCTTTGAATGCTACTTCATATGATCCTGCAGCTTTCCCTTCCCTGGCTGCACTTTGAGAGGAGGGCCAGGCTCACAGTCTTTGGATGAAACACTTTCCCTACTACCTGGTCTGTATTAGGATTCACATTCACCACCATAAAGCTGTTGTTTTTTGTGGAGAATATAGAGGACAAGTTTGGCAAAGTGGAGTCTCACAGTAAGAAGTGGTTGGGCTCCTGTTGATCAAAGCTTGTTCTGCTGCCCAACCTGCAGCTCTTGTGGTTGCCTAAGTCATTTCCAGGTGTCTATTATCCGTCACCAGTCTCTGCTTATGATCCAGGAAGGGACTGTAGGGATCTCACCCTGCAAACTTATGAGTAGTTCTGGGCTAATCTGGAGCAACACAGTGTTCATTTTGTTTGACATGTGGAGAAGTGTCGTAAAGACAACCACACCAATATTGGCACCTTCATTAGGCTTTGTAGGGGATACCCTCCCAGAGAAAATTAAGGTTGTGTGTTACCCCTGTGATGTGGAACTGTACGTCCTGCCACCCATGAGGAGCTTTCAGTGCTTGAGTTTTACGCATATGTCTTCCCACTGTACAGCGGACCTTCTGTGTGGTGACTGTAGCCACCCACTCCCTGAGGGAAGACCCTGTGTTCCGCCACCTGTGTTGTAAATTGTCATGACTGCCACTCACCATGGTCGCCAGGTTGCCCAGTTTTCAAGAAAGAAAAGAAAATCCAAGAGGGCAAGTCCCTGGATTGTCTATCTTATTCTGAGGCTCACCAAAAATATGACCAACTCCAGCCAGTGTTGATTTCTTCCACTTTTGCCTCTGATACATCCTTCCCCCTCACCACTTCCTTACCCAGTTTCATCCCCCACTCATCCCCACCTCCCCTGTGGTTCCCATGCCCTCTCCTCTGGTTGCCGTTCACCCTCCCTGGCTGAATAAGTGCCCCGTTCTTTGCCACCTGCCAGTGATGCCCCCATCACCCCCTCCCTCGGGACCCTCCCTACCACAACTCAGCTGTGGGGTGCACCATTTGTACACCCCAAAGTCGCCCACTCTATTTTGTTTCCAGACCTTGTGGGAGCCTGCTATCCATCTGTGGCCTGCCCTCCTCAACCTCCAAGAGGAGGTCACCCCATCCTCGTATGTGGAGACCACTGACCCGGTGACATGACCTCCCCTCAGCTTCTTTATGTCTAACCTGGTCTCTAACCACACAATAAATATGTGTAACTGCTAAGGATATTACTGTCACCTACCAGAAATACAGCTTATTTCCTCTTGCTTTGCATTGTATCTTTTCCTGTCAAGAAACACACTTTCTTGATGACCACTCTCCAACTTTTCATGGGTATCGGGCATTCTGTCAAAACCATGCTGACCATGGGATAGCGTCTGGAGAGGTCTGCACTTTGGTTCACACCGATGTCATTAGTGACTGGATCCCCATTTGTACTAACGAAGAAGCAATAGTGGCATGAGTACAAATGACCCCAGCAATCACCATTTGCAGTGTCTACATCCCTCCAGATACACCACTTCCTTTTGTTGACAGCCTCCCTTGATACAGAAACTCCCACCTCCATATCTCCTCGTCATGGTTTTCAGTACACGCCACACCTTTGAAGGAGTGGCATTTCAATGGGTAGGGGTCTTCTAATTGAACAAAATCTTACAGACTTTGATTTTTGTCCTTAATGACAGTTCCCCTACCCACTTCAGTGTCACTCATGGCACCTTTTCTGCTGTCAATCCCACGATCTCCTCCCCTGCTCTGGTGGCTTCCCTGCATTGGTCACCACATGATGGTCTTTGTGACAGTGAACGCTTTCTGGAAATTCTATCATTCCCCTGCTGCTGCCTGGCAGACAGGCCCCCATGTTGGGCATTCCACAGAGCCAATTGGCCTTTATATATATGTCTGCAATGCACTCTGAAACCTCTCTGTTGGATTGCATTGATGCGCTTGTGTGAGACATTTCTGCAACTATTCTTCATGCCACTGGCACTGCTATCCCCCTATCTACAGGTCCTTGTCATTGACTGATACCATCATGGATCAAGGAGGTAGTAGTCTCTATCGAGGATAGCCAATAGGCCCTGCAACAATTTAAATGTCACTGTTCACAGACCAACCTTATTGCTTTGAAACGACTTTGCAATACCATCGGCATCCTGTTCCTATCCTGCTATGTTTCTCTGGCAGAAATGCCAAGCTGAAAAACCTCCCTCAGTTTCAACCCTCACCAAGCTGAATTCTACAGTGAAGCCTTTACTGAATGGGTTCTTGCAGGCTCTTACCACTACACACGACACAGCCCCAGGCCCGGATACCATCCACAACCAGATGATCCAACACTTGGATGTTACCCAGAGACAACATTTACTCAGGGTCTGAACTGCATTTGGCTCACTGGTGCCTTCCCCTTGATGTGGTGAGACAGCATAGTTATCCCCATCCTTAAGCCCGGGAAGAACCAAACATCTCTTGACAACTACTGCCCAATTATGCGGACCAACATACTTTTTAACCTGCTGGAGAGGTTGGTTAGCTTCAAATTATGTTGGGGTCTCAAATCTCAGGGCCTTTTATCAGTGTGGCTTTGGGAAGGATGGTCAACAACTGACCATTTGCTCAGATTGTGAGCAGCAATCCAACAGGCTTGTACTATCAGCCAACTGCTTGTCACGGTACCTACATAAGGCATACAACATTGCTTTGTGGCATGACATTTTAGTTACCCTCCATAACTGGGGCTTCCACAGCCCCTTCCAGTTTTTATTTGCGAGTTTTTATCCCACTGGCTCTCCAGTGTTTGAGTCGTCATTCACCCCTCAGATCCAGAAGAATGATATCTCACAGGGTTCTGTTTCAAGTGTCACACTCTTCCTCATTGCCAGCAATGTGCTTGTAACCTATGTTGGCCATCAGGTTACCCTGGCATTATACATCGACAATTTTTGCAGTTCCCACTTGGTAGCATCTGCTGAGTACCCGCTCCAAGGCACCATGTGACGGGCATCTGCATAGGCCCTCTCCCATGGCTTCCAGTTTCCTCCCTCCAAAATGCAGGTTATGCATTTTTGCTGTCGACCCACAGTGCACCCTGATCCAAAACTTTATTTAGGAAACCAGCACCTAGATGTTGAAGCACAGTCTCATTTCTTGGGCCTTACTTTCGATAAAAAGCTGACATGGCTACACTATATTCACCACCTGATGATTACCTGCATGTGGAAGTTTAATGCACTCTGTCTTGTGGTGGACACATTGTGGGTTGCAGTTTGTGCTACTCTTCTCCATGTTTACCGTGCTCTGGTTTTGTCCAGACTAGATTATGCTTGTGTGGTTTATGGCTCAGCAGCTCCTTCCACTTTGAAACTACATGACCCTGTTGTTCATCATTATAGGGTGTGTCTGGCTGTCAGTGCCTTTCACAGTAGTCTCGTCAACAGTCTCCTATCACCATTTGATGGTTCCCTGACCATCCTGTATACCCCATCATCTTTGCAAATGAGGGATGTTTGCCAAGATACCCACACTCAGGTGGGACTGCTGGTTGAAATGTGTCTCACTTCCCTCTCCCCCTGTGGCTCTGTGGGTTAGAAAGGCCCAAAGTGTTCCTGTCTGTCATAAGAGGCAACTAGAAGGCGTCTCTCACCTTTTTACCCTATGAGTTCAGGTCCCATTTTATGGTTTGACCTGTCACTTTCAAAATTCTACTGAAATGTGGGCCATATGGGGAAGGACACCTTAAGTGGTGCAAGAGTTATCCATAATGCCCTTAGATTCGATCTCCTGAATCTGTCATCATGGCTTTGCATCTCCACCTGTGATTCAACTATTTGGGCAAGTACGCTTTCTGGGGTATGTCATCTTCTTCTGTTGTCTCCTGTCCTCTTTTGCCCCCATGACAGTACTGGATTTCTCTGCACTCAGTATCCAGCATGGTAGCCAGTCCATTGTGGTGGGGTCATCATGTACCCATTTGGTGGTAGCCCCCTGACAACACAGGGATCACACTGCTGATGACTGAGCTGGAAACTTCCCATGTATGCCAAGGTGTAGATGCCTGTCTTCTTGGGGCATCAGGACTCCCAGCAATGGCCATCATGCCAGTTGGCCTTTGCTGTGGCTGGATGACACTTGCGGGGAGAACCCCTGATCAGAGTGGGTGGCATCAAGGTAAATGACCTGCAGTGAAGCAAACTATGTCATCTCTTGCTGGTGACCGTACAGCACCAGCAGTCTCTAAGAAGGGCAAGATCGAATACAATGCTACACCATCGGAGGAACATAGGGCTAAGAGTGCAGAGAGCCATATTAGCTTCGGTTTTTAGTCTGTAGTAGAACTGATGGGGACTCCTTTCTACCTACGAAGACTCAGTTTTTCATTGAACACCATGAGGATAAGTTTGGAGAAGTGACAGTGCTGTCCAAGATGCAAAACAGTACAGTCATGTTTCAGACAGCATCCCCAGCCCAATCCTGGGTGTTACTTGCTTGTGACCAGTTGAGTGATATTCCTGTTTCCGTCACTCCCTATAAATGCCTCAACATGGTCCAGGGGATCATTTTCCATCGCGATCTCCTCTTGCAGTCTGATGATGAGCTCTCAGCCAATTTATAACAGCGAGGTGTTCATTTCATCCGGCGCATTTACAGGGGACCCAAAGACAGGGTTGCTACCGGTGCCTTCATCTGGGACTTTGATGGTGATTCATTGCCTGGAAAGGTCAAGTTGATGCTTTACTATTGTGACATTTAACTGTACGTCCCTCTCCCTATGTGGTGCTATAAGAGCTGGAAGTTCAGGCACATGTCTTCCCACTGCAATTCCAGTGCCACATGTTGAGACTGCGGACATCCACTGCACCCAGATACTCCATGTGCGCCACCTCCCACTTGCATCAACTGTGGATAGCGCCACTCCCGCTGCTCACCAGACTGCCCAGTACTCCAAAAGGAGCAGAGAATCATGGAGTACAAGACCCTGGACCAATTTAGTAACACAGAGGCTAAATGTAAATTTGAAAGATTACACCCCCATTCAGTTGACATTAACATGTACTGCAGCTATGTCACGATCGCCGTCCCAAGTGCCAGTGGTTCCTCACTCTGTGCCGTGAACAGTGAGCCCTCCAGGCCACCAGAATACATCCACCCTCTTGGTGGTAGGGGGCAAATCTTCCTCCGTTGGTCCCAAAGCACCTACTTTGGTAGCAAGGCATCCACAAACACAGGGGACATTGGTCCCCTCCCCCCCTGCCGGAGAAACAACAGCCTCCTCTGGCTCCTCTCGTGCGGAAGGGGTCCCTTGGGGCCCTCTCTCCCAAGGTCTCCACTAAAGCCATGGTAGACACTCGCCAGTTGCTCAAGGAGCCAAAAGCTGCTGGACAAAGAGCTTCACGGTCTTCTTCCATGCCTGAAGCTGCTTCAGAGAAATCTTCCCAGCCGGTCCCCAAAGAGAAGAAAGAGAGCAATCAAACTAAAAAGTAGTCTGATAAGAAACAGGACCCTCTGGTGGCCTCAACACCACCACTATCTACCAATTCCGCATCTGAGGATGCAGTGGAGATCTTAGCATCACCTGCAGACCTGGATCTCACTGATGCCTCATCCAGCATAGAAATGGCTACAAATACTAAGTCGGTGGCAACAGATGACCCTGAGGCATAACCTACCTCCTTGTATGCTTCATGCCTTCCCAGCCTCACGATAACATCATCGTCCGGAGGAATTGTGGCAGTTCTTTCCACCACCTGGCTGAGCTATGGCAACTCTTAAGTTTTACACCTATTTTCTGCATTGCCCTTAAAGAAACCTGGTTCCCGGAAATGCGGATCCCTTCCCTCCATGGCTATAGGGATATTACAAGAACTGTAGTGACTATAATAGAGTGTCAGGTGGAGTTTGTGTGTATGTTCTTAACTCAGTCTGTAGTGAAACTGTGCCCCTTCAAACCCCTCTTGAAGCTGTGGCTGTCAGAATAAGAATGACTCAGGAAATAACTGTCTGCAGTATATATTGGCCTCCAGGTGGTGCAGTACCCCTGAACGCATCGGCTGCACTGATTGATCAACTCCCTAAACCTTTCCTACTTTTGGGAGATTTTGATGCTCATAAATCCTTGTGGGGTGGCACTGTGCTTATTGGCTGAGGCAGAGATGTCAAAAATGTACTGTCACAACTCGACCTCTGCCTCACCAACACAGGTGCCACCTGGCGACATCATATCCTTGGCCACATTATACAAGTGGGGTCTCCGAGGCCCGCTCCTGATTCTTATCCAGAATTTCCTGTCACTTCCTACTTTCATATCCAAGTTGGTGACTCCCATAGTTCCCCCCATATCCAGGAGAATGGGGTCCCGCAGGGCTATGTATTGAGTTTATCTCTATTTTTAGTGGCTATTAGTGGTCTAGTACTGGTGTTGCTGAGTGGCACCTACAGGGAGCCATCCACAAGGCACAGTCATGGGCTCCAGCCCACAGCTCCCAGTTCTCGGCGACAAAGTCGTTATGGACTTCTGTCGGCATTGTACCGTTCATCTTGAACCAGAACTTTAACTTACAGATGATTCCCTCACTGTAGTGGAGACGTATCGATTCTTAGGACTGCTTTTTGATGCCCGATGGACTTGGCTTCCTCGCCTTTATCATCTTAAGCAAAAGTACTGGCAGCACCTGAATGCCCTCCGCTGCGTGAGCAACACCAACTGGGGTGCAGATCACTCTACACTGCTGCAGCTATACAGAGCCCTTGTTCAATCCCACCTTGACTGTGGGCGTCTGGTTTATGGTTCAGCGGTGCCCTCAGCATTGCATTTACTCGACCCAGTGCACCACTCTGGTGTTTGACTAGTGACAGGAGCTTTTAGGACTAGTCCGGTGACATGCATCCTGGTGGAGGCTGGAGCCCCTCCATTGTAGGTCAGGTGTGCACAACTGCTCGCCAGTTACATTGCACACATTATTCCTTCTATCTGAACTACAATCCTTGCCTTTACCACCTGTACTTGAGGTCCATTCACATACACCTCCATGGTGTACACCTAGGCTGCGGCTTCGTCTGGACCTTTCACGTGGCCCAAAGGACTCTGTTCACCCCGTGTCTCTCTGATGTCACTTCCTCCCAATTCTTGACATTTACTGAGGCCATGAAGTGGTTTACGCTGACGACCCGATGGCTGATGGTCACATCAGCTTCACGTATGTCCATGGAGGACATATTGAATGGCATTCCTTGCCTGATGGCTGCAGTGTTTTCACTGCACAGCTGGTGGCTATATCTCATACTCTTGAGCATGTCCGTTCATGACCTGAGGAGTCATTTCTTCTGTGTACTGACTCCTTGAGAAGCCTACAAGCTACAATCAACCAGTGCTACCCACATGATCCTTTGGTAGCGACCATCCAGGAGTCCATCTATGTCCTGGAGTGGTCCGTTCGTTGAGTGGTGTTTGTGCAGACCCCAGGACACATCGGAATCCAAGGCAATGAACATGCTGACAGGCTGGCCAAACTGGCTACACGGAAACTGCTTATGTAGATCGGCATTCCAATAACTGACCTGTGTTTGTTTTTACACTGCCAGGTTTTTCGGCTTTGGGAGACAGAATGGCATAGTCTCAGTATGCACAACAAACGGCGTGACAGTAAGGAGACTACTAATGTGTGGCAGTCCTCCATGTAGGCCTCTCATGATTCTCTACCGGGTCCACATTGGCCGCGTTTGGGCGACCTGCAGCTATCTCCTGTGCCATGAAGACCCGCCTCAGTGTCGATGCGGTGCCCAGTTGACAGTGGCCCAAATTGTGGTGCAGTGCCCCAGTTTGACTGCCCTGTGATGAAATCTTTGATTACTGGACTCGTTACCACTAATTTTATCTGACAATGCCTCATTGGCCGATTTAGTTTTACGTTTTATTCATGAAGGTGGGTTTTATCATTTGGTCTAAGTTTCAGTGCACGTCCTTTGTCCCTCTGTGTTCTCCTTCCTAGTGCTTTTAGGCTGGAGGTTTTAATGTGTTGCACAGTGGCTGGCTTCTCCTTTTTATTCTTATGGTCAGCCAGCCATGGTAATCTGCTTTTTTGTTTTAATCTCTTCTACCTGTTTCTTGCGTTTCTGTGGTTTTCTTCTCCCCTTTGTGCATTTAAGTGTTTGTTGCCCTTCTGTAGTTCTTGTGGTTTTTCCTTTCTCTCTGTTTTGTGTCGTCAGTCTCACTTGTTTTATTCTCACCCTTGTGGCAATGTGTTATTCAGAACAAGGGATCAATGACCTAGCGGTTTGGTCCCTGTCCTCCTCTTTTAAGCCAACCAACCAACCAATCCTCTGTTGAGATCTCCACTCATTGGAAAATCTCCATCTCCACGCATTGGAAAGTGCCCTGTGTATTCTCCCCCCCTCCTTTATGATGCCTGGAAAACCAGTTAGGATTGATCTATTTCAGGGCCCTAAGGTCTCTGTCACCCCTATGATATTCTGGCATCTTCTATGTTCCATCCTTGAAGAATTCCAGAGTGCTGCCATCCTCTATACTGATGGTTCTAAAATGATAGATAAGGTGGGATACACTTTTACGCCTCCTACTAGCATGGAACACCATTTGCTGCTGGGATCATGTAGTGTGTTCACAGCAGAGCTGATAGCCATTAAGAGGGCCCTCCATTTCATTACTCAGGCTTCCCTTTGCAGTGTTTTAATATGTGCTGACTCAGTGAGCCACTTGCAGGCTTCATCACCCTTTGGTCTCTGCTATCCATGAACTCCTCTCTGCCCTTGGCCTTGTCACCTGCTCCGTTGTCTTTCTCTGGGTCTTTTTGGGCATCCCAGGCAATGAACTGGTGGACTGTTTGGCTAGAGAGGCATATACTTACCACCCATTCCATTTCATGATTTCAGGTGCATATAAGAGTATACTCGTCAAATCCCTCTTGGCCAAAAAGTGAAATGACATCCGGTGCACTACTGCTCTAAATAATACACTCTGCACGGTCAAGGAGACTACTGCAGTTTGGCGCTCTTCTTTCTGCTATTCTCAGAACAAGTCCACTGTCGTATGCTGTCTATGCATCAGTCATACTAGGCTCACCCACTGTTTTCTCTTGTGTAATGAGTCACCCCCACAATGTGTCTGTGGAGCCAGACTGACTGTATTCTATATATTAGTGGAATGTCTCCTTCTTTTGGCCCTTCGTACTAAGTATAGTCTTCTAGTTTCTTTGTCTTTAGTATTAGCAGCCGATTCACAGATGGTTGAACTGTTCCTCAGTTCCCTACCTAAAAGTGGTTTTTGTTTTCACTTATAAGTTTTGCTTTCCTCCCGGATCAGGGGCAAGGTGGTTGTGGTTGGATCTTCTCTTTGTGTTTTCTAGGCTTGCACCCATGACCACTCCCCTATGCAAAGACCACTCTCTTATACCTCTGTTCATCCAGTTTTTACATTTGGCCTACCCTTTTATGCCTTCTACTGCATTTGTTGTAAATTCATCCTTTTATAGGTCACTCCTCTCACTGTATCCATCCACTTTTAGCAGATACTGTATCTTAGGTAAACAACTTTTGAATCATGGGACTGACAACCTTGCCATTTAGTCATCCCCCACATGCCCACATCAAGAAATAAAGGGAGAGAGAGGTGGTTACCGTGTTCAGGCCTTAACTTTGAGATGTTGGAAACAGTTCCACCTATACTTATTGGGTCAATGTCACTGTTGCCTCTGCCAAAGAAATGCTTTATCCTAGCAGATTCTTGTTTAATAGGACTAGCAGGCATTAATTGTGTAACAGTGATAAATAAATCTGCTCATAATCACCAGCAGTAATGTATTTTTCACAGTTCATCATATAGTAATGTCATCTGTTGTTAAGGCAACCAGTGATATTAGCACACGCAACTAATCAGTCATAAGTGCAGCTAACTCGTGTCTTTGAGCTAACATTACACCAGTGTGAAATGTTATGGCACCTTTTCACTTTTGAAAACTGTATATTACTTTAACAGCATGTACTAGCCTCTCTAAATTGATCACGGCTGCTAATACTGCCTCCAACACCTAAAGTCATTTCATTAAAATCATCCATCTTGAAGATAGTCTGCTTCCCTTTTTCTCAGCCTCACTCAATTTATGATTTAGGTTCTGTTCAATGACATGATCTGGGTAAGATGTAACATGATGAGCATCTTGAACAAACACTCTTGTGACAAACAACTTCTCAACAAAGGTTTTAAATTTCTATTGATAACATCTTCTGTTCAGATTTTATTCATTTTCCGTAACACATCTGTATCGCCAATATAATAACAGAAACTCAGGTTGCTGACACGTATGTGTGCTACTTAATTCTGTGAACACAACCAGGCAACAACTGATACATGAATTAAATCATACAGATTCTTTCATCTTTTTTGCTTTCTACAACACAATATCTTTTTTAATGATAATTAAAGGCCGCTATCCCCACGACATCTGACAGTGTGGCATGGCTATCAGCTTTATGCATATGATGACCAGCTTTTAACAACACCATACCCTGTTACAGCAAGTCTGCCACTGTTGCTCTGGTGTTTTCAAACCCATTGCACAGTACACACTATTTCTAACATCAAACTGTACATATCACAAATACACTCGTTTTTGATAGTATGACTTGATACTGTTTTTCCTTTGATATGAATATTACATATTTTTTATATGAAGAGTACTTACCACAAACTGTGTATCGAACCATGTCATTGAAGGAAGGTAGAGCTGGCCAGGCATGTGCTATATTCTCTCACGAATATCAGCACATGAGCTACAGTTTCATCATAGTTACTGGCTCACTGTTAATGACATACACAGATTAAGAACTGTACCTGCAAATGTCAATAATTCATATTTAATATGGAAATTGTACCAAAAAGGTGTGCTTTTGGTAGGCAGTCATTGTGCCATAGCATTGAAAAGATACATTTTTATAGATTTCAAGTTATAAAACTTAAAATATCAGCAACAGGAAGCCATTATCTATGAATATTGACTTTTCTGTCATTATATTACAATAAATGGTAGCTAAAACGACACATTTTGAGGGGATCTTCTATTTGCTGGTGCTTCAAAACAATTTATATTCGTACCATGTACTCAGTGAGAAATAAAACCCACCAAATATGATATTTAACGCCATTCAGTATGGTGGCTGCTTTTTTTCTGCTTGTGGCATGTAGCAGTAATACATCCCATCAGCCATGTTCATGTCCATGAGGCAAAAATCTAACACACCAGATTATTTATTTCATGATCTGCAGCATAATGGCACATGGAATACCATGCAGTAACCTCAGCAGCTCCTCATCCACATTCATTTTCACTTCCCTTGAGAGAATGATGGTAGTCCTAGTGCCTGCCCAGTTGCCTTTCTCTGGGTCCAAAATCTTGAGAGCATCACAAGGAATGAACTGATCAGACGAAAGGCTAGAGAAGTGATTATTGTTGAACATTTGCTTTGGTGATCCCAGGGTGTGAATTTGTGGGTGCAAATAAGACCTCTCCTTACTCATCATCTGCTGGGCTACTGCCCCATCTAATAAATTTTACACTTCCATTCCTCCCAGAATGAGTCCACCATCTTATGTCACCTAGTCTTTGACAGTGCCAAATTAAATGATAGTTTTATGTTACACAATGAGCCACTCCCACATCATTTTTTGTGTGCACCCTATTCTCCCTTTTAGGGATAGGACTCTAATGAACAGACGATGCTGTTCACCTATGTAACGCTTTTGATAGTAATGAATTGGTAATGGGACACCTGTGGGAGGGACAGCTCCCATCATATGTAGAGCCCTGGGGGACATTTGTGTGGCTCATCCACCGATTGATATGATTATTTCTCTCACTTTGTTTTCCTATTTTTGATACAACTGATATCCATTGCTTCTCACTTTTACTGTTAAATATCTCCTGGCTAGAAGGCATTCTCTATCCTTCAATGTCTTCACCCTGAATTGCTTTGGCAGGAGTTGGTCAGATTTTTCTCTCCACAGATAAGCCCTGGGAGCCCCTAGTTCAATTGCCAAGCTATGTACTGGCCCGAGCCGTATACCTTCACTTGTCAAATTGTTTCTCAGCTTTATTGCCTTCAGTGCCTCAATTTTACCACTCCTACATACTTCCATACTTCGATCAAATTTCTGGCTGATGTCAGTAACTCCGGAAGAACTGCTTCTTGACTGAGGGATTGATGACCATGCTGTTTAGTCCCTTAAACCCCATCCGACTGACAAAAGAAATGTATTTAAAGAAACTTTCTGTGATGCATCAGAATGTTAATGACTTACCTATTCACGTAATGTAGAATGTCAAAAGTTGTATTATGTATGCTGAAGCACTATGTGAATATTGGACTCCAAATGTTAAACATTGGAGACTACAAATTAGCAGCCCATTCCTGAAGGGAAAATATGCAGAAAGGAGGGATTGTTCAACTCTTTTGGAACTATTAGCTTCTGCTTAGATCTATAGTTGGAAGACTTTTCCTGTGAATTGCTACCACAAGAATGTATAAAATTATCAGCACTGATCTAGTAGTGCTTTTTTTTTCCTTTCATTTTCAAATACATATGTATGAGAAAAATTTTTAAGTAGAGCCGGTAGTCAAATGAGCACAGTGTAGGGAGCAAGGAATGTGTGTGTGTGTGTGTGTGTGTGTGTGTGTGTGTGTGTGTGTGTGTGTGTGTCTGTGTGTGTGTGTGTGTGTGTGTGTGTGTGTGTGTGTGCGCGCGCATGCATGTTTCTCATATAGCTTGAGAAAGGAATTTCATTCCGAAAGCTAACAAACAAACCTCTTGTTTGTGTATCTGTCGACAACGCAGCACTTATGCCTTTCGGTAAATCGTTCCTTTATTCCTAAATAATTCTTTATTATTAACCATAACTTTCCATGCATTATTATAATTTTAAGTACATTAATACATAATTTACCGACTTTTTTAATTTTGTATTTCTGTCTCTCTCTCTCTCTCTCTCTGTTGGCATGCGACTTTTCTGTAGGAAAGTTATTAGAAAGCCAGCCATGAATAGATTTGCTTGAGTGTTTTATGGAGACAAAGGAGAACCCTCACCTCCAAAGTTGACTGTAATGTCAACTCCTTGCTGACAGAGTAAATTCTGGTGCTGTATCTGTGTACCACCTGTCTCAGCCCTATGCAATCTTTTCTTTTCTCTGTTTTAATATTACCATTATTAGTGTGAACAATTTCAACATAATTTAATCTCATTCTTCAATTATAAGAAAAATCTAAGGAAAATAAACATAGAGGTAAAGATAAATACAGCAACACTGAAGGACAAAGGTTGTAAGAAAGGGGTGTACTGCAGAACAGGTAAACTCGTAGTTACAAATTTAATGATGAAATGGAAATTTGCATAAATGGAAGCTGTATTACAAGAGAAGGAACCCTGCACCCAAAGCATTGTGTCACCTTTTATTTCTTTTCTTCTCAATATGTGCTGAAACTTAGTAAGTGGAATTTTTGTTACAATCTAGATACAGGTGTAGTATGTTTTTGTTATATTTTTTCCAGGTTTGCCTGCACAAATTGCATCTAAGTTCAAATGTGGAATGCCACAGTTTTGGCATAAGGTTTTATATATGTGGATTGTCTACGCTGACAGTATTGAAGGTAATTAATTTTTTAAGCTAATTTTGGCATCTACTGTTTAATTTTACAAAGCTAAATGGCAGAATTAATAGTTAAGACCCATACCTGTGTATTTCACAGACATGATCGAAATTAATAAAATAGAGTGTACAGTTTTTGGATCAGATAACTGTTGGACATTTAGGAGTAGAAGTTAAGGTAAAATGTTTGTCCTTTGAAGCGCATGTTGAAGAAGAAGAAGAAGAAGAAGAAGAAAACATTAAATATGACTGTAGGGAGGAAACAAATGCAACTGGAATAAAATGTGACAGGTTGGATCCATTGTAAGTGAGAGAAATACCAAAGAAATTAATGTTATTAGTTAACAGTTACATGCTCCAGGAGTAACTTTGGATAATATATCATAATGATGTTGAATTGAGGTAGTTTACAGGATACTGACTTAATTGATATTTAAATTTGATTGCATGCTGACCATTTACAAATGAATTCACATATAGGACACACTATTTATTTTGATAAAATAAGTGTGTATGTAAAGCTTTTGCACTAAATATGCTACTGGTTTCTACAGGGTGACAATTATTGAACTATACGGAGGGAGAAGAAAGAAAAAAAGTGGGGGAGGGGGTACAAACTGTGGCGTGCACACACTTCATTGAACATGTAAATATCAATTCATGTATTCAGATTTATGTTATGACATGTTTGATATGCCTGCCATCATTGGCGATGATGTGGTGCAGACGAATAGCGAAATTCTGCATGCCCCACTGAAGTGTCAGAACAATGCTGTTGATGACCTGAACGGCTGTTTTCAGCTCGGCAATGGTTTTGGGGTTATTGTTATGCACCTTGTCTTTAATATAACCCTACAAAAAGGACTTGCATGTGTTCAGATCCGGAGAATATGCGGTCCCCAGAGTGGTCCTCCCAAACATCGAACACTCTCCTGCCTCAGTGGGTTTGAGCTATGTCTTGAATGACCCACATGTTGTGGAAACCATTGTCACTTTGAATACTGGGGATGACATCATCTTCAAAAACCTTCATGAACTGTTCAGTAATCAATGTGCCATCAAGGAATATTGCACTGATTATTCCGTGACAGGAGACTGCACACCACACAGTCACCCATTGAGGGTGAAGTGTAAAATTGTATTCATAGCTTCAAAATACCTTGATAACAGCAGAGGCACTGTCGCAAATACTAACAGCCTACCCATTGCTGCATCATTGCTCTGTGGCCATCAGTCGACTGCTATGCTTTTAAAACATTCCAAACGTTGAAAAGTTAAATTAAAATATTTTCATATTGTATTAATAACAGCCTCAGCCTTTTTTAAAATAAGACAATTATTTTAAAATTATGAAAACAGTTCTATTATTTTAACAAATATGTATTATACACAAAAAATTTGTAAATGCAGCAGCACCTGTGATGTGGTAATACAGTGTAACATATTGCATACAATTTTTATTATAAAAGTGATATGTTACTTGGCTGGCGACTATGACTAATTGACAGGATAAGGCTTGCAATAAAACTGATCACAGCCTTCTGTTGCAATTCAGGAATGGTTCTTGCAGGCTCTGGTTAATGAATAAGTTCCCAATTCATCAGGTCCTATATGTGTTCCATTGCAGATTTGGTAATCTTACTGGACAGGTCTCTTGTTGTACACTACAAAAAGCATGTTGCACTGCAGTATAGGCATTTGGTACTTAACCCAGAAGAAACACCAAATGTGACCGCAGGTTGTTAACTAATGGTTCCCCCACACCACAAAGCCTGGAATGATAACTGTGTGCCAAAGGTGAATGTACTCTGGCACACGCAGCTCACCAGACCTGTGCAATACACATGTAGGTCAAGTTCTCACATATTGGCAGAACTTACCTCTCATCGCTGAAGACAACTGAATGACATTGTGCTCTCCACTCAACTCTTTCACAACACCAGAGTAACTGTGCTTGTCGGTGTCATGGTGTCAATGGTAGCCTGGTCAGATGCACATGTGATCTTGAAAGGGTCTTATAGTCCTCTTTCCTATCATTTTATTTTATTTCCAGTGCACTTTGCATCCTACAGAACAATTCAGGTGTTCTCATTGCTAAATTTTATACCAGAGAAGACTGTGCTATGATTCAATCTAGCCATAGCCTATTCTTCGCCGCAAGCATCCTATGGCTGTTATGTTGGTTCTTTTCAGACTTTCAATGCATCTATAATGCCATTATAAGACTTCCATGTTTTCATATGTAACCAAACTCATGACTATGATTCCATAATATGTTTATCCCTTGTTCTCCTATTCCAAAACTCTCTGGCATACGTGAGTGAATGAATGCGGGTGTGTTTCATTTTGCTGTATGGTGCTTTAGACTGCTGCAGGGAATCAGCAGTAGTCATACAGAATGGCCAATCCTTGTAGTTTTCAGGTAGGCAAAGAGGTTTTTTCCCCTTGTGTGAGAGTTACTGGTGTTGTGTTGGTGGTAGAAGCCTCATCTCTGGGATTTCCTGGCCGCAGGGTTGTGTGGGAGAAGTTTTAGTGTGGGATGGGTAGTCTGCTTGCAGCTCTCCGAGGGTCTGCAGCCGAGGTCTCTTTGAAGAAGAGTGAGTTCATTTAACCATGTGGCGCTTTGTCTCATAGCAAGAGGGGAGTTTTTATGTAATTCAGTCTCACTGAAGTTGCACCTTGTGCAGCTTATGACCTCGCATTTTGTCTTATAAAGATTGTTTTGTTGAATTGCAGCAAGGAATGCAAGGCTTTTCCAGACTTTCAGTTTGATTCCTAATGACGACTTTGATCCATAAGAAGAACGTAGCACGAAGGTGTTGCATATGTTGACGCGATCTCACATAGGAAGCATGCCCTCGGTTCAGTGTGAATGCTTGTGTGCCTCCGACTGTGTGTGCATACATTCTAATCTTTTCTGAATTTGTGGATTTTCTTTGTTTCATTACTATATGTCCATTGGAAACCATCCACATGGGTTAATACTAGAGTTTGTTGGCCCTCTGCCATTACCCTTTGCCTATTCAAATGTGTCCTCTGTAAATGTTAATTGTTTGTGGCTGTATAGTTTAATGTTGCTAAAATTTGTCCACAGTACATAGAAATTGTGTCTCTGCAAACCACATGTCCACATGAGTTAACTGTGAGCCCAACTTTCCTGTGGCCCCCTGCCTCTGTCCTAGAGTTTACTTACTGCTCTGATTTTGGAATATTAAATATGTCCTGTCCAGATTATTCAGTTGTATTTGTGGTTTGTGATTTCATGTTAAGTGTGTAAGCAGGTACATGTGGCCCTCATTGAGGCTGTTTCTCCATATCGAGGTTCAACTTTAAATGCAACCATGATACTCAGATTTACTCTTTTATTTAATCATTTCTCAGCACATCGGAACAAACCTCGTAGCCTCATTGCATGTTGATTTTGGGGCTGTCCTTGCTGTTCTTTGAGTGAATATGGGTCTGAATGTGACTATTAAACTTTTCCCATCCCCCTCTTATTATGACCATGATTCTAAATTAAGAGATTCTGTCATGAATCATATAGCATCTCACAAGAAATCGTGCTTAGTTACTAGGCAACAGCAGTTATAGATGTCTTATATCAATGTTTTAAGAAACAAACAATTTTGTTTCACGTCTTATCCAGTGTACCGATGTTACATCTCCTTTACCTACGCCATTTACCTTGTAGTTTCCTTGTTAGCCCACCATAGCATTTCAGTGTGCACAGGTCCAATAACAAGTGTTCCCTTTGTATTTAAAACAAATTCTTTAGAGTAAATCTTGTTTTCATGAATGTTACTGCAAGCTGCTCTTATTCACAGTGGTCACACACTTTTAACTTTATTTTAATATTTGATCCATGTGAACAATCCCTGTATCATATTAATAATTACGTCCCACCTTTTTATGAGTGACATTGCAATAAATGTTCTTTTATGAGTTTTTTCCTTATGATTAAATTAACAAATTTTGCAACTCAATCGAACCTCTTGTTTGTCATGTGGCTAGAGTTGGTGGCGACCCAATCTTTTACTTTGATTTTAATGTCAGATAGCATTTCCATTTATGTGTGGCTCTTTTAGCCTTCTGGATATAGCTCAGGGCTCCACTCATTTCATAAATACCACTTAAATGCACATCACGTACAATCTTAATCCTGCTGTGAGCAGATGGTTTCCAATGGTCCTTCGCCTGGATTTCACCCCTGGATTATGTTTGTTCAGCCATCACTGCTCACACAGTTTGCCAATTTTGACTTATGTCTGTATTGTGTGAATATCCTGAACCTGGCCTACAAGTGTGGGAATTTTCCACAGGGTGCTGTTGAGAGCAGCAACCCACTATTAATTATAAAAAAAAAACTGTGCCTAACCTGTACAGCAACCTGTCGATCCGTTCATCCAGCCTCCTCCAGCGCCACAGTGTGACTGTGCAAATGGCTGAAGCTGTTCAACAGGTGTGTTACTCATTGCTGGGGTGTGATTGTACACTGGAATGAATGTTTCAGACACTATTCACCTTAATCAGCACAGTTGGTGCTTGCAGAGTCAAAACAGAGGGTACACAGACAGATATCTTGAGCACCATCTGACTGCCAAATTGTGTGTAAAATGAATCACAAATCCTATGATCCTTCAGTGTATGCTGATTACTCCCTTCTGCCACTGAACCCAGTTCCTGAGAGTGTTGCATTTTTTTTTTTTTTTTCTGGCAGAGTATGAAGATTATAATCTACAAGGGTCACTCCAAAAGAAATGCACACTATTTTTGTAAAAATACAGTTTTCATTCTGCATGTGTGAAAATTTTACGGTGTGTAGATACATCCTTCTCGTTTGTTTTGAAACTTAGTTCAACCTGTTCCCATGAGTGGTGCCATCACAGCATGTCTTCAAGATGGCTGCTACACTTGACGTTCATCAGAAGCAACGTGCTGTCATAGAATTCCTGTGCTGTGAAAACGAGGCAGTGGGAAACATCCAACTGAGGTTGAAAAAGGTGTATGGAGATGCTGCTGTCGATGACAGTACAGTTAGTCGGTGGGCAAGCAGGTTACGTGATGAAATCGGGCACGGCAATATTGAGGATTGTCCTCGCAGTGGCAGGCCTCATACTGCATACACTCCAGACAATGTGCAGAGAATTAACGAATTGGTGACTGCTGACAGACGCATCACAGTGAACGAATTGTCACGCTACGTTGGGATAGGGGAAGGAAGTGTTTGCAGAATACTGAAAATGTTGGTGTTAAAAAAGGTTTGTGCCAGGTGGATCCCCAGGATGTTGACAGTGGCTCACAAAGAAACAAGAAAAACGGTACGCAGCGAACTTTTGGAACAGTTCGAGAATTGTGGAGATGAATTTGTTGGAAGAATTGTGACATGTGATGAAACATGGCGCCAACATTTTTCACCAGAGCTGAAGAAGCAATCAATGGAGTGGCATCATGAAAATTCACCCAAGAAAAAAAAATTCGAAACCACGCCTTTTGCTGGAAAAGTTATGGCTATGTTGTTTTTCGATTCCGAAGGACTCTTACTTGTTGACATCATGCCAAGTGGAACCACCATAAATTCTGATGCATATGTGACAACACTGAAGAAACTTCAAGCTCAACTGAGTCATGTTTGACCACATTGGCCAAAGCAGGATGTTTTGCTGTTGCACAACAATGCATGGCCACATGTCAGTCAAAAAAACCATGGAAGCAATTAAAAAACTCAGATGGACAGCACTGAAACACCTGCCTTACAGTCATGACCTGGCTCCATGTGATTATCATCTCTTTGGGAAACTGAAAGACTCTCTTCGTGGAACAAGGTTTGAAGATGATGACTCCCTTGTGCACTCTGCCAAACAGTGGTTCCAACAGGTTGGCCCATAATTTTACCGTGCAGGTGTACAGGCGCTGGTTCCAAGATGGCATAAAGCAGCTGAGAGGGATGGAAATTATGTGGAGAAAAGGAAATATTATTCCTAAAGGATGTATCTACGCACTGTAAAACTTTCAAACACAGTAGAATAAAAATGGATTTCATTTGGAGTGGCCCTCGTACATATAAATAATATTTTTCTGTAGTTTTTAATTACAGTATCATGAAAGTTCCATTTGATTCTGCTCAGTTCTGTACTCTCACAACCTCCAAATGCCGAAGGAAATTTAGCCGGGATGGTTCCTTTGAAAGGGCATGGCCGATTTCCTTCCCCATCCTTCCCTCACCCAAGCTTGCGCTCCGTCTCTAATGACCTCATTGTCGACGGGACGTTAAACACTAATCTCCTCCTCCTCCTCCTCCGAAGGAAATTTCTTAAAGTACTGATTCTTACACAGAAGATTTTGAGACTCATACCAATTTATTGGCTCACAGCAGCAAAATACCATGTTTCATGTTTCACAACCATAGATTCCATTACAAAGCCTCAGTCCCTCATTGACTCACGAATGAACAGTTCAAATGTTAAGAGAAATGACTTAAAACATTTGACCATGTTAATATAACTTGTTTCATCTGTTTCTGTTCATGGTTAAACAATAGTATGTGTGTGCTTATACAGAATGTACTTTGTGTAGGTGAGACTCTTTCATCAGTCATAAACTGTGTGGCAGACAACAGCAAAGAGAAAAATAACAATGTACCAGAAAAACTATGTAATGATCAAGGCTCTAATGCTTTGCCTGTAAGTACACTCTTATTTCATTTTATTCCCCTTGAAACTATGCCAGACTCAGATATTTCTCATGAAAATTATGGAATCGTATTTGTGTTGAGCACAACAAATGATGTTATTGCTATTAGTTTTGATTATACCTTCTGTTTTTAATTTCTTTCATATATATAAAGATTTTCACACACTTGATGATGGTTCGAATATTGGTCATGTAACAGGTTATGAAATGCAGAATGGGTTTTCCAACTTTTTATTAATGTAGTAACCATTAGAGGATGTACAGAAGATCAACTGTACTTATCCATTCCAGTGAATGTTTTAACAGCATTTCAAAGTTTAGTCTATTACACATTGTCAGTTCCCTGGAATTTTGTTAAAAGTTGTGTGAGCAGAAAGTAGATGGAGTGACATCAAGAGTGAAATTTTGTTGCACAATTATGAATTCATATGAAAATCATAAACCACCTTTGAAGTATTGCACATCATATTGTGACGAGATATTCTGTAGAGTGACTGGATCATGAACACTATACATGCATTGCATATGACACATTGTGGGAGCAAAACAAAACTGAGTGGCTTACAGAAACTTACTCCCCTCAATTCCCAGTTTGCACCCCAATGGATGGAGGATCTTCTCTCCATATTAAACCAGTGTTCTCTTTAGTGAATATTGAAAATCTATTTGGTGAAATCTCCTACCTTAGTACATTAAAAATCTTAATTAAAATGATGAATCCTACCCAGTCATGGGCTTTGGCTCTTGTATAAAATACTTAGTGATGTACCTGCTAGTGTAATATTCCACAAGACCCTAAACATTTTACAAGGTATAATTTTTCACCAAAACCTAACACTGCAAAGGAATTATGTGAACACTTGGAGAAGCATGGTATCCATTCAAAGTGTTGAGTATGTCAAGGCCTGCCTGATAACGAGGTTGCCACTGAGCTCTTTTCCTCACTTTTGAGGAGTATTCACTTCCAGGGAAGACCACAAACATGATTTACTGCTGTGATGTGAAGCTGTATTTCCCACCCCCAGTGCAAAGCTGTAACTGCCAATGCTTTTGGACATGTGTCCACCCAGTGCATGTATGAGACTGGTTGGCCACTTCACAAAAAACTGATCATGTCCACTATCAGCTTTCTCTGACAGTTGCAGAAATGACCACTCTTCTCGATCCTTGAAGTGTGCTACCCTAATTACAGAACACAAAATGCAGAAACTGTATGTCAAAGATTGCCTCTCATATTTTGAACCTTGGAAAAAATTGTGTTGTTTACATCCAGTTTCACGGTGGCAAGGTAGTCAGCAGTACTGGGCACTTTTACACTCTTGATGTCAAATTCCGGTAGTTGTGCAAGTAAATTAAACCATGTGGACGTTAGGCTGTCCCCTCTCATCATTCTGGGTGCGCCATCTGCAGGAACCTGAACTCCCCTCACCTGGCTGAAGAAAAGACCAACAACCCAACACCAGCCAAAAAACCATTACTGTGATAATTCAGTGGAAGTGCAATAGATATTACTGTCACCTTGCAATGGTACAAAAATTATTTGGTAATATAATTAAATTTGGGTTGTAGAGTTGTACCCTGAAAGATGAACCCAACTTACATTGCTCCTGTGTTGTTATTTTGGTGTCACTTCGTCGACGATATAAGCGATGTGATTCTTCAGTTTCTCCCGGTGTATTTGTTACTCGAACAGTCCACGGGTATACTGCTGGTTCATAGTGTCCAGCGAGCACGATATTTCAGTGATCAGACATGTTGCCATCATCAGTTGTGCTGACGAACTGAGCTCCGATTTAAATCCCCTCCCTCCGCGGGCCGCTCTCTTCACCATCCGCACCCGCACGCCCGCCCACATCTTTGTGACCGCCGGAACACGGGCACGGACAGCGAAGAGAGTGGTCCGCAGGGGGAGGGGATTTAAATTGGCTGCCCACCCTCAGGAGCTCTGTTCGTCAGCACACCTGATGATGGCAACATGTCTGATCGCTGAAATGTTGTGCCCGTTTGACACTATGAACCGGCACTATACCTATGGACTGTTCGAGCAATATAAGTGATGTTTATTTAATTACAGTTCCTGTAATGTCAAGTACAACTGGCTCCCTTATTGTTAGCATTGACAAAATTTAGTGAGTATTTGAAATTTTACTGTGGTAACTTTGCTAGAATTAGCAGCCACACACTATTTCTACACGTGCACATTTGGTGATTTTTTGCTGTCATGGTCAGTCATGCAGAACTCGTTCATAAAAACCAATCCCAGCTCCATGAGTTCTGCAATGTATTTTGCTGTCACTTCACTCTGTTGAGCATTAGCGAAATACTATTCATAATATTCACACTTTATCTAACACAGTTACTAAATAATAAATTTTTTGTCATGTGCTCCTACAGAAAATACTTAATTTGGATAAGTCACAAAATAAATTGCAAATCAAACTTTTTCATTGAAGCACAACTTTGATTGGGGATTCAATCCTAGGGAGAATACTCCCCTACTTTTTTGTACACAGTAGCTCCTCCTACCTTGTATTGTATTGTATTGTGTAGTATTGTATTGTATGTTAACTGGGGGCCTATAAATGATGGAGAGGCTTCGTCCTTGCCGCAGCAGCAGGGGTCCACAACCCCATGACAACTACCGCAGTCCACTTCACCCCTCCGCCGCCCCATACCAAACCACTCTTTCAGGGTTATTGTGCAATTTTGCATGTTTCAAACTTGTATTAATTGTAGGAAACTTTAGATGACTTTACTGACTTGTTTAATTGGAAAGCTACCTGCATGAATGAAATTTTGTTTCTATGTAAACTCAGATGCAAGATGGAAAAGTGAACTGAAATTTTAATATTCTTAACACACTTGTTAGCAGTGCAATACTACTGTTGACTGAAACTGCTCTGAATTGATTTTAACTTCAAATAATTCTTTCCACTAACTTTTATAATTAAATATGAACAATGTAGGAAAAGATAGAGTGCCACTTACTGTAAAGAAGCTGCATCATGTTGCAGACAGACACAGTTAAAAACACACTTGCATAAAGCTTTCAGCCACAGATTTCACCGTTCACATGCTCAAGCAGGCACACTTAATGCACATACGACTGGCAACTTCAGTAACTCGGACCAGAATGCAACTATCACGTGGGATGCAAGCAGCAGTCTGGAGGGGTCAGGGAAGGCGAAGGGCTAGTAGTGTATGGGTGGGAGAGAGACAAACCATGTCTGGTGGAGTGTACAATGACTAGACTGCGAACAGGTGCATCATCAGGAGATTGTGGTGGCAGGAAATTGGGAAAACATGATCAAAAAAGGAGAGGGGCAGGGAAAGAGAGGCAGATGTGTTGACAGATGGCTGCAAGATAGAAACTATTGGGTGGCGAGTGTGGGGACAGTATGTTACCATATGTTCAGGCAAGAATACTTAAGGGGAGCAGAGAAGGTGGTGTAAGGATAACTCCCATCTACACATTTCAGAAGAGCTAGTGGTGGAGGGAAGGATGCAGATGGCTTGGGTAGTGAAGCAGCCATTGAAATCAAACGTGTTATGTTCAGCTGCATGTTGTGCGACTGGGTGGTCTGCTTTACTCTTGGCCACAATTTGATGGTGGCCATTGATCCTGATAGACAGCTGATTGGTAGTCATACCAGTATAAAAAGCTGAGCAATGATAGCAGCAAAGCAGGCAAATGATGTGGCTGCTTTCACAGGTGTCCCGGCCCATGGTGAGGTAGGATAAACCTGTGACAGGACTAGAATAGGAAGTCTGAGTAAGTGGATTGGACAGGTTATCCACCTGGGTCTTCCAGAGGTAAGGGGTTGGGATTGGAGTGGCATAGGGATGGACTAGGATGTTGTGGAGGTTGGGTCGGCAATGGAAAGCCCCTTTAGGAGGTGTGGGCAGTATCTCAGGTAGGATGTCCCTCATTTCAGGGAATGATGATAGATAGTCAAAGCCCTGGTGAAGGATGTGGTTCAGTTGTTTTGACATAGCCTTCCTCATTGGATACGATGTAATATATTTGAAAAATAGATCTACTGCCACAAATATAGAAACAAAACCTCCCGTTATCTTGGGTAGTGGATCGAAAGTGTCCAAGGCCACAATTTCTAGTACTTACTTGGGTTTTATTGTCTACATTGGCCTTCAACTGGTTCCATTTATCACTTTTGACTTTTAATGATCACATGATTTTACCCTTTGCATAATTCGATGGCCCATGTTGTTGAACAGTAGACACTCCAACTTTTTTTTTTTTTGGACATTTCTTTGTCCCATTTGACCAAATCTAGGTGAAAATAATCAATTGTCATCTCTATGTGCTGTGAGACAACTCACCATATTCCCAGACAACTTATCTTCTTCTTGTGTTATATCACTTCATAAATTACATAGGAGCCTATGTCCCTAGCATCTACATCATCAAATTTGACTTTAACGTACTTAGGCATCTCATCGGCATTCTGACACTTCCTCTTTTCTTTCCCTCTAAATTTTTTAAATAATTTATTTCGCAGGCTACATCATTATCCCTCACCTTTTGAGATGTTCCACTACACTCTGGCAGTCGTGATGTAGCATCAGGTACAGCATGCTCTGCACCCTCGATGTATCTGATTTCCATGTTGAATTACTGTAAAAACAGAGAACATGAAGCCAGTGCATTATGCAGCAATTGACAGTACTTCAGGAGAGTCAGGCTCTATGATCAGTGTGGATAATGATTTTGTTCCCCCACAAGAACCCAAGAATATGGCAAGGGCCTCTTTTTCGGACACCGTATAGTTACATTCGTATTTGCTGAGGGTTCGGCTTGCAAATGCAGTTTGCCAATGAGTGTTTCATCCCATGGCTTCTATCATCTGAAAAACTGACACCCACGAGCCACAGTCTAAATGTCCATAGCCAAATAGTATGGTTCACTGGAGTCTGGATACCACAACTTAATATACTCAGCTAAAGTTACTTTCAGCTTCTTAAATGCTGCATGTTTGGCAGCCCATATGAATGCGCCACTTTTATTCAGTAGACTATTCGGGTGTGGACTGTTAGATACTTGATTGAGCACATATTTACAATAGAAAGAGCATGATCCAATGACTGCCTTCAGCTTCTTGCAAGTCCTTAGCACTGAAGAATTTCGAATGGCTCTTATTTTCTACGGATCTTTTTCTATACCTTGGGCTGTAACTATATGCCCTAGAAATTTTATCTCTCTTTCTAACAAAATCATACTTTTGTAATCTCAGGTTCATTTTCCCCTAATTAAAGCTCTGGATACCTGTGGGATGTTCCTAGCAAGTCTTGATCACAATCATTAAGTCATCCATGTATATTACTATTTGTGATCTGAGTTTGTTGCCCAGGATCTTGTCAAGTGCATTTATGAGTACAAAAACTGGTGTTCAGCCTGAATGAAACCACCATAGTCTGATAACATTTCCTAGCAAGGAGGAAAGCTATATACTTTCACAAGTCTGCATTCAACTCCACCTGCCAATACCCTTTCACCATATCAAAACTTGAAATAAATTTCACCCCACTAAATCTTTGCAAAAGATCTTCCATATTATCAGGGTGTTTTGTCTCTTTCTTGGCAGTTTTGTATAACATACGTGCATCTATTACAACATGCATGCTACTATCCTTTTTCCCAACATTTACTAAGGGATTGTTATTAGGGTTGTTGCTCCTTTCTATTATCCTCATTCGAGCATGCAATCATTTCCTTTTGTACTGCGTCCTTTTTAGCTAATGGAATATTATATCGTGACTTGAAAAAAGTTTCAGCCTCAATAGCTTCTGTATGATGATCATATCCAACTGCCTTTTCTGGCCTGTCAGAAAACACTTCTTTAATGTCCTGTAACACTTGGAATAATTTCTCTCATTGTGTGATAGACAACCTGTCTGCATGATCCACTGCTTGTTGTAAGTTGGGCTCTTTCCCTTCATTGTCTAACATCTTCTGTATTTGGTAGTACTAATACCTCAATCGTAAACCAAAATTCTCTTCATCTGTACGAACTGAACAATTCAGCTGGTTCCCTTCTAACACCTTGGTTGATTCAAACAGAATGTCCAACTACCTCCCTTCTGCATGATATATGATAGCTTTTTGAGCTCAGTTTATCAACCAGTCAATCCCTAGGATGATTTTGGCACTTGATTCCGTTACCGCAAGAAGTACGTAACTAAGCCGCTCTCTCTATATCTGAAAATCTAATAATACTTGGTACTTTTTAAGTTTGCTACTCTCTCCTGTGGTGCCTATAACCTTAAGACCTGCCACTGGCATATTTTCAATTTCCAGTTTGTGCCTGGTTATTTCAAGAAAAGCATTTGAAACAGTAGTTATTTGCATTCCTGTATCCAAAAGTACAAACATTTCCTGTCCATGTACTTTAATGGGAATGATGGTTTGCACCCTAGTGTCCTACCTCTGGTCTTCTTCATTTTCCCATAATAAATCCTTTCAGCTGCAAGGTCTTGCCATGATACCTGACCCATCTTTATAGTGAAAGTATTATCTGGAGGTTTCATTCTCCATTTCAACCATCCTGCTCTGCTTTCTCTCATAGCTCAATGCCTACATATTCTGAGACCGCATCCTCTTCTACAGTGTCATTTTGGTTATGCCCTTCTACCATGGTTTTGGAAACTTCCTCACTTACTACATCTTCATTGTTTTCCTGATGGATTTTGGTTTTATTTTCTTTAGCTCAAATTGACACTACAAATTTTACTGTTAGAGTGTATATTTCTTACAGTTGTTCATCTTTCTCTATTTACAATTCATCAGAATCATACATATCTTGCTAGTCTTAAAAGATGCTGTCTTACAATACTGAATTTGACCAATTTCTTGTTCTTCTTGCCCCGTCTGTTCTCTGAACAGGTTGCACAGGTTTAAATCAATTCCATCGACTTGTTTGTCAGGAAAAATGACCACTTCATTGCAGCTGCTCAAATCTTCCTTATTTTCCTGCAAATTTTCTAATCTATGTAGGATGTCTCCGATAGTACTGTCAGTTGTATAAACTCCAACAGTTTCGGATACCTCATCTTTTTTGCTGTCACATCTTTTGTTTTCTTGGTTATGCATGACTGCTATCACTATTACCTATTGAAATTGACATGACACTCTATTATTTGCAGGTTTGGGTCAGAATTAGTCTCTTCTATGGAAGTTGCCGGATTCTTAGCAGGCTGCTTCTCCAGCTGTTGAGCGTATGAAGCGAAAGAGATAATCTCTTAATATTCATGCATGTCAGCATCATCCTTCCCCTTACTGCCTTCCTCTTCCTTCATGATTTATCCTCATCGCAATTTGTTGACTCGTTAAGTAATATCTATGCAGATCTTATTTTTCCAGTTCATTTTGCACCCTGTTACCAGTTAAGTTTCCCCTTCCTGGTGGTAACAACCTCCTCAGCCTTCTCTAACTGTTCCTCTCGTCATATTTGTTTGTGGCTGATTGCCATTAGCTCTTTCAGGGACATTATGGTTCCTGAATCCTCTTC
Organism: Schistocerca nitens; assembly: GCF_023898315.1. NCBI lineage: Eukaryota > Metazoa > Arthropoda > Insecta > Orthoptera > Acrididae > Schistocerca > Schistocerca nitens. The sequence goes on from NC_064624.1 coordinate 27,452,995, forward strand.
GATTGCGAGTTTTGCACTCTATATTTTTGCTCTCCGCTTTTCCAGAAAGTCTTCAAAATTATGATGGTTACATCCTACGTATGGCTTGGAATCATATGGCAACTTTGTCTTGAGTTCTCAAGCTATCTCAGATTCAGACCTTCTGCTTTTTAAATACTCCAAGCTCTTAAACTATGATTCACAATATTCCTTCATGGATCCGCATCCATGTTTTGGCTTTCTGGCAATGATAAACTCTCATCACAATTGGTCTTGTTTCTGGACAGACTAAAACTCTTCCAGAAACTTACTCTCAAAAATTCAGAGAATGGCAAATTCTCCACATCCAAATTCAGTCCCCATCACTTTGCATTTCCTGTTAACAAATTAGTTACTGAATTTATCCTTTCTTTGTCTGACATTGTGGGTAACACATACAGTTTTTGATGAAGTTGGTAGGATGCCAACCTCCCTGTTTTTTCTGAGGGCCAAACTTACCCTCTATACTTAAAATCCCAGAATTCTTTGTTACAAATGGTGTGTAACTACTCAGTGTCTGATTCTGTACCCGCAAATGTACCAATTCCACCTCTGTATGAATTGTTGTGGATTCTTGCTGTTGAATGCAAGAACCCATGTTCTCTAGTATACTCTTCATTGTGTTGCATAATGCTTCCAGTTTGGCTTGTGTTTCATCTGAAATTTCAGTCCTAACTGTGGGTTTTATAACTTGCAGCTGTCCTTCTATAAGAGGTTCTAGCTCTCATTCTACTCTCTAAGTTTCCAAATCAAATCTTTCTTTGATACTAGCAATTTTTGTCTTAATTTTAGTTACATCAGTCTTCATATTGTTTACCAGTTTGCTTATGTCAGTTATGCATTGGCTTTGTGCAGTGAAAATCATTAAATTTGTGTCAATCTTGCCTGAAAGATTTCAATCCAAATTGGATATCATGGTTCCTATTTTGATATACTCGGTTTTCACTTGAATATCAATTTTGTCTTTCAGTTTAGTCATCTTTGTTTCCTTTTGTGTCAATTTTGTATCCAGGCTAGTATTTATTTTACACTCTAACTGCATCATAATAGTGTTCATGTTAGTTTCCAGCTGCTTTGCATTATTTTTGAAACCTGCATCCACATTGTTCATATCAGTGGTAATGCCTGTAGCCATAACATTATTTGAGTCACTAAATCAACACCGATATCCATCTGCATCCCCTCCACTGTCACATATGGTTCAGTTTTAATTTTTACATGACCGAAATCCTGTTCCATTTTTATAATCAGCGTAAATCTTCTTAACAGATTGTCTAATCCACATGTACAGTTACATCCACCAACAAAAAAAATAAAAATAAAATAAAATAAAAAAAATAAAAAAAATAAAAAAATTAATGTTTTCACTGCTGGTAACACCATTCAAGACCTGTGTTCTAAATATTGTTCTGTCTTACACTGTCTTCTGCCATCTTGTGATCAAAAGGCAATGCCTCATCTGGTACATTAGGACCTGACATCATCTTGTGCCTCTCTCATTTGTGCCAATCTAAAATTTTCACACAGTGAAGTACAAGCTGCTTAACTGTTCTGAATGTTAGGTTTCCTATTATTATACAGGTTATCGCATGGACTTACCAATTTTGGTATTTATTTTACAATGCCAAAATTACAAAACTGAAGGTTCTGTAAATTACCATTTTACTGCAGTAACGCACAAATTTTAAAAATCCTGTCATGCAGTCAACAGGTGCAATGGTATAAAAATTATTTGATAATATAATTAAATTTGGGGTGTAAAGAGTTGAAACCTGAATGACAAACCCAAATCACGATTCTTGTGCATTGTTATTCTGATGTCACTTCCATCTACAATGTAAGTGATGTTTGTTCTATTTCAGTCCCTGTAATGTCAAGTACAACTGACTCTCTTCAACCCTAATGTCACCACTCGACTTTATCACTCACAAAATTTAGTGAATGATTCAAATTTTACTGTGGTAACTTTGCTGGAATTGGCAGCCATGTACTGCTTCTACACCAGCGTATTTGGAAATTTTTTGCTGCCATGACTGGTCACGTGGCACTCATTCATATAACTGCTGGCTGCCTGCCTTATTCTGTATTTTCTACAATGCTGTCACTTCACTCAGTTGAGCATTAGTGAGACACTACACACAATGTTCACCTGTTATCAAACACAATTACTAAACAATAAACAATCCTAGATAGAACACGGCCTTACATTTCATACACAGTCGCACTTTCTACCTTACCCACTTTCCTATTGATTTAGAATCCCAGTTGGCAGCCATAACAGCAGGCAGCCTAAGCAAATTCCTATGAGAGCATTGGTCACTTACCAAGAGTTATTCCGTGTGGATAACTAACTAATTCAATGAAGGTCGGTCGCCAGCTCTAGAACAGCAAATTTTGTTCCCTGTTTGAATTAATTTTAACGACTCTAGATGACTTCACTGACTTGTTGTTTGACTGAAAAGTTACCTGCAAGAATGAAATTTTATTTCTCTGTAAACACAGAACTGAAATTTTAATATTCTTAGCACACTTGCTACTAATGGAATAATATTGTTGACTGAAATGAACTGAATTGATTTAGGCTTTAAATAATTCATTGCAAGAACTTTTGTAATTCAGTGACAGATAATTTTAAACAAGTTACCTATAAACAGGTGACCACATTGTCTTTGCACTAACAGTGCCGCTCTAAAGGAGCATACATCATCATAATGTAACATTGGATAAGACGACAAGTTTTTTCTTTATACTGTGCTACAAATAAACTTGAATAGTAATACTGATATTCAAATAGCAATGTACTTTAGGAAAGAGGAATGTGGCTTAAGGCAAAATAACTTTACAAGAATTCCAATAACTAGTTCCATATTACTACTAAATTGATCACAAATTGAAATTATCGACTGGTGGTATTCTGCATAGATTTGAAATTATTTTCAAATTATAAAAATTATTAACAAAAGTCTCATATCTTGCCTTCTTTTGTTACAAGTTGAGACACCATGGTGGCAGGATGATGTCTTCATGTCTCTATACTGGTAGCCATTGTTAATGCACTCCTTTGTGCATTTCTACACCATTACACATTGGACAATTTACCATCAGTTCAGTCGGAAATTCCTGAATTTCGACTATTTACATAACTGAGACAATTTTTACTATGATCCAACCCAGCTATCTTCAGTCTTGACACCACTAACATTTAAATAAGTGCTATAGAGACCATTACACAGAAGGGCTCTCTCTCGCGTTCACACATGTGCATCTACCACAACAACTCTCCAATGTCTGACCACTGACCAATCCCTACTTTTGTTTGTGCTTCTTGCACATGACCCTGCCCATGTGCAAGGCCACTCAACCATAATGCTTGTACCTGTTTGCATCCACACTGGATTCAACAGCAACACAAATACAAACAGCCCTATTGATCACTATATCAGGCAGGGCACTTACCTACCTTGAGGTGACCAACTTAATCCAACAACTCCTCTCTCTCCCCCTCCCATTTTTCTCCTGTGTTGGGATTTTTAAGTGCTCGCCCCTCCCCCACCACCACCGGCACCACCACCACCACCTCTCCCCTCGTAGAGAAAAACCATGTTGTCTGGTAGGGGCCTTCTAATTGAATAGCTCTAGTCCAGACTTTTCCCCCAATCTCATGGACTCACTGCAATGGTCACTACACAATGATTTGTATGGTAGTGGCCTTTTTCCAATGTTCCTGATACTTCTTTGTCAGTGTAACAGATCATGTACCATTTTGAGCTCTTCAAATGGTCAACTGGCACTTATATATTTCTGCTACCACTTCATGTTCTCAGTGATGTGTCCTAACTGATCGTCTGCATTCCAGGAACTGTTATTCCCGTTTCTACAGGCCCTTACTGCCACCGGGCAGTGCAGTGGTTGACCAAAGATACTACAGCAACAATTCAGGATCATTTAAGGGCACTGAATGTCTCAAGTGACATCATTCAGAGACCACACTCATCAGTTTGAAGTGACTGCACACAAGCCTAACAGTCTAATTAAGCACAGTAAGGAGGAATGCTGGGAGCACCATATCTGCACCTTGGGAATGTATGTCCTACAGACCAAGCTCCATAGTCTTCTGGGCCACCAAAGATTAACAACTGGTGTCAGTTCTTGCTGAACACCTTGCAACCCATTCTGTATCAGCATCTGTGAGCTCTTCTTACCCAACTACCTTATGACTGCATAATGGGAAAGTTGAAGATATACCCCTATTGTTCACCCTCACCACTCTGAATTATATAACAACCTTTCACTAACTGAGAACTTCCCAATTCTAACCAGACAAAACTCCACATCCATCAACATCTACTGGCCAGTTAGCCTCACCAACATGCTCCGCAAATTGGTTGAAAAGATTATAGCATGACGGTTATGTTGGGTTTTCTGTTGTGGGACCTGTCTGGCCTATGTAGAAGCAGTCACAGTCCAAACATTCAATTTTGTACACACCTGTATGATGAAGTGGGTTTCATGTGCCGATGTTGTGGAGTAACTTCTGTCCAATGTTGTCTGTTGTAAAGGATATGCTTATGCCTTTTCATTTGAAGACATTGGCAGTCTGATTTTAAATGTTCCCTAGAAATGGGATTGTATGGAAAATGTTATTTTCTTTTTGTTTTTTGTGTTGTGATTGCTTTGCCATTATTGAGTGTTTTAAGGTGTCTACTATGGAGCTGTTATAACCATTCTCAAAAGCTGTTTGTTTTATTGTTTTAAATTCTTGATCACATTTCTCTTCAGAGAGTGGTAGTTGGATGGCTCTATTGATCACGTACCGGAATGCTGCCATTGTGTGTGCTGTGGGATGACAAGAGGAGTTGTGGATTGTGGTATGTGTTGTGGATAAATTTCAAACTCATCTCTGTTATTCTTTATTCTAATGGTAAGGTCTAGGAAATTTATACTGTCATCTGTTTGGTGTTCAACTGCGAATTTTATGTTTTCATGGTAGTTGTTCAAAAAGTGGTTCAACTCACTGATGTCATCTTTAGTGCCTTTGATTAAAATGATGGTATCATCTACATATCTGTAGTAGTACATGATATTTCCCTGGAGATGGTGATTGGAATTTAGGATTTTGTCTTCAAGGTTACTTATAAATATTTCTGCTAGCAATCTGGAAGGATTTGAACCCATTGCCAGACCATTTGTTTGTTTGTAGATTTTATTGTTAAATTTAAAATAGTTGTGTGAAAGTGTGAATTCAAGCACGTCCATTGGTTCAGAAATGTGAGTTGAAGGGATTTTTTTGTGTTAATGTAGGTTGGCATTGATTATCTGTAGTGTGGGATCTATTGGTATGGATGAATAAAGATTTTGTATGTCAAATGAGGAAAGTGTGGCTCCATCACGTACTTGTATGTTTTTGACATATTGTGTGAATTCTGTTGTGTTTTTAAGTGTTCTCTCATTATTGAATGTGTAAGACCACAAATGACCATTTGATTAGATGGGAAACAGCAGTCCATAAGGCTTTTTTTAATGCCAACACCTCATTGCAGTCTTCTTTTTACCTACGTAATGTGTATGACACCATTTTACTTACTGCCCATAACTGGGGCTTTTGGGACTCGATATTGGTTTTTTTGTTGGTTTGTTCATGTCAGGGTTGGTACATCACTCAGCTGCCCACAGATTTAAGAGAACAGTGTCCTTCAGGGCTCCATGCTGAGTGTGACTCTCTTCCTCATTGCTGTCATTAGGCTAGTCACATCTGTCAGACCAGTGGTGTGCACTGTATGTTAATGGTTTTTGCATTTGGTATAATTCCCAATGTGTAGCCTTGGCCAATCACCAGCTCCAAGTGGCTCTGCTTTGAACTTTTCCTGTAGCTTCCAGTTCTCTCCCGAGGAAACATTGTTCGTACACTCAGGTGGTATTACAAGTTGGAATATGGCTGGAGCGAGGCTCTCTCATGGGAATTCCTAACCCTGTAAGAATGTGTATTCCATATTTTCCTGCATCCCTGTTGATGTTGAACCTCATATGCACACATTTTTCCCTCCCTATCAAAAAATCAGTAATAAGAATTTTGTCTGGACGAAAATGCTTTAACATCTTTGGCTAAATGACTACTTTAACTATAAACCATATTGTCATAATTTTGTAGGTAAATATTTTGTTGATAATTATGTTCTCACTTATGTTTATCTATGATATTATCATGTTGCAAAAGAATGTTTCAAGAGTGCTACAAACTTAAATTCCATTCTGATCCAAATTAATTAATCACATATTATGTTAACCATAAGATTACTGTTTTAGTAAAACAGAAAGTATCTGCAACATGAGTCAGCCAAAAACTTCACAAATTGTTAAGATATTATGTTCTTTTGATCTAGAAAGGGAGAGAGTGTACATGAAGTCTTGTATTGTAAACATATAGCATTTCGGAGCTACAGTAAAGAACACCCAGTTAAAACATTATTTAGTCCCACCCAGTAAACACTCAAATTATGTAGTCACAAAGAAACCTAAAATTATGTCAGGTGAAGCAGGAAACTATAGGAAAACTAATGAAGCAACAACAATGTAACAGTGAGTGGGAAACATGAACACTCACAGATTGTTTTTATATATTATGAATAATATAAAGTTTTGAATCAAGAAAATGATCCCTGGAAGGAAATCGTATAGAATAACCAAAAAATTGAGCTCAAAATGACATGACAAAATTTAATCAGTGAATCTGTTTAGTGCTAGTTCAATTCCAGCCCCTGCTATCGTGAAAGGAGAAGCATGTCATTAGCTGACAATCATAACAAAATGTGGACATGCACAAAGTTTTTCACTCCTGTAATAGATTACATGCTGCATAGTACATTAATTAGCAAAATAACATGGAGTTTGATGACAACAAGTCCTAAAATAATAAAAGTAGCTTGAAATGACATTTACACTCTGCACCAACTTGTCAGGATATGAATACAACAAAACGGATGGACTGGCTGTAGTGGAGTAGTGGTTATTAATTCACCATGATACTCTCCCACCTCTTCATTTCTCTTTCATATCTCAAATAACCAATGATATTTCTACTGGATGAATAGCCTACCACATCACTGTGCCTTCACATTTTGTTTCATTTATCTAGTGCATCAGTTTATCAAATGACTGAATAATCTTGCAGTTTTTTAAAGTCCCCTTCCTGGTCTCTGTAAATATTTGTAATCATGCAAAGGGTAGGAAATACATTATTTTATGCATGACTGTTACATGCTTGGTGCAAGAGTGCTGATATGCGGAATGTGGAGAAATGTATTTTCTATTTACACACATGTGAAAGGTCTGAACGTGTCTCCCAACTAGAATATCGGTGGGATCTGATGGGATAAGTGAGCAAAAAGTGAATGGAACAAGATGGTAGTAGCAGGCAGAGGACATTTCTAACAGAAATTGGGGCTGTGTATGAGGGCTGGTCACCATTTTTGATTGCTCCAGCATTAGTAGTGTCTGTAGCTATTATGTATCTTTATGCTTCTTAACACCCCATCTGTGTGATAGTTGATTATCATCACCCACAGTGATTAAAAATTATTGAACTAAAAGCTTTTCTCACCTGTATTTTTAATTTATTTTAAAATGTTTTATATATATCATTATTTGTGGTGGTGTAATGTAGGTGACTGATATACATTTGAATTCAGTTGATGTGCATGTTTTGAATTATTTAATTATTTTTACAGGCTGTGAAAAGCAACAGAGTACAAAGTGCAGGTGACAAGAAAAAATATGAAATGAACAATCCGGAGGCAGTACCACCAAAAAGCATAAGAAATGCAGTCAACTCAAAACAAAAGAAAGAATTAGCTGACAGAAATGTAAAGAAAAGTAAAAAATAATGACAGCCATCTGTACCTGGCTCAGACAAAGTTGTGAATAGTGATTCTTTAGATGGCAATAACTGTATAGATAATAAATTTGAAAACCCAATTCATTTTACAGATTCAGAAAGGAGAGTTCTAAAGAGTAGAAACAAACACATCAATGAACAAAAAGAACATTGTAATGCCATAATATATGAGAACAAGAATGATGGTGTTGGTAAAAATGAAGTTTCTTGTAGTATTCAATCAAGTAATAACATAAATTAAGGGAAATTAAAGCCAAATACTACAGTCTCAGTACTAGGCAAAGATAGTAAAGAATCCACCAATGATGAAAATAGTAAGTGCACCACCAAGAAAACTGAAAATATGAAAACAAGTGATATGAGCAATGATTTTACAGGTAAGATGATTGTTTCAGTATCCCAACTTAAAGAATGTAAAACATACACTGGTCTCCAAAATTAAAGCAACAAACTGCTATGTCCCCAACCTGTGTCCAATTCACAATATAATCATACAAACTGTCACACAGATGTCCGTATTGTGTTCTGCATATAAGATGGCATTCTGGTCAACTGACAACCGTGCCAACGGTGATGTCAGGGCACCTATGAAAAAAGGTAGTGTCTGCCAGGTAGCCCAACAGCCACAATAGCTTTTTACACAGTCACAGATGGTGCAGAGAAGATGTTTACCAGACACCCTGCAGTGGTGGGCCATAGAAAGAAGGGAAACAGGACAGCAGCAAACTGATTTTGACCAGTGGCGTAATGTGAATTGTTCTGTCATTTCTCGGATTTGCTGACAGTTTATAGAAACCAAAACTGTATCCTGAAGAACAGGGCAGGGCCGACCATGTGTGATTTCAGGAGAGAGGACTGTTATTTGGCTTTAAGAGCACAATAGTAGTGCCTTAGTAGTGCAAGATCTTGGGACCTCACCTGCAGTTGTTGCAGGGTACTTTGTGCCCACACTTTGTATTGATGGATGTTAATGCTTGACACCCATATAGACAGCTGGTTGATGTTTTCTTGGAAACAGTATTGCACGCATGGTTGGCCTGCTCACTGTCCCAATTTGAGTCCCATAGAGCATATCTGTGATGCACCATGGAGATGGCTTGCATGACATCAGCATCCACCAACCACTCTCCAAGACTGCGAGCAGCTCTGCAGGAAGAATGGGCATTATTGCCTCAACAGGTGACTGATGATATTCACAGCATGCCCTATCATTATCAGGCCTGTACTGTTGCCAGAGGTGGTCACACCCCATACTGAGCACACTAACCAGTTGTCTGAATGCGTGTGCATATCCGTTAAGTTAGAAAAAAAGAACAACATTTTTGTCTACAATTACACATGTTGTTTACAGTCTGCATTCTTGAATTGTTTCTACTTTACTATCACCTGCTTGCACTGTTTTGTGGCAAAATAATTGCAACCTAGCAAAATTTCCATTTGTTGTTTTAATTTTGGACACCCGTGTAATTGCACCAACATTTTAATGACAGTGATTAAAACTTTCTCTTTTTCTAGCATCGCATTTGTCTATTTGTAAGAAATTCTCTGCTAGGTTTCTGGACCCTCAGATAAAGTTTAGAGATTAAAGCAAAAGTTGTGAAAGATGTATTAATAGATGCTTGTGCTTCAATGTCTCCAACTGCCATTCATATTCTAACAAATGTTCAGCAGAAACAACAACACTATATGGACTCCAGCCAAAAGTTTAAGCTTGAGGCATTAAATACTGTACTACAGTGTGCATTCAGGATAATGAGCTTTTTTGTAAAAATTATTTTTGAAAGCAGCATTATTCAGTCTTCTTATATGTGGATCTTTTCTATGGCGTATAGGTCAGTGATCCTCTGTGAGCCTACTGCAATATCTTGCAATATCTCTCTTGTATAATGTACTCTTCCAAACTCTGAAGGCAGGATGTGACTCATCACTACATACCATGTTTTACAGACTATAAAATACATCTTAATTTTTGAACAGTTTTTAAAATAACATTTTCAATGTTTTTATTATTGTTTCATCAATATTGCAGATTTTCTCAGAAAACTCCCACATACCCTGAAGCAGATGAAGAAACTGGCCAAACTAGACAAAACTCTATCACAAAATAACAAAAAAATTTGGACGTATTTGATGAAAATAGCAGGGTGTTATGTTTAAGATGTTGGTGTCTGTGTGCTTTCATAATAAATGTTTTAGATTTATTGTGTGAGTTTTATTGAGACCATTGTAATCCAATCCCTTAAAAAAATTCATTTCAGTAGTACACTCAAATAGTGATTTTTCCATTTGTCTGTAAGTACATCTTCACCCACATGTCATCTTGCTGTGTCTTTAATTTATGCAACTCTGTGGTCCAAAACACTCTTACTTATGTTAGCATTTATTTGTATGCCCACCTTTGTGAACATCTACGCCTACAATACAACTTGCTTTTTTTAGGCACTCAGGTGGATTATTCTCTCTTTGATTTATTTGTGCTGAGGAGCAAGGTGGTACAGTGGCCATGTAGGTTCAGATCTCCTGTGATTTCCATAATTCACTTGAGGCAAATTGTGAGATACTTCCTTGGAAAGAGCATGGCCAATTTCCTTCCCTGTCCTTGAAGGAGTCAGAGCTTGTGACCTATCCATTATGATCTTAATGTCGATGGGATGTTAAACCCTAATCCTTGTTCGTTCCGTCCTTCCTTCCTCTTGCACTTATACACTTTCATACAACCATTGTATCAGATGGTTTGATTGATTTCTGGTACTTGCTGTGCCAGGTTTCATCACGAATGATACAATGTGAAGGGTGATCTCTTCTTCTGTGACCTGGCTCATTATAATTTGCCTTATATACAGTTTTTGGTTACAGTAAAAATATGTGACTGTGTTAGTAAATTTTTGTGTATGAACCATTTGGAGATGTATATAAACTTTTCATGTATAATTTGATCTTAAGGCTCTAATTTGGATCAGTTGTACAATCTAACATAAACAATTTGATGTCTTGTTAGAAGATGTTCGTGATGATGATGCATTTATGCTTATTGGCCGTCACACAGAAAGCTCTGGGGGCCTCATACTTACAAAACAACCACCTGCACTTGTCACAGAATTGATCATCAATTACCTTTTTGCAAGGTAGTCTCTACTGATCGAGGAGAAATTGACTGTCGAATGCCTGTTAAATATTGATTTTGATGCACTTTCAGACTACTTTTCACAATTTTGAAACTTTAATGATACAGGACAGAAGATGGAAGTGTGTGTCCTAGATCGTACAACTTTTCTGTGCAATTTCCTATTTTCTGTCTTTGTTTTCCTGACTAGCAAACTACAATGTTGTGCCCTGATGAATGTACTGCAGTAACTCCTGCCCCTCAAGGTATTAATTTAACCATTTATATCTACCTCAATATGTACGTCTACATCTGTTCTTCATCTGTATTAAGTTTGGCAGAGTTCATAGTGTACCAGTACCATACCCCACCCCTACCCCCATCCCCGCCACCACTCTATCCCTCCATTGTACATGGAAGAAAGATTTCTGTAGTTGTTGCATTGTAGTAATTATGTGAGATGTATGTTGGAGAAAATAGTATTTATCTTGACTCCTCCTGAAATAGGACCTCTCAGAATTTTGTAAGAAAAAATGCTCTATGCTGCACATAGTCTGTCTTGTAGCTTCTCCCATTCCAGTTTTTGCAGCATTTTTGCAACAAACTCACACCAGCTAAGCAAATGTGTGATGAAGTGTGCAGCTCTGTTTCAAATCTTTTCTATGTGTACCACTAAAACAATTTTGTAAGATGTTGTATTTGACAAACAGTATTCAGGAATTGATTTGCAAGGATTTTGCAAGAGATCTCATTCATAGGTGAATTAAACTTGTTTAGCGTTCTTATAATACATATGAATTCTGCTCTCTCCCGTCCCTGTAACAAGATATGTGTCGTGGTCTACCATAAATCACCGAGACAGCAACTCTGAGATGCTCGAAGACTGAGGCTAATTTTAGTAAAAAGAAAACTGTGTATTGGGTAATAAAATGTTTTCGTATCAGTTGTTGTTGTTGTTGTTGTGGTTATCAGTCCTGAGACTGGTTTGATGCAGCTCTCCATACTACTCTATCCTGTGCAAGCTTCTTCATCTCCCAGTACATACTGCAGCCTACATCCTTCTGAATCTGTTTAGTGTATTCATCTCTTGGTCTCCCTCTACGATTTTTACCCTCCATGCTGCCCTCCAATACTAAATGTGTGATGCCTTGATGCCTCAGAACATGTCCTACCAACTGAACCCAACTTCTAGTCAAGTTGTGCCACAAACTCCTCTTCTCCCCAATCCTATTCAGTACCTCCTCATTAGATATGTGATCTACCCATCTAATCTTCAGCATTCTTCTGTAGCACCACATTTCGAAAGCTTCTATTCTCTTCTTGTCCAAACTAGTTATCGTCCATGTTTCACTTCCATACATGGCTACACTCCATACATATACTTTCAGAAACGACTTCCTGATATTTAAATCTATACTCGATGTTAACAAATTTCTCTTCTTCAGAAACGCTTTCCTTGCCATTGCCAATCTACATTTTATATCCTCTCTACTTCGACCGTCATCAGTTATTTTGCTCCCCAGATAGCAAAAGTCCTTTACTATTTTAAGTGTCTCATTTCCTAATCTAATTCCCTCAGCATCACCCGACTTAATTGGACTACATTCCATTATCCTCGTTTTGCTTTTTTTGATGCTCATTTTATATCCTCCTTTCAAGACACTGTCCATTCCATTCAACTGCTCTTCCAAGTCCTTTGCTGTCTCTCACAGAATTACAATGTCATCGGCGAACCTCAACATTTTTATTTCTTCTCCATGGACTTTAATACCTACTCCGAATTTTTCTTTTGTTTCCTTTACTGCTTGCTCAATATACAGATTGAACAACATCGGGGAGAGGCTACAACCCTGTCTCACTCCCTTCCCAACCACTGCTTCCCTTTCATGTCCCTCGACTCTTATAACTGCCATCTGGTTTCTGTACAAATTATAATTGCCTTTCGCTCCCTGTAATTTACTCCTGCCACCTTCAGAATTTGAAAGAGAGTATTCCAGTCAACATTGTCAAAAGCTTTCTCTAAGTCTACAAATGCTAGAAACGTAGGTTTGCCTTTTCTTAATCTAGCTTCTAAAATAAGTCGTAGGGTCAGTATTGCCTCACGTGTTCCCATATTTCTATGGAATCCAAACTGATCATTCCCAAGGTCGGCTTCTACCAGTTTTTCCATTCGTCTGTAAAGAATTTGCGTTAGTATTTTGCAGCCGTGACTTATTAAACTGATAGTTCGGTTTCACATCTGTCAATGCCTGCTTCCTTTGGGATTGGAATTATTATATTCTTCGTGCAGTCTGAGGGTATTTTGCCTGTCTCATACATTTTGCTCACCAGATGGTAGAGTTTTGTCAGGTCAGGCTCTCCCAAGGTCATCAGTAGTTCTAATGGAATGTTGTCTACTCCCGGGGCCTAGTTTCAACTCAGGTCTTTCAGTGCTCTGTCAAACTCGTCACGCAATATCGTATCTCCCATTTCGTCTTCATCTACATCCTCTTCCATTTCCATAATGTTATCCTCAGGAACATCGCCCTTGTATAGACCCTCTATATACTCCTTCCACCTATCTGCTTTCCCTTCTTTGCTTAGAACTGGGTTTCCATCTGAGCTCTTGATATTCATACAAGTCGTTCTCTTTTCTCCAAAGGTCTCTCTAATTTTCCTGTAGGCAGTATCTATCTTACCTCTAGTCAGATAAGCCTCTACATCCTTACATTTGTCCTCTAGCCATCCCTGCTTAGCCATTTTGCACTTCCTGTTGATCACATTTTTGAGACGTTTGTATTCCTTTTTGCCTGCTTCATTTACTGCATTTTTATATCTTCTCCTTTCATCAATTAAATTCAATATTTCTTCTTTCACCCAACGATTTCTATTAGCCCTTGTCTTTTTACCTACTTGATCCTCTGCTGCCTTCACTACTTCATCCCTCAAAGCTACCCATTCTTCTTCTACTGTATTTCTTTCCCCCATTCTTGTCACTTTTTCCCTTATGCTCTCCCTGAAACTTTGTGCAACCTCTGGTTTAGTCAATTTATCCAGGTCCCATCTCCTTAAATTCCCACCTTTTTGCAGTTTCTTCAGTTTTAATCTACAGTTCATAACCGATACATTGTGGTCAGGGTCCACATCTGCCCCTGGAAATGTCTTACAATTTAAAACCTGGTTCCTAAATCTCTGTCTTACCATTATATAATCTATCTGATACCTTTTAGTATCTACGGGATTCTTCCATGTATACAACCTTCTTTTATGATTCTTGAACCAAGTGTTCGCTACGATTAAGTTATGCTCTGTGCAAAATTCCACCAGGCGGCTTCCTCTTTCATTTCTTACCCCCAATCCATATTCACCTACTACGTTTCCTTCTCTCCCTTTTCCTACTACCGAATTCCAGTCACCCATGACTATTAAATTTTCGTCTCCCTTCACTATCTGAATAATTTCTTTTATTTCATCATACATTTCTTCAATTTCTTCGTCATCTGCAGAGCTAGTTGGCATATAGACTTGTACTACTGTCGTAGGCGTGGGCTTCGTGTCTATCTTGGCCACAACAATGCATTCGCTGTGCTGTTTGTAGCAGCTTACCCGTATTCCTGTTGTTTTATTTATTATTAAACCTACTCCTGCATTTCCCCTATTTGATTTTGTATTTATAACCCTGTATTCACCTGACCTAAAGTCTTGTTCCTCCTGCCACCGCACTTCACTAATTCCTACTATATCCAACTTTAACCTATCCATTTCCCTTTTTAAATTTTCTAACCTACCTGCTCGATTAAGGGATCTGACATTCCACGCTCCGATCCGTAGAACACCAGTTTTCTTTCTTCTGATAACGACATCCTCTTGAGTAGTCCCTGCCCGGAGATCTGAATGGGGGACAATTTTACCTCCGTAATATTTTACCCAAGAGGACGCCATCATCATTTAACCATACAGTAAAGCTGTATGCCCTTGGGAAAAATTATGGCTGTAGTTTCCCCTTGGTTTCAGCCGTTCGCAGTACCAGCACAGCAAGGCCGTTTTGGTTAGTGTTACATGGCCAGATCAGTCAATCATTCAGACTGTTGCCCCTACAACTACTGAATAGGCTGCTGCCCCTGTTCAGGAACCATACATTTGTCTGGCCTCTCAACAGATACCCCTCAGTTGTGGTTGTACCTACGGTACAGCTATCTGTATCGCTGAGGCATACATGCCTCCCCACCAACGGCAAGGTCTATGGTTCATGGGGGCATCGTATCAGTTAGTACATCATATATGTTCGACAGATTCCCTTTCAGGCTTTGTTTCTTAAACACTAGCATATATATTTTGCACAATGTGACATACTCTTTTAGTGCAGTTGTTTTCTGATTTCTATATGTAGTTGTAGTTCTGCTTTATTATATGGAATCAACAGTTATTTCCATCATGTAGCACATGACCAATGACACAAAATTTAATGAATGACCCTTTCAGTGCTCAAGCCAGGCTTTGGGTGCACAGCGGAAATACACATGCAATCTCCAGTGTGTTTTATGCTGGCGCTGCCCCCTAACTTGAAGAGATTTATAAAAGACTTTCATTCAAGCTGAGTTACTTATGGAAACAGTTTAACTTTAACTGGAATCATGCATTAAACCAGGAAAGAAATGATTATCAGTCTCTTTCAGGCATACGGGAACACCAAAAACACAACATATTGCCAGTCTAGAAAAACCATTGACATTCAAAATAGCTTCCAATTGTCTCAGAATGGATAAATGCAGGTCCTGTATGGTTTTCTAGGGAATGTTATACCATTCTACCAGCAAAATAGTGGCAAGTTGAGGTAACAATGATGGAGGTTGATAGTGATCACACACCCTTTTCACTGAAGTAGACTAGAAAGGCTCATATTGAGATCTGGTGATTGTGGCAGATAGCAGAGAAGGAGCAATTTCTCCTCATGCTCACAAAATCAGTCCTGGATAACACAAGCTTTGTGAACAGAAGGCCTTATTGTCTTGGAGCACATCACCACCATTGGGGAACAAATCCCAGAATCATGGCATGGACCTGATCATCCAATATCGTCTCACAATCCTCAGCATTAATGTGACCTTGCAGAGTACCTGTGGGGCCCATGGAAACCATAATATGGCTGCACAATTGTCACAGAACTTATGCCATGTTTCACTCTTGGAATGTAAACAGATCTGTATCACTGGTTTTTGGTTTTGGATTTGCAGCTCGCCCTTCGGTTCCCAGCTTATGGAGCTCCCTTTATGTTGTTCCAAGTGTGACATTCAACTCAACAATGGCTTTTTGCAGCTGTCATTATCCTATTTTTCATCACAACCCCATTTGATGATGGTCCATCGTGATCACTCAACACACACTTTCATCAGCATTATGACAGCGGATGATGTTTTCCCACTTTCCTGGTTTGTGGTGTAAATCTTCAATACAGTGCCTCCTGTAACACCAAACTCTTTGGCTATCTTGGTTACAGAAGCACCCACCATATAACAACCACTAACTTGCCATGTTCGACTGCACTGAGCTCTTGCATAACGCAAGTACAACTACACAGAACACTGTTCTGACCAAGAGTGGAGATTTGCACAGAGCAGTTCGTGGTCAAACTGCAGGCTTGGCTAGAATCGAAATTTATGTTCAGGCTTGCTTTTCATGTAGTATTTCCAGATTTGTGTGCAAGCCCTGTATTTGAAGGTTTTATTCAAAAGCAATGAGGCTGATGGCACTGCTGTTTGTACAGTCTGAATGTCTTCCATAAACTTCCTGTAGAGGCACTCAGAATTGTAGTAATAATTAATTTCATTCTGTCCTGTTGCTTGTGACATTGGTTTGATGTTGCAACAGGTAATACATGAAATTACATTTCACTAACCATACTTATTAGTTGCCTTGCAGAAATGGTTGTTGCTGCAGTATTTTAAACATGAACATAAGAAGCAAATTAAGTGTACAATGAGTGAGAGTTCCTTTGATTTAAACAAATACAAACTGACCTGCCCATCATGATGTACTTCAAACTATGTTGTATAACTAAACATTAGAAGGTCCAGGTTGGAATACCAACAAGATTGTAAAAAAGATAGATTGATACCCACCGTAAAGATGGCATGTTGAGTTGCAAACAAGCACAATGAAAGATTGCTACAAAATATTGCTTTCGGCCAAAGTCATTTTCAGAAAAGAAAAACAAAAATTTAAACACATTCACACAAGCAAATCCACCTCTCACACACTTGACTGCTATCTCCAACCACTTCAGCCAGAATGGAACTGAGACACATTGAATGGGAGCAACAATCTGAAGCTGGGTGGGGAACAAATAGCAGGGTACTCGTGAGGAAGAGGAATCAACACTGCTTGGTGGAGCATCCAGAAACAACAGGTGCAGAACAGGGCTGCCAGGCACAGCATCAGTAGTCTTGGGGGAGGGGGGGGCAGTATTGGTAAGGAGGAAGGAGAAAAGATGAGCATAGAAGCAGAAAAGACCAATGGGTGCACCTCAGAGAGCAGCCCACAGTGAAGATGAGGGGAGTTTGGTAGAGCGTGTGAGGACAAGAGGTTACTGTAAGTTTAGGCTGGGATGATTTATGTTGTAAGCATAACCCCATCTGTACACTTCAGTTTAGGCTGGGATGATTTATGTTGTAAGCATAACCCCATCTGTACACTTCAGAAAAGCCAGTGGGGGATGGGAGGATCTAGATGGCCCAGATTGTGAAGCAGACATTGAAATCAAGCGTTTTATGTACAGCTGCATGTTGTTGCCATAGCCACAGTTTCGCAGTGGACAATCATCCTGGTTGACAGCTGATTAATAGTCATACCAATATAGGAAGCTGAGTAGCCTCCCAAAACCCCAAACCCTTGGTCTAGTTGAGGTTAATGGATGATGTCTTCACAATCTGGACTCAGGGGCAGGACACCATATCCTCATTACTCTACAACCTCAACACCTCTCCCATCCACTTCACTTGGTCCTACTCAACTGAGTGTGCTACCTTGCTGGATATTGATCCCCTCCTCACTGATGACTACATCCACACCTCTATCCACATTAAACACCCCAATCATCAGCAGTACCTGCATTTTGACAGCTGTCATCACTTCCACAGAAAAAGATCCCTCCCTTACAGCCTGGCCACCTGGGGGATGGTGTACCTGCAGTGATGGGAGCTCCCATACCCAGTATGCTGAAGGTCTCTCAAAGGCCATCACAGACAACCACTTTCCCTGAGACCTAGTCTGCAAACAGATTTCCCAATGCCATATCCCCACAAACCCCAATCCTCCCATCATCCACAAGAACCAGCTACAAAGTACTGCTCTTCGTCACCCAATACTACCCCAGACTGAAACAAGTGAACCACATCCTTTGTAAAGGCTTTGATTATCTATCATCGTGCTCCGAAATGAGAGACATCCTGCTCAATATGCTTCCAGCCCCTCCTAAGTGGTGTTCCATGGCTCATCCAACCGTCACAATGTCCTAGTTTATCTATGCTATGCCCAATCCCAACCCCTTGCCACTGGGATCATATCCCTGTGGATGATCCATGTGCAAGACCTGCATGGTCCACCAACACAGCAATTCCTATTCCAGTCCCACTCCATCAGAGACTGAGCCAACTGTGGAAGCAGGCATGTCATATAGCAGCTCTGCTGCAATCATCGCACAGCTTTTTATGTTGGTATGACTACCAACCATCCGTCCACCAGGATGATCGGCACAGCAAAACCATGGCCAAAAACAAAGTAGACCACTCTCTTATCACAACATGTGGCTGTGCATAGCATACTTGATTTCAATGACTGCTTCACAACCCTAGACACCTGAATCCACCCCTCCACCACAGGCCTTTCTGAACTGCCTTATTGGAAGTTACCCTCACAGTATATTCCCCACTCCCGAATACATCCTGACCTCAGCCTACAGAAAACTA
Organism: Schistocerca nitens; assembly: GCF_023898315.1. NCBI lineage: Eukaryota > Metazoa > Arthropoda > Insecta > Orthoptera > Acrididae > Schistocerca > Schistocerca nitens. The sequence continues at coordinate 27,471,950 of NC_064624.1, forward strand.
CTGTAGCCTCACCCTCCACCCAACTGCTTCATCCCCTCTGTCCTGTCACCACTTCAGAATTCAACCCCCTCACCCTCACTCTGCACTGTTCCTTGCTGGTGCATCCATCAATCTTTTAACCTTCTCTGCTTCACTCCTTTCCACTCCCCATCACTCCCTCCTTTCTCTCACCCCACAGCCTCCCAATGCTGCATCTGGCAGCCCTGTCCTTCCACCTTTAGTCCCTGCATGCTCCATTGAGCAGCACAATTTCCTATTCTCACAGCCATACCCTTCAACTCCTTCTCTACCCCACTCCAGGTTATTGCTCCTTGATAATTCACCAGATGATACAGGTAGAGTTTCAAACAAATACTCTTTGTGAAAATTATGGTTCCTCTGGTTTTATTTCTGAGTTTTTGTCCACGTTGTGTAGTACTGTTGAGAAGCAAAAAAAAGGGCATAAGGAGAATGTTGTTTCAAAATTCTTTTCCAAACATGTGCATTCTTGGACATAAAAGTGCAATGCATTATTCCTTTGTGTATCAGCTAGGGTTATGATACACAGTATCATCATACCTGAATTCAGCACGATTACTCTTTCCTCGGAGATGATACAGACACAGGACCTCTGAGACCACAGCCACAGATGAAAGCATTGAAGAAGTAAATGATGTGATAGTATTCAGTTGGGACTTCAAAGTGTGTGGAATAGCTGATGGCATAGGCATGTCGCTACACAACTCACTCACACTTGGCTACTGTCTCCATCCTTTGGGACCTGACTGTGAAATGCCCCTGTGTCTTGTATGCAGAAGTCTATGGGTGTGTGGTTAGGGTAAGAGGAGGCATGCAGCTGGTGGGGGGAGAGATAACGGGACAGGAGAGGGGCGAGGTGTTGTGCTACTCGTGAGAGCATGCAGGTATGTGGCGGGAACAGGATGGGCTGTTGGGTGCAGACTCGGAAGGTGCGCTGGGGATCAGGGGAGGGGAGGCCTTACTGCTATTGAATACTACCTTTCCCAATGCTGGAGTGACTCCAAACCTACAACCTCCTTAAAGGAATCTCGAAATTACTGCAACCAGTTGCCTTTGTTAATGTTCTTTAATTTTTTTTAATTATGCCATTTGAACCGCCTAGTGATTCATCATCAGATGGCACATATATTAATTATCTGCAGCAGTGTGGGAGTCATTTAAAATGATTATCATCAATTGGTTGGATGTTGATGTACACAGTATTCTTGAAAACATACTGAATGTTTCCAGTGACAATAATTGTACTGTACTTTACACGCTTAGCAGAGGTAACACATTCCACATTTACAAAACACCTAGATCCAACCAACACATACTAATGGTTCTATATAACCTCCATCCTGCTGCAGAAAATTAATATAACCACCATCTGATGATGACTTGCTAGATGGTTCTAAACCGGTAATGGAGTAATAAAGAAACTGAAGAAGAAAATAAAAGGTGACTGTTGCAATAATTTCAAGAAACATTTATTCATCACAGACACAGTGTTTCTTATCTGTAATGGATAAAAGTTCTGCAACCTCCTTCATGGTCACCATGACCAACTATATCCTCACCCACAATTACTTCTTATTTGAAGGCATCATGTACAATTAAATCCATGGTACAGCAGTGGCACCTACATAGCACCATCCTGTACCACCCTGTTCATGGGCCACCTAGAGAAATCCTTCATAATCACCCAGAATCCCTGACCCCTCATGTAGTTCAGATTTACTGGTGACATCTTTGTAATCTGGAAAGGGGATGAGTACACTTTATTCATGTTCCTCCAGATCAACACTTTCTTCCCCATTCACTTCACGTGGTCATCTTCATCCCAACTAACCACCTTCCTCAATGTTGACCTCCAAATTAAGACTGGTTACGTCAGTACCTCTGTTCCTAAAATGTAGACTTTCACGACAGGAAATAACATGTCCATTATAATTATCCGGGCTGTTATGCCGTGGTCGGTTGATGAATTCTGTGTAGATTCCCAATGTTTCGTCTCCGACTGCGGGAGACATCTTCAAGGGGGTCCGTAGCTCAATGGAAGGTCCAACACACCCACTGGCTCGCTACTGACTGCCGCTAAATTCCATGTCCGCGTGCTCCCACGCCGCAGCGTGACGTCATGTGTTTTGAAAACGTCAGTGCAATTTGCCGCTGTCCGTTGCCATCGATCGCCGTTGCCATCAACTAGTAGTGGACGGGTGGTACACATCTTCTTTAACACCAGCATCCATATACCGTTTAATTTCACACCCTCCTCCTTTCGGCTGAAATTATTTGGGAATCTGACGATGAGACATCTGTGCTTGCCAAGGGGGGAAATTTTGCTGTTAGTCCACGTTTTGTGCCCACAGAAGAAATTATAGCCAGTGTAGAAGCAGGAATTCGCAGTGTGGATTCTGTAACAGCTGAAGAAATCCGTATGGAAACAGTAAGAATATTAGCCAATGCAAAACCGGCAAAAAGTAATATAACTGTGGGTGAGAGAAGAGCTTTAAAACTCCTGAATGACGATGATAGTATTTTGGTTCTCCCAGCTGACAAAGGAAGCGCAACGGTGGTTATGGACGTGGCTGACTATCAGAGTAAAATTACTGATCAACTGGATCTGCAAGCATATAGGAAGCTGAATAAGGACCCCACTAACAGCGTTCTCAGAACTGTGTCGCAGTTTATAAAAAAAGTCCTCCATTGAAGAGAGTGTACAGAAAGGTCTCTGCAATTCGGTTGCGCTACCGCTGAGGCTTTATGGATTGCCCAAAATTCATAAAGAAAATGTGCCGTTAAGACCGATACTAAGTGCCATTGGTTCGCCCACCTACTCGTTAGCCAAGTTTTTGACTACATTGCTAAAACCACATGTAGGCCGTTTGGACTCATATAAAGAATTCGACACATTTCATCAGCAGATTGAATGGCATAGTGGTCCAGCTGGAGGACATTGGTCAGCTTCGATGTGGTATCGCTGTTTACCATGGTTCCACTTAATGATGTATTGGAACAGCTGGATTGAATTTTTCCTGCCGATATTTCAGAACTGTTTAAGTGTTGTTTGATGACCACATACTTCAAGTGGAATGAACAGTTTTATGAGCAAACGGATGGCGTGGCTATGGGAAGCCCCCTAAGTCCCGTGATTGCAAACTTCTTTATGGAGAAATTTGAAGAACAGGCCTTAGGTACTGCCAGCAAAAAACCAAATGTATGGTTCTGATATGGGGATGACACGTTTGTGCTGTGGAGACATGGTAGGGAGGAACTAAGCTGGTTCCATGAACATCTGAACAGTATAAACTCGAGAATTCAGTTTACAATGGAGGAGGAGGTAGACGGCAACAAAAATGGTAGTTTGGGCCACTCAGTATACCAAAAAGCCCACACACATGGACCATTATTTGCACCGCGATTCGAACCACCACCCACAACAGAAGCGGGGTGTTATCAAGACGTTAGCAGACAGAGCTAGAAATATTTGTGAACCTGAGTTGCTCGACGCTGAGATGGAACATCTCTACAATGCACTAATGAAGAATGGATATTCGTCTGCTGAAATAAAACGTGCGTTGAGGCAGCCACGCAGAAACCATACTGACGTACAGGCTGCAGCAAAATCTAAGGTTTTCCTGCCGTTTGTTAAAAATGTAACGGAAAGAATAGGGAGGATCTTGATGAAGCGGAATATTACCATAATTTACAAGCCCACCAGGAAGATACAGGAATACCTTAAGCCTGCCAAGGAGGCTCGCAAACCACTGGAAAAAGCTGGAGTGTATAGGATCCCATGCAGCTGTGGTGATGTTTATGTGGGTACCACTAAAAGAACTGTTTCTAAACGTTTGGAAGAGCATAAGGGAAATTGTAGAAGAGGAGAAACGGAATGATCAGCTGTTGCGGAGCATGCTTTCCAGCCAGGGAACCACAATATTCGTTTCGAGGAGATGCAAGTACTAGCGGCCACAAGCAGATATTACGAAAGGCTCTACAGGGAGGAAATCGAAATTGCTAAACACCCAAATAATTTCAACCGAAAGGAGGAGGGTGTGAAATTAAATGGTATATGGATGCCGGTGTTAAAGAAGATGTGTAGCACCCTTCCACTACTGGGTGATGGCAACAGCGCTCGACAGCGATGGACAGCGGCCAATTGCACTGACGTTTTCAAAACACGTGACGTCACGCCGCGGCATGGGAGCGCGCGGACATGGAATTTAGCGGCAGTCAGTAGAGAGCCAGTGGGTGTGTTGGACCTTCCATTGAGCTACAGACCCCCTTGAAGATGTCTCCCGTAGTCGGAGACGATACATTGGGAATCGACATAGAATTCATCAACCGACCACGGCATAACAGCCCGCATAATTATAATGGACAAGTACCTCTGTTCACATCAGACCTACCAACCAGCAATAATACCTCCTCTTTGACAGCTGACACCGATTCCATATCAAGAAGCCCCTTCCATATAGCCAAGCCACATGCAGTTGTCACATCTGTAGTGATGAGCAGTCTCTCTCCAAAAATGTGAAGGCTCTACACAGACTGAAAATACCCTCCTAACCTTGTTCAGAAACAGATTACCCTTGCCTTGTCTCTCCATACACTTACCATTTCTCACATATCCATTGCCTGGCCACAAAGGAGCACTGTCTTCGTGACTCAGCACCAGGACTGGAGTAGCTGAACTATGTTCTATGCCAGGGTTCTACTACCTCTCACCCTGAAATGAGGAATCTCTGACCTAATATCCGTGGTTGCTAAACATACTGCCCAGCACAGTGTACTTCCCATCGGTGACAGCTTCACAGCCTGTGCCTTCTGGATCCTTCATACCAACACCAGCTTGTCTGAACTGGGTTAGTAGGAAATCTCTCTACAACATATTCGTTATCCTTGTAACCTCACTGTCTTCAACCTTTGCTTGTCAGTGTCCTGCCCTTGCCTATTCCCTATGCTGCTCCTATTCCAGCACTACACATTCCACCAGTGCACATATAGTCTTTTTCCTTTTCTCTATGTCTCCTCTCTCCTCTGTCCTCTCCCTTTCCCCTCCCCTCCAACACAGCCTATTGACACTGCACCTAGCAGCCCATCCTGTCCCCACCATGTTCCTACATGTTCTCACCAGCACATCATCGTCTTCCTCCCACTGCTATCCTGATATCCCTCCCACTCCCCACCCTATGTCTCCTCCTTTCCCCCACCATCCTCCCAAGAGTGCTGCATTTGTCAGATGCAGGAAGAGTTTGGAGCTGGACCCCAGCGGTGAGAGACAGTGCCACCTGTGTGTAAGATGTGCTTGCGTGAAAGTGTGTGTGTGTGTGTGTGTGTGTGTGTGTGTGTGTGTGTGTGTGTGTGTGTTGGGTTGTGTTGTTTCAGAAGAAGCACTTGTTGACTGAAAACTTAACTTCATTGTGCCTGTCTGCAAGTCAGCACTTCATCTGTGTGGTGAGTAGCAACACATCCTTTTCATAAATATTATTTCCCATTGTTTGGTAATTAGTAGTGAGATATGTTTTACATGGAAAATTGGCTATAGCTCTGAACCTCATCGAAGTGAAAGGTTATGATAGTTCCGTAGCACAACAGATCTAGTCAGAAGTTTTTGGAAGGCACATTCAGTCATTTGTCATTTCACTTCCCACATACCACACAGTGTATAATACAGGCAGCACATAGTAAAAACATGCAAAATTCCTGATACCCAAGAAGCAACTATTTGTAATTATCTTGCTGCTTCCTTATTATAACATACAAAGTGTATATTGTGTATATTAAGACAGTCTTTGGAACACAAGACAACAGTACTTACCATGATACAGCTTGGTTTTTTCTCCGGAAATTTTTTAAAGTCTATTTATGACATGAATTTTTAATAACTGTGTCATCTAACATGTGTTGGCTCTCTCTCAGCTTGACTGTTTTGCCTGTATAGTGGAGACTGTATGTCTTCTCACAGTGTTTCTAATCATGTACTGCAGAGTAGATGGCATAAGCAACACCAGTTAGAAGCTCATCGAGAATTTGATTAGTGGCTATAATATCTGTATAGTTCTTCATGTAATATCTTAGAACTTTCTCGATTTGGATAATACTAAAGCAGTGGATTTTATCGCCATTTTATCCATTTTCCATAGTCCCTTAGTCACTTCAAAATTCATGGTATTATGGTCTATCTATGCAACTACAGTAAATGAAAGTCACTTTGTTTTTGTGCCATACACGGTTTTCTTCTTTTATTTATGAACTACTCTTTTATTTATGAACTACATATGTGGACAAACAATGCTTGAAATCTTAACACCAAATGATAATTTAATATTATAAAATTTGGTGCTACAAAAGGTGTTACTAATCTGAAAAATAAGAGAAAAAAGTAGTAACATATTGTAACTACTACATAGTACATTTATTTTATGTATAAAGAGAAACATATATCATGGCCACTGGAGAGGCTTCATATGGCAAAAAGAAGCTGCCCTTCGTTTAGGAGCATAGGTGGAACATACCTCCATGAAAAGTGTATTTTAATTGTGATACAGAGTAATATCGCTGTAAAGATGCATAAATACCATCCCCGTGTTTCAATAAATATTTCTGATATAAAAAGCAATAGATTCTGAATTAAGGCCCTTCACCTCCCAATGGAGCATGATCAATATTCATTGTAATCTAAAATATTACAGATCGAAGATAGGGTTATAAAAATTTGTACACCTTTATGAATTCCTCAGCTGAAAATGTCATGAAATTCCTAAGGTGTGTTGCATTTCCAAAGCACAGATAATTAATCTGCTACACTATCAGATTTTATATTAAAAAATTACTGCTGCAATGGTGGCTGGTGAGATAATTGTGACTGGAGCTGGTTCTGGTGGCACCACAATGAGGTTCTGTGGATATCTTCCACCAGTGCATATACATACTGTGAATATCTTCCACCAGAGCATACACATACTGTGGATATCTTCCACCAGTGCATACACATACTGGAGTTCCTAGCTCAAAATGAGAGGTGTTGGGCTATGGGATGAATTGGGATGGGTATGGAGGTAATGTAATAATGGTCTTCACTGTTTCTCCTGAAGTATCTTCTGCTGGGCATTTTGTGCTTATTGGTGTATATTTTTGTGAACTGGTTTGGCTGACTCAGCCACCCATCTTTAAGTATATTTCTAACAGTAAAAACCAGTTCACTTATTGTTGATACAACAATTTTAATAAAGTTATAGTTACTAAAATTAATTATGAAACAAATAGGACACATCATGATGTACATATTGATTACTCAATTTTTATTTCAAATTTGCAACATAAATATTTTGAACAATCTAGAAATATTAAATCCTTAACATATAATTGCTGCTTTGAATTCTTTGCTGACATTTATGCCTAATATAAGGCTGGATATTTTAAGGTCGCATGCTTATTCTGTGATGAAATTTCATATGGATCTTTCTGCCAGACCAAGACTTGAACTCTGGACCTTTGCCTTTTGCAGGCAAGTGCTCCACCATCTGAGCTACCCAAGCATGACTCACGTACTGGCAGAACTGAAGCTGTGAGGACAGGGCGTGAGTCGTGCTTGGGTAGCTCAGATGGTAGAACACTTGCCCGCAAAAGGCAAAGGTCCCGAATTCGAGTCCGGGTCCGGCACACAGTTTTAGTCTGCCAGGAAGTTTCATATCAGCACACAGTCCACTGCAGAGTGAAAATCTCATTCTTGAAATTTCATATAAACTGCTAATGTGATAATGTGTATAGAGTGAAAAGAATTGCTTTTTATGTAATTGAGTAATAATATTGTAGAGTGGACTTCACCTTTGTGGTGGCAGGAAGAGCCATTTTTTTATAGGTCAGGATGGCATTCAGCTCTGCACTGTGGGTATGGTTGCAGCGAAGTGGTGATTAGCAAACAAGTTGCTATCTTCTGATAAATCAAGAGCACGAAATTGTCACATGTTTATTGATAAGTTTACGGCAGTTGTGGCCCTGGTGTGCATCAAAGATGCTGACCTCAGTGTGCAGTCCTCAAAGACACAGCCAATTTACAGTGCAAATAGGCTGTGGTGTGATAGTGGCCTGCTGGTGGCTCTATCCTGGCTGCATGCTGTGACTGTTGCCAGCACTGGCAGACATGCCAGTACAACCAGCACCAGGATGTGTGCATTTGAGCCGAGGTAGTGTGTCACTCTGGGCAAACCAGCAGCAGGAGAGCATGCTCACGCAAGGCAGCTAGTCATGTAGGGGTGTGAACCATGGTCCCCTCCAGTATAAGATCTGCAGCTGGTGGCCTTCCACATGGAAGGCACCAGTTTGATGTTTATGCGGGCTTGTCGCCTCATTGTTTTAAAAGGTCAGTATTTCCTGTCACATAGGGGGAGAGAAGGCTAGTGCTGCCAAGGCTGTGCAAAAACCCTAGTTGGCAATACTCCAGCTTGGCTCTGTGTCCACTGTCAGTATTGTTCGTTGCAGTTGGCGGTAATGAGACTTAGACGTGAGGTAGCTTTGACTACAGCATGGCCTGGGTAGCAACTCTTTCTCCATCAGCTCTGGCCATTATTGTGAAATAACCTTTTGGCTGCTTTTTGCTAAAGAATTCTTTAGCTGTTGTTAGCCAAAGAATGCTTCAGTGGCTGCTTCCCTGATGCTTCTTACATCACATTGTGATGACATCTGACATTACTTGGTCATGCCAAGTAAATGAAGCCATTGTGCAACTACATCATTGTTTGTATTTAAGCATAACACATTAGTCAGCAGTAAGCACAAATGAATAAATAAAGTCTTCAGAGAATGTGCAAACTTAAAAAAATTGTGGTGCAGTTGTGTACATGGTGTGGTATCAAATATTCCGATATGTGCCTCACATTCTGTTGCATTACTATGAGGGCCGTTCCAAAGTAATACCCCGCATTTTTTTTTCTCAGAATTTATTTATTGTTAATAGTCAGAATTTGGTGACAATATACTTCAACATGTCTTGTCCATGTCCATTTTTTCTGCGTAGTCTCCATCATGTTCTATGGCTGTACGCCAACATTGTGGAAGAGCGTGTATTCTCTGTTGGTAAAAACTCTTGTCCTGTAGGCTCAGCCATGTTTTCATTGCACGACTGACACTCTTTTCATCTTCAAAGTGTGTTCCCCATAGAGAACCCTAAGCAGCCCAAAGAGATGGAAGTCTGAGGGCGCCAGGTCTGGACTGTAGGGTGGGTGAGGCAATCCTGTCCAACCCAATTTGGTGATGTGTTCCCACAGTCTCAGACTTGTGTGGGGCATGCATTATTGCATTGCAGCAATAATTCTGCAGGATTCTTGTCCGAAAGTTCTTGAGTTTATTCAGTCTTCACTTATACTTCTGAATTGGTGGTTGACCCTCTTGGCATCACATCCACAGAAATGATGTCCCAGTCCCAGAAGACTGTCACTGTGACTTTTCCAGCGGACGGCGGCGGGGGGGGGGGGGGAGTTGTCTTGAATTTCTTCTTTTGTGGTGGATGAGGTTGATGCCACTCCATGGAATGCCTTTTTGTTTCCAGCACAAAGTGGTGCACCCAGCTTTCTCCCCCTGTAGAGATCCGTGAGAGAAAGGCCTATCCGTCAGTCTCTAAATGCACCAACAATTCAGATTAAATGGCTTTTCTTTGACCCTTGTGGTCTACTGTGAGCATTCATGGAACCCATCATGAGCACCTCTTTGAATATACAATATCATTGCAGATATGCTTCCAGGGCTGACCGACAAATGTAGAGCCAATTGTCAAGTTGTGATGCACCAGTCGCCACGAATAATGGCACCTGCACAATTCAGCATATCTGGAGCAGTGGCTGTGACTGGATGTCCCAAGTGTAGCTGATCATGGAGCTCTGTTTCTGCATTTTCTTAGGCTGTAACTTTATTTACACATCGCCCAACTATACTCTTATCAACTGCAGCATCGCCATACACTCCTCACAAACATTTATGGATGTTCACCATGGTTTCCTTTTCTTCATACAAGAATTCAATAACAGCATGCTGCTTGTAATGTGAGTCACCATTTTGACACTGTAATATAGCTCTTCCATCTGCCAGAATGGTTCGAAACTTCACAGGTGCACAGAACAAACATCAAATGTGTAGTCCCAACAAAGACATTTGTCTATGTATATTAATGGATTTTTTTAAAAAATGTGGGGCATTACAACCCTCGTATGTCAGTCCCATTTTTAGTAAGGAAATATATTTAATGTAAACTATGGCCCTGTGTCCATTGCAGTCGTCTATGGAAGACTTCAGTTGTAAGAATCTTAGTAAGAGCTCATCTGTAGTGGTAGACTGCATGTTGATTTATGAAAAATTAGAATTGTTTATACAGCCACTAACAACTCAGATTTTAAAAATGGTCCTGCAAAGTGCCGATGATGGCACTGCCAGGCATGAGTGGGTGTGAGCTATAAAATAAATTTTCCCAGTGGTCTTGAGTATTGTGTGCATGTTTAAAGCAAATTGATCCAGTCCTTTCTACGGCTTCCACATATGCAGAACTAGCCAGCTGTTCCATCAGCATCTCTCTCTCTCTCTCTCTCTCTCTCTCTCTCTCTCTCTCTCTCTCTCTTTCTCTGTATGCCCCCATCCCCCCTTTCTCTTTCTTTACGGTGTTTGATGTTTCTTGTTTGTGATAAATGTTTGTATCTGCATAGTACTTACACCCAGTGTCCTCAAATATTGAATGTCTTATCAGTCCACTTTATTTTGATGTCTTATCACTCCACTTCATTTTGAGCATTCAGCTTTAAGACCACTTCTCAAACACTTCAATTCATTACTTCTCCATTTGTCCCACAGTCCATGATTCACTTCTGTGCAATGCAGTTTACAAGATGCAAATTCTCAGAATTTTTCTTTCTCAATTTAACATCTATATTTGATACTAGGAAACTTCTTTTAGTGAGGAAGACTATGTTGTCTGTGCTAATGTTCTTCTTAAGTACTCCATACTTCCAAGGTGGCAGAATTCCTTCCTACTCAGTCTACTGTTCACCCCACTCAGTTTCACAGAAGATAGCGATGCTATCACTGAATTTTGTTATTGAAATCAATTTGCCTTGCATTTTAATCCCACTTCTGTACACTTCTTTAACTTCCTTCATTGTTTCTTCAGTGTACATGTTTGACAATGGAGGAGAAAGACTGCATCTTTGCCTAGTGCCCATTTTGATCAGTGTGCTAGTGTTTAATGTTCTTGCAAAGATGGCAAGTACAATGCAGTAAAGTAATGAGTATGCCCAAATGCCAACAGAATTTTTGTTAGTGTCATTAGTTTCTGTGACATTGTTTAGTTGACTGAAGATGTTTATAGAGTCCTTCCTGTTGTATATTGGTTACTTCCATGTCTTTTATACTCATTGAAAGAATAAATTATAAATTTAAATTAGTGTTTGTATAATTGCATTGCAACAATAGGGTTTGTGAATATTGCAGCACAGAAGATAAAAGCAGCAGTAATTTAGTCACATGTTCATAACGAGTTGGGCAATTTCTAAATTGAAGCAGAATTTTTTAAATACATTATGTATACTCTCAGTTCAACAGTCCTTTCACAGTATTCTCAATCAAATTTATCAGACTTTTCTTCTTCAGTGCATTTTAATGTCATTGCTTACAATATTTGCTTAATTTGTTCTCATAAAATTAATTTAAAACAGTGTGTCAATTTACAAGAACCTCCAAAAATGATTTCCCTATTTGAAAGATCGACACAGTAAAATTCCTTGAGGTATTACTGTTCGAGAAATGTAAGTTCTTGTCAGAAAACTCTTTGCTTTGTACTGGTAGAATGAAAGACACATTTTATGAAGTAACTAGCTTGCAGCTAGTATAACTATCATTATAATATTATTCTTTTCTTCATTTCCAAGTGTGGGATGATTTTATAGATTCGAGTGGTGGTGTAAGTTTTAACGTTGGAGAAGAAATGCCATGTTCAAAGCTACTTCCTGGAAGTTGTTTCAAGACACCTGAGACTTCCCCATCGCACTCCATATTCCAGATAACAACATGTAATAGGTAAGATTTCTTTACTGCAGATTGATAGTTAAGCTAGCAGGTATAATGTGATCACAACTTCTATATAATGTATAGCTGATTATGTGCCAAGGTGAATTAAAAATAAACTTATCTAACTATTCTGTTATGGGTAGTAGTTTACAGTGAGAGTGGGACTTGTAAATTTGGTTGAACAAAATGGGAGGTTCGCCTCCATGATACCATGGATGCAAGGCTGTATTTGGTCTGTAACTTCGGCAGAAATGAGGAGGGAATGTGAATCACAGTTGTGCAGCATGCAGATGCAATATTTATTGATAACGGAAGTATTTAGCATAATAAAAAATTGTGGACATTGCTCAGACATCCAGAATCAGTGCCATTGAAGTTTCAAGTTATTTTTTTTTGGCACGAAGAATTTCCTGAAGGATTAGATACTATGAAAAAAGGTCTCTACGGTGGCAGGTAGCAGCCCCAACTGTAGAGAGAGTGAAAGAGCCTTGGGGAGTAAACCTAGAATGAAAATCATGGGAACTCAGAGGCACTGAGGAGGCAGTGGTGTCACTAGGCTGTCCCTGTGCAGCACTGGAAACAAAGCCCAGGAAAAATGCATAACTGGTAGGAACCAGCCTTGGATCTAGATGTCCAAGGACAGGATAATTTCTGGAACAGGTTGTAAAGCCAACTCCATGACGTAGAGATGGTGATTGTAAAAACAAGTCAGCATCTGTACCATCCCAGAATTTCCATCAGTCCAGACGGCATTAAAGCATTGCATAAGTTTACTAAAACAATCATCACTTAATGATATCAGAAATTCAGCAGAAAACATGTATTTCCATATTAGCAAATACCTAAAAATATGTAAAATCTTGCTCCCATCAACTGAAAACCATTTTCTTGACAAAGACCGTTCTTAATAACTAATATGGCCACAGTCTGGATTTTTGTTTTTTTGTGTATGACCCTGCTATGATGGTACTGCTAATGGCTGGAACAATGTAAAAATATAACTATTATACTTCTTAAGGACATGCAGCTCTAATGATGATTGCATCTTCAAGTGTAAAGTACTCCACAGATAAAGCAGTTCCCATTTGGATCTCTGAGTAAGAAATACTGTAATTAGGAGGATATTTTCACCAGAAAAACAAATTTGTTATTCTATGTGTCAGTGTGTATATTACAGGAATTACAATAGTTGCCCAGAAACTAATACACAATTTTTTTTTCACTGCCGAAAACAATGCTACAAATGCAAAACATTACGTATGTACTATTTGAAATCTCCCAAGTGGGTGTGCCAAGTTTCTGTCACTTTCACAGATTGTGTAGCAACAATTACTTGATGGGTGTGGAGGATGAGGTCATCTACATCTACATCTAGATCTATACACCACAAGCCACCTGATGGTGTGTGGCGGAGGGTGCCTTGAGTACCTCTGTCGGTTCTCCCTTCTATGCCAGTCTCTTATTGTTCGTGGAAAGAAGGATTGTCGCTATGCTTCTGTGTGGGCTCTAATCTCTCTGATTTTATCCTCATGGTCTCTTCACAAGATATACATAGGAGGGAGCAATATACTGCTTGACTCCTCGGTGAAGGTATGTTCTCGACACTTCAACAAAGGCCCGTACTGAGCTACTGAGCATCTCTCCTGAAGAATCTTCCACTGGAGTTTATCTATCATCTCCGTAATGCTTTCATGATTACTAAATGATCCTGTAACAAAGCGCGCAGCTCTCTATTGGATCTTCTCTCTCTCTTCTATCAACCCTATCTGGTACGGATCCCACACTGCTGAGCAGTATTCAAGCAGTAGGTGAACAAGCATACTGTAACTTACTTTCTTTGTTTTCGGATTGCATTTCCTTAGGATTCTTCACTTGGATCTCAGTCTGGCATCAGCTTTACCGACAATCAACTTTATATGATCATTCCATTTTAAATCAGTAGGTCATTCAGCAGAGTTCCACAATTTGCAGCAGTCGGGGAGACCATCCATGGCTGTCACACCTGACACATCTGACCTAGCCCCTTCAAGCTTTGTAGCAGTTCCACCTGCTTTTATTTCTTTGTTGGCTGGCCTCAGTGTCAATGTTCTGCATTGCTACACTGGCTGGACACTGATTACTGTAAATAATGTAGCCAACTAGCACACAGTTGCATTTCATAATACTTTAATTTCACTTTTCACAACCCCCTAATAATACACAGTTATATGTCCAGTGCACTGTTGTTATAACTTTTGATAAGCCTTATTAATAGTTAGCAGGCAAACCTCCACATACTGCTACAATAGTTTACTGTTGAACATCTACAAGCAGTAAAAACCTAACCACAAAGTTCACAGTTCTTGAAGAGAAGAAAGGTACATATAGAGCAGAAACTGTCATTGGTTTAACACATGGCCTATTGGTGTAACACTTATTTCACTCTTAAGTTGAGGCATTGTTGTCGTTCTAACCAACACAGGTTCCTCATGACCAAAAATTGGGCCCCTATATATCATCACAATAATAAGTGCTGAAACTACACATTGTTTGAAGTTACATTTACTGAAATTATAATAAAAACTTAACTCATTAACTTAAATGAATACATTAAAAACTTCCATCTTTCTTAACAGTTTCTTCTACTGCAAGAATTAGACCTAATTCTTTGTTTAAATCGTGAAATTAACATATATAGTTACCTAAACAATACTTTGGACAAAACTGTTAATTACTTTGGATTTAATTAAGGGCTGGCTTTGCTAACATGTTTTCAAATATAGCCAAATACATACTTTAAGGTTACTAGTATTTCATCTTCCAAATGTTTATAACTAGTATAGAATTTATATTTGTTTATATGTCAACAATACAATATAAGTTACGAAACAATTACTCATTTCACCCTATATTGAAAGATACTAACTAGGAATAGTTCAATTAAATTAGAAAATCAATTACATACATAAAATTAAGCATAAAATTATGTCTGGTGTTATATTCTGTCAAACTGATGGCCAACCTTTCTCTTGTATGAAAATGCAGATAATATTCACGTATGTTAATTGTAATTAGTTCAAAAATGAAAAAAAAATAACGAATTTAAGTGGCAGATGGCAAAACAAGAGGGGAATTAAAAATATCCCAGCTTGCTTCGCCACAGCTCCACAAGTGGAGATGAGAGAGAGCACCTCCATTTGTGTGTAGTGCCATGGACTTGTACTTAATGGTATAATTGTAGGAGCTGAGGAAAATTGCCAAATGCTGGAGCTGTTGTGCTGTCCTTTCCAGGAGCCAACAGCAGGGTCCAAAGAGTTCTGAATTGGAATTTCTCAATGGCAAAAATGATCACCAAAGCTCCATTTTAGATTTGGAGGATAGGACATAAGGCAAGGTACGGAATGCAGCAAATGCTTTAGCTGCGTGAAAGTGAGCGATAATCAGCTGAGCTGTTCACTTGAACTGGACACCCCTGCTTTGCAATCGGAGGATGCATAATGTGGGCCACTTGTGGAAGGAACTTGATGATGATGATTTGAATCCCAGTAGAGGTGTTTTGCAGGATATGCTTCCTGCAACCACCCTAGAAGGAAAACAAAGACAGAGGGTGAGATTGTCTGATGAAGTTAACCGACACCTCATGTTCTGTTATTACCAAGCAACAAACCTAGGAACCAACACAACTGGATACAAATCACAAGTATACACAACATTTATTACCAGATACCCAGAATTATAACTTTTAACAGAACAACGACTAGCTGATCGGATCCGTGGAATAATCAAAAATAACAGGACACCCCAGTCAGAATTAGAAAACATCAAACAACAAGCACAACAAATACTGGAACAAAATAATGTGCAGTCAGAAGAAGAAGAAGAAGAAGAAGAAGAAAATACAGTAATGGACTCAAACATCCCAGAGCAAACAAACAAAGAACAACATGCATCGATTAAACAATCAGAGGAAAATGAAATCTTAAGACAGCCACCAGAACAAGCACAAATAGAACACAAAGTGACACACATGTTAGATATAGAAGAAAAATTTGAGCTGACATATATAGAATACAAAGACACAAATACAGACATTAGACCATTCTTGCATAGACCACCAAATAACCCACAAGTCAAAACAACAATAACAACTTTCAACACAATCATACACAACAAAATAAATGAAAATACAACTATGGAAGAGTTACAACTACTGGTTTATATAGGAGCACTCACTACACTAAATATACACACTAGGCAGAGATCAGAACCAACCAACACACAGAAGAAACCCACAAAACCAGCATGGCAACACAGGCTACAGATCAGAATAGAAAAACTGAGAAAAGACATCGGACAGCTAACACAATTTATAAGAAGTGAAATATCAGACAAAAAACGAAACTGGTTAGGTAAAATCTCCCAACAAGAAGCGATAGAGCAATTGGATGAAAAGAAGCAGAAATTACAAGCATTGGCCAAACGACTTAGAAGATACAAAAAAAGTGAAAATAAAAGGAAACAAAACCAAACATTCAACACAAACC
The DNA here is from genome assembly GCF_023898315.1 of Schistocerca nitens. Lineage (NCBI taxonomy): Eukaryota > Metazoa > Arthropoda > Insecta > Orthoptera > Acrididae > Schistocerca > Schistocerca nitens. The sequence goes on from NC_064624.1 coordinate 27,488,524, forward strand.
AAAAGAGATTTTACCTGACAGTAGATAACACACACATTAAAATAGACAATGCACCAAACATAACAGACATGGAGCACTTCTGGAGCAACATAACAGACATGCACGGTGGATACAAGCAGAAACAGACACATACAAGATGATACCACAAATGCCTGTAGTGATAATTTTGCAACATGAAGTCACCTGAGCAATTAATTCTATGCACAATTGGAAAGCACCTGGAAAAGATAAAATAGCAAATTTCTGGCTAAAGAAGTTCACCTCAACGCATTCACATCTAACTAAATTATTTAAGTCCTTTCTGGTTCTGCCTTGCTCTGAACCCACTATACAACTTGCTAAACAATACAAATTATGGATACAATATTACTGGAACATACTGGCACAAAATCACACATTTGCTATACATGGATAATCTAAAACTACTGGCAGCAACAAATCAACAACTCAACCAATTACTAAAGTTAACAGAAGTATTCAGCAATAATATAAACATGGCTCTTGGAACAGACAAATGTAAGAAAAATGGCATAGTCAAGGGAAAACACACTAAACAATGAGATAACATATTGGATAACAACAGCGACTGCATAGAAGTGATGGAAAAAACAGATGCCTATAAATATCTAGGATACAGACAAAAAACAGGAATAGATAATACAAATATCAAAGAAGAACTAAAAGAAAATTATAGACAAAGACTATCAAAAATACTGAAAACAGAATTGACAGCAAGAAACAAGGCAAAAGCTATAAATACTTATGCTATACCAATATTGACCTACTCATTTGGAGTAGTGAAATGGAGTAACACAGACCTAGAAGCACTCAATACACTTACACGATCACAATGCCATAAATATAGAATACATCACATACATTCAGCAACAGAAAGATTCACATTAAGCAGAAAGTAAGGAGGAAGGGGATTTATCGACATAAAAAAACCTACGTTCTGGACAGGTAGACAATTTAAGAAAATTCTTTATAGAACGAGCAGAAACTAGCAAAATACACAAAGCAATCACTCATATAAATACATCTGCTACACCACAGTAATTTCATAACCACTTCTACAACCCTTTAGATCACATAACATTAACACATATGAAGAAAGTAAATTGGAAAAAGGAAACACTACATGGCAAGTACTCATATCATCTAACACAGCCACACATCGATCAAGACCCATCTAACACATGGCTAAGAAAAGGCAATATATACAGTGAGATGGAAGGATTCGTGATAGCAATACACGATCAAACAATAAACACCAGATATTACAGCAAGCATACTATTAAAGATCCCAATACCACAACAGATAAATGCAGACTTAGCAAACAACAAATAGAAACAGTAGATCACATCACAAGCAGATGTACAATACTAGTAAATACAGAATACACCAGAAGACATGACAATGTAGCAAAAATAATACATCAACAACTTGCCATACAACATGAACTAATAAAACAACACATACCCACATACAAGTATGCACCACAAAATGTACTGGAGAATGATGAATACAAATTATACTGGAACAGAACCATTATAACAGATTAAACAACACCACATAACAAACCTGACATCATACTCACCAATAAAATGAAGAAATTTACACAACTAATCGAAATATCCGTACCCAATACAATAAATATACAGAAGAAAACAGGAGAAAAAATTGAAAAATTCATCCAACTGGCTGAGGAAGTCAAGGACATGCGGCATCAGGATGAAGTGGACATTATACCAATAATACTATCAACTACAGAAGTCATACCACACAATATCCACCAGTACATCAACACAATACAGCTAGATCCAAACGTATATATACAACTACAGAAATTTGTAATTATTGATACATGTTCAATTACCCGAAAGTTCCTAAATGCAAAGTAACATATACCGTACAGTTAAAAGGAAGTCACGCTTGATCGAGGTCCGCGTCACTTTCCGCTTTTGACTAGACATAACGTTTGAGAGGAGAAAGAATAATCATAATAATAATACATCTTCCAAAAAGGGCCTGCAGCTTTGGCGACAGGGTAGAAAGTCAGTAGCAGCATACATTTGGAGGTTAATCAATGGGATTGTAACTCATTTGTCAACCTGGATACGGGCATCCTGGTTTGCAACCGTGAGATTGAGAAACAACTTAGTGGCAGGAGGATTGCCCTGAGAAACAACTGTCCAAAGTTCAGGCACCGTCGCTTGATGCATGTGGGGACAAACAGTTCGAAGATGCCAATCTTTCCTACAATGGGCACAGTGTGCCCAGATACCCAGAGAGTCCACTCATGGGTTTTCTATGAAGCAATCATGGTGGGAGATCCTGCTGCTTACACCAGTGGGATGTGACAAGCTGTTCAGAGGCCCTTGACGAGTCTGATATCAATGAATCATGACACCACCTTCAGGAGAAAGACTTAAGAGAATTCCACCCCTGAAGCAGTGACTAGACCACTGCTACCTGAGGTTGAGCCATGAAGCATTCGTTTTCTGCATGTGTGTTCTTGAAAGAGTGCATGATTTTCAAAATACTGTCCAAGAAAGGTTTGACTAGTTACAGGGTGGCAGTGCATAGTTCTGGATTTGGAGCGTATTGGACCACTGTATATTGAATAAAAGACTCTTCATATGAAGTTTCGCAAGCCAGGTTTGTACAAGTGAAATCACACTGTCAACTCAGTCCTTGCATGCCTGTCACTCATGATCAGTGCAACTGAGTGGCTCGTTTGTGGTACTGATGGAACTCAAGGCTTTATGCAAGCACGTTGAGTCACTGTGAATAATTTTTTAACAGCAACAAGCACATCTTCTCAAACATGAGTGTGACAGGTTTCGAGAGTGAAGCCAACTTCTGTAATAAGATAAAAGTCTCTGGAGAATCCCAAGACAGGAAGAGCGACTGTTGGAGAACATAATCCGAAACCCAAAAAGTGGCAAAGTGCTTTCTCAGCTGCCGCAAGTATATGTCACAGTCCTCTTTGGCTTTGTTGAACAGTGGAAATGCAGGTGGGTGGCTCTCTGTCTGACAAGTGACAGCAGCCTGCATGGGGTGGGAACCCTGTATCTGTAGGCAAACCTAAATTCCCTGATGGAGTAAATCAGTTTGCTTTTGTTGCTAAAATTGCTGTTGTAACTGCTGCAGCAGGAGGAGCTGTTGCTGTTCTACGAGCTGCATGAGCTCTGCATTCATGGGACTCTAGTAACCTTTGACCTCATTGCAATTAGAGTGACTGGAATCAGACAAGACCTGGAATGACTCGAGAACCTGTGGAGACTGTGAGTCACCAGAGAGTAAGGTGGTGGACAACAACATCAAAAAGACAAACAATGGAGGAGGCAGAGCAGAATAACAGTGAAGCGGGTAAACTAAGATTGAAAGACTAAGATGTAGTGAATCTAGAACACCACAATGATGTTAGTGAGATCAGCCTAGTAGTGCAGTGAAATGACAAGTGGCAGCCATGGGTGCTGATAGGCTGGCTGAAAGGGTGTGTCTCTGCATCCAGTGCTGTGGTGGTGGCAGCAGCAATTATAGATTAAGGCACTTCCATCTAACAGCTGGGGTACCAGAGAAAGAAAGGAAGAGAATGTGGACTGGGGGAAAGGAATGAAATAGAAATCCATCTGGCAGAATTTTTCACAGACTACAGTTTAATCATGGCTAGCACTTTGTTTAAGATAATGAAAGAGGTTTCACTCAATGGAGGTACCTAAATACAACAGAAGATTTCAGGTTGGTTATATAATTGTAAGAAAAATTTTGAAACTATATTTTATTTTGCAAAACATTTCCAGGGACACCTGTACATTCTGATCATGCTGTGTTGGCTATGAACTGTAAATTAAAACTGAAGAAACTACAGAAAGACAGGAAATCAAGGAGATAGGACTAGGATAACTTGAAATAACTAGCAGTTATTGAGAGTTTGAAATGTGATATGCTTAAGGCAGCAGAGTACCAAATATCCAGAAAGATAAAGCCCTTAGAAAACACATGGGGTATGGAATTTAATGTGCAAGATGAGGCAGTATAAAAATTCACCCAGTGAATCAGGCAACCAGGAATACAGACATGAAATTGACAGAGACTTCAAAATGGCAAAGCCACACCATGACAAAAGTATGTTGCCTGATATGCAAGACATGAAGAGTCAGGTGAAATAACCGTCAGTATGCAAGAAGAATATACCATTTCCAAAGAGGTGGGTGCTGACAGAAGCGAATATTTAGTTTAATATGGCATGACTTATTGTCAGAAACATGGAAAGAGTAATAGAAACCATATTCAAGAAAGATTAGTTTCGGTTTTGAAATGCAGGATCAAGCAAGACTATGGTGACCTCAAAACTTATCTTTGAAGACGCACTAAAGAAAAGCAAACCTACATTTACAGCATTTGCAGATTTAGAAGCAGCTTTTGGCAGTCTATACCGGAATAAACCCTTTGAAATTCTGCAGGTAGCACATACAAAATACAGGGATGAGAAACCTCATTTATAGCCTTTACAGAAACGAGTGCACTTACAAACAGTAGTTGAAATATGTGTGAGACAGAGTTGTAGCCTATCCTTAACTTTATTCATTTGGTACAGTGACAAGCAGTAAAAAATGTTGAGAAGAAATAAGAACTTTGAAGTCCACTTTATGACTTTGTAATTCAGCCAGAGACAACAAAGGGCTCTGAAGAGCTGTAGAAGGGAATGAACAGTGTCTTGGATAGGACTACCAGGATGAACACCGTCAAAAGCAAAACAAGGGTAATGCTACATAGTCAAGTTAAATGAGATGATAGTGATGATATTAGTTTAGGCAGTGAGACAGTAATAGATGAGTTTTGCTATTTGGGAAGGAAAATAAATGACAATAGCTAGAGTAGAGAAAATAAATGCAGTTTGGCAGTAGCATGAAAGTTGTTTCAAAAAATGACAAATTTGTTACTATTGAATTAAATTTATGTGTTAAGAAGCCTTTTCTGGAGTACTTGTGTCAAGTGTAACTTTGTACAGAAGTGACACATTAACAATAAACAGTTGAGGCAAAAAGGAAATAAGTTCTTTTGATATGAGTTGCTACAGAAGACTGCTGAAGATTAGATAGGTAGATCAGATAACTAATGAAAAGCTGCTGAACTGGATGGTGAGAAACATTTTTGCTACAACTTGGCTAACAGAAGGGATTGGTTTATAGGACACACCCTGATGCATCAAGGAATAATCGGTTTTGGTCTTCTTGAAGGAGGGGGGGGGGGGGGGGGTTAACAATAGTACAAGGAGACCAAGGGTTGAATACAGTAAGCTTGTTCAAGTTGATTCAGGGTTCTGCAGTTAAGTTAGAGAAGGAAAGGCCTGCACAGGATGGAGTTCACCACCAGCAATGGAGGGTAAAGCTTTGACAATGCCAGCCACTTGTGCTGGCGAGACGTCAGTAAAATCATTATATGAGTGTTGGCTGAAGAACCTGAGACAGAAGCCAAGAGGCAGTTTGTCAACAAGTGGCCACTAAAGCCTTAATAATTTTGTATGGCTGACTGTGATTCAACGGAACCTCGGTTCAATTCCTTGTACTGCCACGGTTTTTCCTTGGTGGGAGGACTGGTATGGGGTGCACCCAGCCTCCTGAAACCAACTGAGGAGCTACTCAACTGATTAGTAGTGGTCCCAAGCTCAAGACACCCATCAATGACCAAGTTAGCAGTGTGCTGACCACATGTTTCTCTGTACCAGATCCAATGCCGTTGGCAGAGGATGACATGGCAGTTGGTTGGGCCCAGTTGTCTCATCAAGACCAGGAGGAGGAACTTTACATTTACCACTGCCAGGTTCAGCAAGAAAAATTCCCTCATGAGCTCTACCAGCACCCCCTATAGAGGAAAGTCTGCGAGCCCGCTCAGTGACGTCATGCACATAGTCTGGTGCCAGTGCTCGCAGTCTGTTTGGCCACAGCAATAGACTGTTAAGGGAACCGAACGAGGAAAATTCCTAAAGAAATCTGACATACCTCTCTCATGAATTACAAGATCTCCTTCCTTAAATGACCCAGTTCTTTTGTCTTATTTATGCATACCTTTTAGCCCCGACGTAAAAAGGTGGCTGTAATAACTTTTGCTATCTGAGGCATCAAAACTCCCAAACGAATGGACCCATTTCATTGTAGTTTATTTTAAAGTTGCTTTAATGGGGATTGTCACTACTTGTTTGATGACAGTCTGGTTAGCCGATCAGAGATTGTCAGCTATACAAAGTGCAAGTGTTGGCTGCCAGTGTGCTCTTTTCCAGTACCATTCCTAAACTGTAAGTGCTGTAGTATAAATTGTAAATCTCGAAAAGGCCAATCTAAACGTCTGCAACAGTATATATTTATCTTTTATGGCTGACCGCCATTCACCATTCTTCCGTTTTGTAGTTCCTGTGTAAGACGATTTTTAATGACAACAATTTTGATTGAAAGTCACCCGCGAAAGATTCTCGTATGCTCTCGCTGACTTTCTATTAGGGTTTTTATTTTGTTTTTTAAGTTAAATATTGCATCACTTTGACGCAGGTCTAATAATGTGGATGGCATTTTGCAAAGTAGCACACTGGCAGCTAACATTTTATGGACACTGTTATTGCCGCTGTTTATTTCTTATGTAGCAAAATCCATTTTAAAACCTGATTGGATGATATACCTGTGAATCAAAAAAAGAAACATGAAAATTGGGCAAATAGTGTTATAATTATAACAGCACCCCCTATAGAGGCACTGGTAATAAGTAGTTGTATGAGTTGTTTCAAAAACTAACACGGGCATGAAAGACATGTTCTATATATGTTTTAGTCCACCATTTCAGCAACCTTGTATTCATGCTTTTTTTTAAAAAAAAATTAAAGAAATTTCTCCTGTTAATAGTTTTTAAGTGAAATGCAGTTCTAATGAATGATATGATATCTCTTCTCAGTTTGTGCACCTTTCCCTAAGAAACTTTCTTTCCATTAAGAAAATCTCACTGACCCAAGATAAGTATGTAATTAATGGTATTGCCAGAAAGTTTCGTTATGCCAATACGAATATCAATGAATTCTCTTTTCTCCATAAGTTAACTAAATTTCAATTATGTATTAAAATTACATGAGGTCTCAAAATACAAATTACCAGGTTAGAATTTCGCTGATCTAAACTGAATACCTTTGAAGAAAGAATGTTTCTGTACTAAGAAATATATACTTTTGAAACAAATTGTTTGCCTGAATTACACATAAATAAATTTCAACTACGAAGTAAACTTTCATTTCATCTGTTGAGAAGTTTTATGAAGTGATGTGACCTGTGATGAAATAATTGTGAAAAATGAACACTTACCTTCATTTGGCATCACATTTGGGCTGCACTGACCAGTGGCTTAGATACTTCATCGTTCCATAAGTTGGGGGAAAGGGGTGGGGGTGGTGGTTCAGCTCTATTTAGTTGAAATACTTTAACAGATCATCATTCCAAAATATATATACTGGTAAAGTATTAGAAACAGTTTAATTGTTTATAAGTGGAACACAAGTTTCATCTACTGACCGTGCTGATATGCATGAATGCAAATAAAGTAAAAAAATTCTGTGTATGACAATTTCTTTCTTTCTTTCTTTTATTCATCTTCCATACACTCTTGTCAATAATCACTAACACATGGAATGAGAAAAATTTTAGATTATAGTGGTTCACAATAGAAAATTACAGATGTACAGCATGAATGCTATGTAGGTACAAAATAATTAAGACTTATGGACACCAAGTCCAAACATTAACAATAAGCACATTCTTGAGACTTAAGTTTCATAATTTTAGGAATAATAATGATAAATTTTGAACAACAATTATTAAATTGCTATTTTATGATCTCCAGGGTAGTAATGGAAGGTCTTTAAGTAACTGGGACACTAAAAGAATGCAAATAAAACACTGCACCATAAAGTTTTGTGTAGGAAGAATGCATATGAAAGCACTGTAGTAGAAAAATGGCGATGCATATAGACATTATATTAGGTCACCCTGTAAATTGCAAGTAATTACCATCTGCAAGTGTATGTTATGTGGCAAAAATGTATCAAGTGGTGTTGGAACATGATCAGTAATGCACAAGTTGGATCTGAACACATTAATTAGATTAGGTGAGTGAAAAGCAATTGTGATAGGCTTAAGCTTTTTGAATATTCTTTTATAAACAAATATATTCAAAAAGCCAACAGGAGGGCATACCTGAGAGTCCACCTCGATATATTTTCCTCCTCAGCAAAGATGAGCTAACAAGAAGGCACTTTACAGCACAGAGCAAGCATCTATTTAAGGAGCTCAGTAATTAGTCAACCTGACGATTAGTGGCACTCAATAGTGCTTGTGACAGAAGTGAGAGCTGTTCCACAATTACATTACTATTAGATGAGGAGACCTGCCAATCACTATACACAAAGAAGGCTATGAAAGTACTGCAAAGCCCTCCCCTACCAGCTTCTCCACTTGTAATAGTAGTAAAATATATACAAAAATGATCTACATAAGAAAATGTTGAGAGAACAACAGTTATAACAGCTGCATAGAAAGTAGTAAACTCAGAAAAAGAGAGGCAAATTTCACAGCATGCACATCTGCAGTCACAACAGTGACATTAGTAGAAGACAGAGGAACACCACAAACACTACGTGAAATCAAAGTTTGTCTGCCTAAAGAATGCATAAATACTATAATACCTTTTTCAACAGTAACAATTAATGAATCATTACAAATTGGCAGATTGCTCACATATATCACAAGCTAAAGTAATAACCTCAGTATACAAAGAAAAGTGTTGCAGAGAATGTAGAAAACTATAGAGCAATTTTGCTCTTGTCTTCCATTTATAGAAGCATGGGAATTATATTTATCACCAAAACAAACTAACCTTGTTTGCAAAAAAAGTGGACTCTACTATAGCACAATTTGTGTAAGTTTTTCTCAAAATAATAAAGGAAGGTGATCAAAATGGCATTTTCTTGTCTTTGTCAAAGGCATGTGCCATGTTGGGCCACATAACTTTATTACACAAATTAGAAATACTATGGATAAGGCATGCAGCAAAGAAATGGTTTAAGTCATACTCAGAAAACCAAGTGAATTGATTTTTGGCTTTCACATACTATAAAAAGATTACTATTGGTCCTCTCTGCCTGCCACACCCCCTCCCCTCCCCCCTGTATGTATCATTCACCACCCAAACTTCAACTGAGAAAGAATTAGTGTAAGATTCTTTATATTAAAGGTTAATTTCTTTGATAAAAATTTCAAATTAGGCTATTAGTGTTGATAGCTGTTAGCAGCTGTATATTAAAATATTTATATAAACTCTCAGCCATAAGTTGCAGTTTGGTAAGTTTGACTAGTTTAAGATTAACCTAATTAGTTCAGCTTAAGAGGCATTTGTTGAGGTGGCAATATTACTGATGACAGGTTTTGTATTAATGATTTAAAAGAATATAAGATAAGGATTTCAAAATTATGCTGTAAGAGTTTGCAGTTTTCGCTGAGTGTTTTTTGAAATTTTTTTTCCATTAACCTTTTTACTGCAGTTGTTTAAAAATATGTTGACACCAACCCAAACAACACTCTTCATTATTGCCTGGGATGAATGTCCATTGCAGCATACCCCATCAAATAATAAAAAGTCATTTTCTTGAAGAGTAGCAAGTGCTACTGCACAGGCAATAGCACGTTGATTTGTACAGGCAAGAAAATCTCTTTCATGTTCCTTGAGAAGTTTGCTGACGACAATATAAGTGTAGACAATCATATTTAAAATAGTGTCTGATTGGTATTTTAGTCCTCCATGATCAAGTCTCTGTATCAAACTAAAATGTTCATTTATTGGCAACTCCTTTTCAATCACAATTTCACTAAGGCAACTCTCACATTTCAGCTTATTAATCACTGCATGAGCACAGTAGCCTGAAATGAAATTCAAAGACGTTGCAATATCTTTCACTGAAAGAACATCATCTACAGTTACACTGACTTCTATGTCTAATGTGTCTGTTTCTTCAACTTCAGAAAACATAAAAAATTTTATGGCCCCTACTGTGATATTTCCATAGGAAGGAGAACATAAAACTAAAGGTATTACACTTTGAATGTACAGCTTCTTTTCTGCTTCATAGACTTGCATCACTGAAACATTGTATTTGGAACCTACAAGCTATCTATACTTTCCAAAACACCGCACATCTGTCTGAAGCTTGGCTGTCAGTAAATAGCTCATACCTAGCTCCTCAGTACAATATTGAGCAATCTCTACAACAGCATATATTGTATGCTGAATAGCAAAAAATGTTTCTTTTGTGAGAAACCCACTTGACAGACCCTTTGCTTTCCACATGTCAAGCCAGTATAGAAAATCTAGCAAAAATTGCATAGAAACGCTATCAGTTGTCAACGGGCCCATAGAAGGATTCTGTTTGTGTTTCCCTTTAAACACTGATTTCACATTCATGACATCAAACCATTTTGTTATTATTTGAATGTATTCTGCTGTTGATGGTGCATGTCTCAAATCAAATTTATCACTAACTACCACGAGGCCCTATGACACATGTTGATTGAATATCTGCAGCACTAGTTTCATGCTCTGTTTTTGTAACGATGTAGGGCAAAGTGATTTGAGAGAATGTGTGACAATATTTTACTAAAGAACTGGAATCTATGTCATAAATGTTTCAGTGTTTTAAAAGAAGCTACAGAAAACTTATTTTCTTCCACTTCTCTCCTAACTGGAAACTGAGGATAAAACATCTTTACCATCATTTTCTTGGTTCAGCCACACATTTCTTGTGCATTTAACAATGTGTATGGTATCAACTAAAAAGAAAAGTGGGCGATGAGGATCAGATGGATGTTTAAAAACTATATTAACAGCTTTATCCAGAGCAAACATGGACATGGTTTTGCTATTGATTTTGTTGTTGTGTCAGTTACCACACAAAAAACCCTATAGCCTATTACTTCAAGGCCATTTATTATGGACAGTAGCACATCGTATAATGCATTAGATGAAATGGTTTTCACTGGTAAAATGTGAACAACATCCCTGTACACAGACTTGACACTCTGCAACATAAATACAAATGCTGAATTTGCAGTACATTTCGAGTTATATGACATGCCCAAAACACTACCTCCTTTATATTCCAAGTAAGAATTTAGATGAATTTCATCTACACTCATAACAACATTGACATCATTGCTGTTCAAGTATTGAAATTTCTGTCTTGCATAGGACAGGAAATTACTTCCCCCAAGCCTTTTGTGAGATGGATTCACATAAGCATGAGATGAAATTGAAAATAGCAAACAACACAGTATCATAAATGTAGAACTAAACCTATGATTAAATTTCGTGATATTTATGAGACTAACTTATTCATATATAAAGTCTACCATCCCCTTTTCACTCTCCTGTAAACTGTCTTTCAGCACTCCTAGACCGTCTTTCACTATCTCTACAATACTATATAGTGAAGTTTTTGAGTGCCCACAATCTGTCTCTGAAAACTCCTGCAGTACACTGACAATTTCATGGATATTGGTTACAATTACAGGAAAAGATCTTTTTCCTAATGTCTTAATTTGTACATCTTTCTTAAACAACGAAACTTTTAAATTACTATCTATAATGACAGAATGTGTGATTAATGGTGCTGGTTTTCTTATTATCTTCAAAAAACACACAAAATCACTGTGTTTTTTGATCACACTCCAATTGGGCAATTCCACTTCCTTCGTACACAACATCAACTCTTCTAAAGAACTGAAGCTGAAAGTGTTTTCGTAGTCCTTCTTTGACACTAAACTATATTGTAACGCAGCAGCTAACTGCTCATTTTCAAGCCTTTGCTTTTTCTCCTCTGGCCCTTCACGTCTGCTTTCTTCCTTTGAAAGGTAAGAAGGACAGTTTGGGAGTAGTGATGGAACTGCATCTGGTCTCAAACATGGTTTTTGAAGGGGGGCTCTTAATAACTGACCAGTCCTTTCGTCCACAATTTGTGTTTCCCAAATAACCTCATCCTTGTGGAAGTGAATGTGACATACCTGTAATTAAAAATGAATAAAAAATGAAAAAGGTGCCTACAAATGAATGTGATGGCAATATTAATAGTGTGAAAACAATTTATGTATATAAAGATAGTTTCTAATTCTAAAATACAAATAGACTCCTAACTAAAATGCAGAGGAATACTCAAGTTATAAATGTGGCCATGGCACAGTAACTCTATAAAACATTAACACTACAATATCAAAACACATGCAGTCACATGTCATGGCAACAAGCTCTTCAAGAGATGATGAAATGAAGAAAGTACTTGCCCTCATCAATAATTACAAACATTGACTAATGTTTGTAGCGTAATTCAATAACAGTGATATTTTTTTTATAATTTATCCTTGAAGCTCATATATACACTAGAGGGGTGGGATTTTTGCTTAATGTCTTGCTCTAGTGCCTCCCCCCCCCCTCCCCGCACACACACACACACACACACACACACACACACACACACACACACACACACACACACACACACACACACCTCGGACACAAGAAAGCATGATGACCACACACACACACACCCCTCGGACACAAGAAAGCATGATGACACCAAACTCACACAGGTGTAATTCATAGAAGCAACTGTGAAACACTAACAGAATAATTTATTTATTTATTTATTATCATCCCAATGATCACATTTGTGATATAGGATTTGTCAGGGTACATTTTAACAACTATGTAATATCTTTACAAAATTTGTATCTGTGCTGAATTCCTATTAATCTATCTTATGTTTAATACAATATACAACTAATAAGTGTTTTTATAACATAATTTATTATGCACTGATGCAATTTCATTTGTCACATTAACTTAAACATATATTTTATACAGTTGCGCAGAGATATTCGCTTATGCTGTAATAGCATTTGTCAAGCATGTGGTTCTTTAGAACAGTTTTAAATTTATCCTCATTTTCCAGCTCTTTGATATGTTTTGGTAGTGCATTAAAAAGTTTGATGCCTTGATTACATACATGTTTCTGGCTTCGGGTCCTTGTTACAGCTTGTATGTGGAGATCTTTACATTGCCGTGTATCGTAATTATGGTAGTCTGTATTGGTTTTCATTTTGTCCTGATTTCTTTTGATCACCAACAGACATTTCAGAATGTATAATGATGAAATTGTTAAAATTTTCAATGCTTTAAAAAGGGGCCTACAATGTGTTTGGGGTGGGCTGTGGGTCATTATCCGAATAGCACGTTTTTGTAATTTGAAAATCTCATTTAGACGACAATTTGTTTTTCCCCAGAATACTATCCCATAGGATGCAGTGGACTGAAAATAGCCAAAATATACTAATCTGGTACAGTCATTACTACAAACTCTTGAAATTATTCTAAGCACAAAACATGCTGAATTTAGTTTTAGTGCTAAGTTCACCACATGGTCCTTCCAATTTATCTTCTCATCAATGTGCATACCCAGGAATTTTGCACACTGTACTCTTTCTAGTTGTTTGCCCTCCATGGTGGGATTTAGGTCGTCCTGTTCACTTATTTTTCCATATTGCACATAATTAGTTTTTTTTGCATTTAGTGTTAGCTTGTTAGCACTAAACCATTTTTGTATATCTTGTATGACATGGTTCACAGTACTGTGCAATGACTGCTTCGTATCACTAACTATTAAACTATTTGATCTCTGCCCAAACTCTTTGCCTTTACAAATGTCTGCTTGTGTCTGTGTATATGCGGATGGATATGTGTGTGTGTGCGAGTGTATACCCGTCCTTTTTTCCCCCTAAGGTAAGTCTTTCCACTCCCGGGATTGGAATGACTCCTTACCCTCTCCCTTAAAACCCACTTCCTTTCATCTTTACCTCTCCTTCCCTCTTTCCTGACGAAGCAACCATTTGTTGCGAAAGCTAGAATTTTGTGTGTATGTTTGTGTTTGTTTGTGTGTCTATCAACCTGCCAGCACTTTTGTTTGGTAAGTCTCATCATCTTTCTTTTTAGATATAACTATTAAACTAGTATCATCAGCAAATAACATGATTCTAGCTTTTCTCTCTGACACCTGAATATCATTAATGTAAATGAGGAACAGCAAGGGGCCTAATACACTTCCTTGGGGTACTCCTACTGTGACCTCCCTCGGATCTGATCTTAGTTTGATTTTTTGATTAATATTTAATGCTGTAATTTCAAACACCTGCATCCTCTTTTCCAGATAAGACTCAAACCACTTTTTTACCGGTCCTCTGATACCTATAGCTTCAAGCTTTTTCAAAAGTATGCTGTGGTCAACAGTGTCAAAGGCTTTTGACAAATCTAGATTTATCCCAACTACACTATTTCCCTCTTCCAATTTAGTGATTATTTCTTTTGTGTATTCTAGTACAGCTGTTTCGGTACTTCTCTCAGCTTGAAATCCATGCTGATTACCGTTTATCAGGTTGTGCATATTAAGATAATGTGTGACTCTATATTTCATTAGTATTTCTAAAACTTTAGAGAAAGTTGAGAGGAGTGAGACAGGTCTGTAGTTTTCTATTTTAAGTTTATCACCCTTTTTTAACAGGGGAATGACTTTTGAAATTTTCAGTGTTTGTGGAAACACGCCCTCAGCCATTGACAAGTTTGCTATGTGCGCTAATGGTTTCACTATCTGATTAGCTGTTTTCTTTACTAATATTATTGGCACCTCATCTACTCCAGCTGACATCTTGGACTTCAGACTTTTAATCACTTTTAAAACTTCCTTTTCGTTTGTTGGAACTGCCATCATACTGCTGGCTGCCTTGGGTGCTTCCATCTTAATCTGCTCCCCAAGATTCCTGCTTAAAGTCTGGGGTACATTTAAAAAGTAATTATTTATATAATTAGGCATGGCATATTTATCTACCATTTTATTCTCCTCATCTTTTAGAATAATTTCCATGTCTTTGGTAGGTACCCCGGTTTCTTTTCTCACAATTTCCCATGCTATTTTAGTTTTATTTCTGGACTGTTTTATTTCCATATTATTACTTAATAACTTTGCATTTGCAATTACTCTGCGGTATATTTTCCTATACCTCTTTACATATTCTATAAAATCAATATTTGTACACTCCCTCAACTCTGAATTCAGTTTTTTCATGTTTTCACATGATTTCTTAATTCCAAGAGTCATCCAAGAACTTGATTTTACGTATCCAGTAGACTTGATTCTGGTCAGTTTCTTTGGAAAACACATCTCAAAGTTCATCATATAAATCGATGCAAATACACTATATGCCTCATCTGTACTTGACTGTTTCATAACATTTAACCAATTTTCATTTTCTAAGATACTTATGAACTGATTACAGCTGTCCACAGAGAAGTTTCTTTTGTAAATATTATTTACACCTTTATCTTCCTTTGACCTTAAAGGGATTTCAATGGTGAGAGCATTGTGGTCAGACAATCCTAAATCTATGTTTGTTACCTCTATGTCAGTTTCTGACATATTTGAGAAAATGTTATCTATGAGGCTATTGGAGGTGTTTGTTATTCTAGTTGAATTGTTTATATGTGGTGACATGTTGAAACTCTTTAATATGTCCAAAAATTGCCTTTTTTGTTGACTTTCAACTAGAAGATTAATATTGAAATCACCACAAAGAATAATCACAGTTTCTTTTTTGTAAATAGTATTTAGCAACAATTCTAATTTATCAAAAAAGACTTCTATGTTTCCACATGGTGACCTATACACTGTTATGACTATGACTTTTTTCATCAGGCCATATAGCTGGACGGCACCTGCTTCAAGAAACTTTTCAATACTTAAGTTCTGTGCTTCACATCTCTTTTTAAATTCTAACTCTTGTCTAAGGTAAATACCAACTCCACCACCTTTTGCAATTTTCCTACTATAATTATTTGCCAGTTTAAATGGATTAATATGAATACTACTAATTTCTTGGTCCTTACACCAATGTTCAGTAATACACAAGACATCAGGTTGGGTGTTACTTACTGCTATTTCAAGTTCACAATATTTGTTCTTGAGGCACTGCACATTTAGAGTCATAATCTTTAGAACAGGGGAGTGAGCACTGGTGGTATTTCTCCTTTCGTTTAACACTGTTATCTTGGAGTTTTCATTATGGCTGGATACCAAAAATCCTGTTGTACCACAGGTTTCTTGTTTCTGTTGCTTTTCCTACTTGAAGTGGATGATGCTGATTGATTGTTTATACTAGCTGTGGCAGCTGATGACATTTTAATATTTACAATAGCAGATGATGATGTTTTTAGTGCTTCAGCAAATGTTGCTCTTGTTAAGGTTTTCATTTCTTCTGCTTCTGCCCTCATTTGGAGTGGGATTTTAGGGAACTTTTCTACTGTTATGCGGCTTATTTCTTCTAGTATCTTTTCACCCATCATCTTTTTTCCATAATAGTTCCTGTGCTGTCCATGCCTCGTGAAATGATTTCTCACTGAGCTGTTTGCATCCACAAAAGTTGCACACTTAAAAGCACAGCAGATCTTCCTGAATTTATTATTTGTTGACTTTATTTCTTTGTTTACACATGATTCCTCGATTAGATCATGTCTATGTGGCACACTTACAACGAAAACCTTTAAATTTAGATCTGACAGCTTTTTTAGAGTTGTTTGAAGTGCCCTTGTCACTAGTTGGCTTTCATTTTTGTATATGTCATTTGCTCCACCTATTAGCACACGGCATGTTCCAGTCTTAACTAAGTTTTCACAATTATTTACTATTTCATTAAGGGGAGCACCAGGTTTGACAATGGCTGTTACTCTGAATTGCGACTGCCGATCATTTATTATTTGTGCCACACCCTTTGAACGACTATCACCTAATACACAGACTTGATATTTGTTGTTCTCCAGGTGCCCTCATTCTGTCTTTTTTATAGCACACTTTGGAGAAACATTGCTCTCGTTAGAACACACAGATGATCTAGATTCACTTTCATATGTCTTATTTTTTGAGTTCACATTTCGTCCTGTCGTGTCTTTATTACCCGTTTTTCTTTGCACTCTATTTACTGACGATGTCAAACGGCCTAAAAGATTTTGTTTAATACTAGCAGAAGTTTTGTTTGAAATGAAAATTGCCGGTATGTTTTCATTACACTCATTTTTTAAATCGTCATAATTCCGCTGCTTTATCAGTTCCTCTAACTTATTTACGTAACGATTTGCAAGCACAAGGTATTGCTGAAGTGATGTGATAACACTTTCTTCTATGCAGTTGTCGTATCTTGACAAAGCTACCGTTAGTAGATCGCAGCATTCCATGCCACAGTCACATTTCGCGTCCCATTCTTCCGTTCCCGCGAAACACTTTATATGAATCCATTTTTGCAACACTGCACATAACTTGATACCTTTCGCGATGTAGTTATTGCACTTTATACAATTTATACTCGATATGTAGCCATTTACCGTGGAACTATTTATACACACTTCGACACGCGACGCCATTGGAAGATATCTAATACAAAGTAATTGTCACACTGTGTAACCTTTAGAACTATGAAATACTTAAAGGTAGTGCTTTTTATCAGATAGACACTGTTTTGCTTTTGTATTTCAGCTGCTATTTCCTAATCAATATATCAGTTCATAACTTACGTAAAAACTGACAATATGGTGAACTAATACATTGCCAGTTATCTGCTACCTATTAGGCTAAACATGAGCACACAATTGCTTTCAAGTACTTTAGCTGTGTATCTATAAGACAGTTGTGTAGGCCACTGGCATGTATCTGAAATTCCAGACCCAGAAAGTAAGAATTTGTAAAATCCACAAGCTTTTTTTTACTTGTTTTCACAGTTTCTCCCTTTGCATTTTGTGATGGCCTGTTAATCCATTCATGTACTCATTCATTTTTCCTGTCTATGGTTCACTGTAAAGTCGAAAGCCTACTATATTCGCTAATAGTAACATTCCTTACATTGACTTCAAATTCCCACCAATAATTTATTAAAAACAAGCGACTGAGACACTGTTTTTACTTCATTTTCAATTTCTGGGTACACCACATTCCTTGCTTTTGAACAGGCAACTTCCTAAAGACTTTTACAGCAAAAAGAAACAGAACTAAATACTAGAACCAGAATACATCAAAAGTCGTCTGTATCTTAAGTGCATGTACTTAATTATGAACCGAGTTTTATTCCTAACAACAAACAGAAAAAACAGTAAGTATAAAGATATACTGAGATATTTAACTACTTAAGTATGACTGTGCTTAGGCTATACTGGTTGAACTTGCAGAATACAGAATTCATATAACCTAAACCAGCTAAAAAGTAGAAGAAAACGAAACACTATTTTCTTCGGCACTTATGCAGTTAAGATCTGATATATTAGTCAAAATGTCGCTGACCTTCCTTACTGCATAAGTGCCTGTTCTTTGTTAGCACACTTAACCTCTTTTAAGAAATAAACAAAACAAATGCTCACTCTTGAACTTGAAGGAGGAGTGAAGTTATATCTGCGAATACTTGACAACCATTTCTTCCTTGTTCCTTCATCCTCCGGAAATTTAAACCCAGTTACTTTTGGTCCACCATCTTAATTTCCTCTACAATTTGGCACACAACAATGATACGGCATTTTGCAGGCAACAAAATTTTCACAGGCAAGAAAAACAGATCACCAGTTTAGTGCACAGAAACTAAACAACCAAATCACGTACACTAACGCAGGAACACCATTCACTATAATAGTAAAGTGACGCGAAACTCGCAGAACGACTATTCACAAGCACTGTTCTGTGAAACTGTTGAAGAAGGGACCATGTGTGCAGCCATCTTGTGACGTCATGCACTACGTCGACAGGCTTTCTTTTACAGGGGTTGCTGGCTGTACATATATACACACCATTTGGGCACCCAAACTCTTTGCCTTTATAAATGTCTGCTTGTGTCTGTGTATGTGCAGATGGATATGTGTGTGTACGAGTGTATACCTGTCCTTTTTTCCCCCTAAGGTAAGTCTTTCCGCTCCCGGGATTGGAATGACTCCTTACCCTCTCCCTTAAAACCCACATCCTTTCATCTTTTCCTCTCCTTCCCTCTTTCCTGATGAAGCAACCATTTGTTGCGAAAGCTTGAATTTTGTGTGTATGTTTGTGTTTGTTTGTGTGTCTATCGACCTGCCAGCACTTTCATTCGGAAAGTCACATCATCTTGGTTTTTAGATATATTTTTCCCCGCGTAGAATATTTCCCTCTATTATATTCATATACACACCATATGATACAGTAGCTCTATATGTTTCTGTGATCTTTAGTCTGAAGTC
This sequence comes from Schistocerca nitens, assembly GCF_023898315.1. Taxonomy (NCBI): domain Eukaryota; kingdom Metazoa; phylum Arthropoda; class Insecta; order Orthoptera; family Acrididae; genus Schistocerca; species Schistocerca nitens. Next base: position 27,507,899 of record NC_064624.1, read on the forward strand.
CTGTTTGATGCAGCTTTCCGTGCTAGTCTATCCTGTACAGGCCTTTTCTTCTCTAAGTTAACTGCAGCACCCTCAATCAACTTGAATCAGCTTACTGTATTCAATGCTTAGTCTCCTCCTTGTACTATTGTAAACCCCCCCCCCCCCCCCCCCCAAGAAGAGCAAAACTGATTATTCCTTGATGCATCAGTGTGTGTCCTATAAACCAGTCCCTTCTATTAGCCAAGTTGTAGCAAAAATGTTTCTCACCATCCAGTTCAGCAGCTTTTCATTAGTTATCTGATCCACCTATCTAATCTTCAGCAATCTTCTGTAGCAACTCATATCAAAACCACTTACATCCTTCTTGCCCCAACTGTTTATGTTAATGTGTTACTTCTGTACAAAGCTGCACTTGACATAAGTACAGCATGATCAGATTGTACAGGTGTCCCTGGAAATGTTTTGCAAAATAAAATATAGTTTCAAAATTTTTCTTACAATTATATAATCAACCTGAAATCTTCTGTTGTCTTTAGGTACCTCCATTGAGTGAAACCTCTTACATTATCTTAAACAAAGTACTAGCCATGATTAAACTGTAGTCTGTGAAAAATTCTGCCAGGTGGCTTTCTATTTCATTCCTTTCCCCCAGTCCACATTCTCTTCCTTTCTTTCTCTGGTACCCCAGCTGCTAGATGGAAGTGCCTTAATCTATAATTGCTGCTGCCACCACCACAGCACTGGATGCAGAGACACACCCTTTCAGCCAGTCTATCAGCACCCATGGCTGCCACTTGTCATTTCACTGCACTACTAGGCTGATATCACTAAAATCGTTGTGGTGTTCTGGATTCACTACATCTTAGTCTTTCAATCTTAGTTTACCTGCTTCACTGTTATTCTGCTCTGCCTCCTCCATTGTTTGTCTTTTTGATGTTGTTGTCCACCACCTTACTCTCTGGTGGCTCACAGTCTCCACAGGTTCTCGAGTCATTCCAGGTCTTGTCTGATTCCAGTCACTATAATTGCAATGAGGTCAAAGGTTACTAGAGTCCCATGAATGCAGAGCTCATGCAGCTCGTAGAACAGCAACAGCTCCTCCTGCTGCAGCAGTTACAACAGCAGTTTTAGCAACAAAAGCAAACTGATTTACTCCATCAGGGAATTTAGGATTGCCTACAGATACAGGGTTCCCACCCCATGCAGGCTGCTGTCACTTGTCAGACAGAGAGCCACCCACCTGCATTTCCACTGTTCAACAAAGCCAAAGAGGACTGTGACATATACTTGCGGCAGCTGAGAAAGCACTTTGCCACTTTTTGGGTTTCGGATTATGTTCTCCAACAGTCGCTCTTCCTGTCTTGGGATTCTCCAGAGACTTTTATCTTATTACAGAAGTTGGCTTCACTCTCGAAACCTGTCACACTCATGTTTGAGAAGATGTGCTTGTTGCTGTTAAAAAATTATTCACAGTGACTCAACGTGCTTGCATAAAGCCTTGAGTTCCATCAGTACCACAAACGAGCCACTCAGTTGCACTGATCATGAGTGACAGGCATGCAAGGACTGAGTTGACAGTGTGATTTCACTTGTACAAACCTGGCTTGCGAAACTTCATATGAAGAGTCTTTTATTCAATATACAGTGGTCCAATACGCTCCAAATCCAGAACTATGCACTGCCACCCTGTAACTAGTCAAACCTTTCTTGGACAGTATTTTGAAAATCATGCACTCTTTCAAGAACACACATGCAGAAAACGAATGCTTCATGGCTCAACCTCAGGTAGCAGTGGTCTAGTCACTGCTTCAGGGGTGGAATTCTCTTAAGTCTTTCTCCTGAAGGTGGTGTCATGATTCATTGATATCAGACTCGTCAAGGGCCTCTGAACAGCTTGTCACATCCCACTGGTGTAAGCAGCAGGATCTCCCACCATGATTGCTTCATAGAAAACCCATGAGTGGACTCTCTGGGTATCTGGGCACACTGTGCCCATTGTAGGAAAGATTGGCATCTTCGAACTGTTTGTCCCCACATGCATCAAGCGACGGTGCCTGAACTTTGGACAGTTGTTTCTCAGGGCAATCCTCCTGCCACTAAGTTGTTTCTCAATCTCACGGTTGCAAACCAGGATGCCCGTATCCAGGTTGACAAATGAGTTACAATCCCATTGATTAACCTCCAAATGTATGCTGCTACTGACTTTCTACCCTGTCGCCAAAGCTGCAGGCCCTTTTTGGAAGATGTATTATTATTATGATTATTCTTTCTCTTCTCAAACGTTATGTCTAGTCAAAAGCGGAAAGTGACGCGGACCTCGATCAAGCGTGACTTCCTTTTAACTGTACGGTATATGTTACTTTGCATTTAGGAACTTTCGGGTAATTGAACATGTATCAATAATTACAAATTTCTGTAGTTGTATATATACGTTTGGATCTAGCTGTATTGTGTTGATGTACTGGTGGATATTGTGTGGTATGACTTCTATAGTTGATAGTATTATTGGTATAATGTCCACTTTATCCTGATGCCGCATGTCCTTGACTTCCTCAGCGAGTTGGATGTATTTTTCAATTTTTTTCTCCTGTTTTCTTCTGTATATTTGTTGTATTGGGTATGGATATTTCGATTAGTTGTGTAAATTTCTTCATTTTATTGGTGAGTATGATGTCAGGTTTGTTATGTGGTGTTGTTTAATCTGTTATAATGGTTCTGTTCCAGTATAATTTGTATTCATCATTCTCCAGTACATTTTGTGGTGCATACTTGTATGTGGGTATGTGTTGTTTTATTAGTTTATGTTGTATGGCAAGTTGTTGATGTATTATTTTTCCTACATTGTCATGTCTTCTGGTGTATTCTGTATTTACTGGTATTGTACATCTGCTTGTGATGTGATCTACTGTGTCTATTTGTTGTTTGCTAAGTCTGCATTTATCTGTTGTGGTATTGGGATCTTTAATAATATGCTTGCTGTAATATCTGGTGTTTATTGTTTGATCCTGTATTGCAATCATGAATCTCGCCATCTCACTGTATATATTTCCTTTTCTAAGCCATGTGTTGGTTGCGTCTTGATCGATGTGTGGCTGTGTTAGATGATACGGGTGCTTGCCATGTAGTGTTTTCTTTTTCCATTTTACTTTTTTCATATGTGTTAATGTTATGTGATCTAAAGGGTTGTAGAAGTGGTTATGAAATTACTGTGGTGTAGCAGATGTATTTATATGAGTGATTGCTTTGTGTATTTTGCTAGTTTCTGCTCGTTCTATAAAGAATTTTCTTAAATTGTCTACCTGTCCATAATGTAGGTTTTTTATGTCCATAAATCCCTTTCCTCCTTCCTTTCTGCTTAATGTGAATGTTTCTGTTGCTGAATGTATGTGATGTATTCTATATTTATGGCATTGTGATCGTGTAAGTGTATTGAGTGCTTCTAGGTCTGTGTTACTCCATTTCACTACTCCAAATGAGTAGGTCAATATTGGTATAGCATAAGTATTTATAGCTTTTGCCTTGTTTCTACATCTACATCCATACTCCGCAAGCCACCTGATGGTGTGTGGCAGAGGGTACCCTGAGTACCTCTATCAGTTCTCCCTTCTATTCCAGTCTCGGATTGTTCGGGGAATGAAGGATTGTCGGTATGCTTCTGTGTGGGTTCTAATCTCTCTGATTTTATCCTCATGGTCTCTTTGCAGGATAAATGTAGGAGGGAGCAATATACTTCTTGACTCTTCGGTGAAGGTATGTTCTTGAAACTTTAACAAAAGCCCGTACCGAGCTACAGAGCGTCTCTCCTACAGAGTCTTCCACGGGAGTTTGTCTATCATCTCTGTAACGCGTTCGCGATTACTAAATGATCCTGTAACAAAGCGCACTGCTCTCCGTTGGATCTTCTCTATCTCTTCTGTCAATCCTATCTGGTACAGATCCCACACTGCTGAGCAATCATCAAGAATTGGCGAACAAGCGTACTGTTACCTACTTCCTTTGTTTTCGGATTGCATTTCCTTAGGATTCTGCCAATGAATCTCAGTCTGACATCTGCTTTACCGACAATCAATTTTATATGATCATTCCATTTTAAATCACTCCTAATGCGTACTCCCAGATATTTTATGGAATTAACTGCTTCCAGTTGCTGACCTGCTATTTTGTAGCTAAATGATAAGGGATCTATCTTTCTATGTATTCGCAGCACATTACACTTTTCTACATTGAGACTGAATTGCCATTCCTTGCACCATGTGTCAATTTGCTGCAGGTCCTCCTGCATTTCAGTACAATTTTCCATTGTTACAACCTCTCGATACACCACAGTATCATCTGCAAAGAGCCTCAGTTAACTTCCGATGTCATCCACAAGGTCATTTATGTATATTGTGAACAGCAATGGTCCTATGCTACTTCCCTGCGGCACACCTTAAATCACTCTTACAGGGTGTTTCAAAAATGACCGGTATATTTGAAACGGCAATAAAAACTAAACGAGCAGCGATAGAAATACACCGTTTGTTGCAATATGCTTGGGACAACAGTACATTTTCAGGCGAACAAACTTTCGAAATTACAGTAGTTACAATTTTCAACAACAGATGGTGCTGCAAGTGATGTGAAAGATGTAGAAGACAACACAGTCTGTGGGTGCGCCATTCTGTACGTCGTCTTTCTGCTGTAAGTGTGTGCTGTTCACATTGTGCAAGTGTGCTGTAGACAACATGGTTTATTCCTTAAAACAGAGGATTTTTCTGGTGTTGGAATTCCACCGCCTAGAACACAGTGTTGTTGCAACAAGACGAAGTTTTCAACGGAGGTTTAATGTAACCAAAGGACTGAAAAGCGATACAATAAAGGATCTGTTTGAAAAATTTCAACGGACTGCGAACATGACGGATGAACGTGCTGGAAAGGTAGGGCGACCGCGTATGGCAACCACAGAGGGCAACGCGCAGCTAGTGCAGCAGGTGATCCAACAGCGGCCTCGGGTTTCTGTTCGCTGTGTTGCAGCTGCGGTCCGAATGACACCAACGTCCACGTATCGTCTCATGCGCCAGAGTTTACACCTCTATCCATACAAAATTCAAACGCGGCAACCCCTCAGCGCCGCTACCATTGCTTCACAAGAGACATTCGCTAACGATATAGTGCACAGGATTGATGACGGCGATATGCATGTGGGCAGCATTTGGTTTACTGACGAAGCTTATTTTTACCTGGACGGCTTCGTCAATAAACAGAACTGGCGCATATGGGGAACCGAAAAGCCCCATGTTGCAGTCCCATCGTCCCTGCATCCTCAAAAAGTACTGGTCTGGGCCGCCATTTCTTCCAAAGGAATCATTGGCCCATTTTTTAGATCTGAAATGATTACTGCGTCACGCTATCTGGACATTCTTCGTGAATTTGTGGCGGTACAAACTGCCTTAGACGACACTGCGAACACCTCGTGGTTTATGCAAGATGGTACCCGGCCACATCGCACGGCCGACATCTTTAATTTCCTGAATGAATATTTCGATGATCGTGTGATTGCTTTGGGCTATCCGAAACATACAGGAGGCGGCGTGGATTGGCCTCCCTATTCGCCAGACATGAACCCCTGTGACTTCTTTCTGTGGGGACACTTGAAAGACCAGGTGTACCGCCAGAATCCAGAAACAATTGAACAGCTGAAGCAGTACATCTCATCTGCATGTGAAGCCATTCTGCCAGACACGTTGTCAAAGGTTTCGGGTAATTTCATTCAGAGACTATGCCATATTATTGCTACGCATGGTGGATATGTGGAAAATATCGTACTATAGAGTTTCCCAGACCGCAGCGCCTTCTGTTGTTGAAAATTGTAACTACAGTAATTTCAAAAGTTTGTCTGCCTGAAAATGTACTGTTGTCCCAAGCATATTGCAACAAACGGTGTATTTCTATCGCTGCTCATTTAGTTTTTATTGCTGTTTCAAATATACCGGTCATTTTTGAAACACCCTGTACTTCGGAAGACTTCTCTCCATTGAGAATGACATGCTGCATTCTGTTATCTAGGAACTCTTCAATCCAATCACACAATTGGTCTGATAGTCCATATGCTCTTACTTTGTTCATTAAACGACTGTGGGGAACTGTATCTTACTGTTAATTCTTTTTACAGTATTTTTGTTAGTCTTTGTCTATATTTTTCTTTTAGTTCTTGTTTAATATTTGTATTATCTATTCCTATTTTTTGTCTGTATCCTAGATATTTATAGGCATCTGTTTTCTCCAATGCTTCTATGCAGTTGCTGTGGTTATCCAATATGTAATCTTCTTATTTAGTGTGTTTTCCCTTGACTATACTATTTTTCTTACATTTCTCTGTTCCATAAGCCATATTTATATCATTGCAGAATACTTCTGTTATCTTTAGTAATTAGTTAAGTTGTTGATTTGTTGCTGCCAGTAATTTTAGATCATCCATGTATAGCAAATGTGTGATTTTGTGTGAGTATGTTCCAGTAATATTATATCCATAATCTGTATTATTTAGCATGTTGGATAATGGGTTCAGAGCAAGGCAGAACCAGAAAGGACTTAATGAGTCTCCTTGGTATATTCCACGCTTAATCTGTATTGGCTGTGATGTGATATTATTTGAATTTGTTTGGATATTAAGTGTGGTTTTCCAATTTTTCATTACTATGTTTAGGAACTGTATCAATTTAGGATCTACTTTGTATATTTCCAATATTTGTAGTAACCATGAGTGGGGTACACTATCAAAAGCTTTTTGGTAATCAATGTATGCGTAGTGTGGTGACCTTTGTTTAGTTTTAGCTTGATATGTCACCTCTGCATCTATTATCAGCTGCTCTTTACATCATCGTGCTCCTTTGCAGCAGGCTTTTTGTTCTTCATTTATAATTTTGTTCTGTGTTGTATGTGTCATTAATTTCTGTGTAATGACTGCAGTTAATATTTTGTATATTGTTGGTAGGCATGTTACGGGGCAATATTTTGCTGGGTATGTTGTGTCTGCTTGATCTTTAGGTTTCAGATAGGTTATTCCATGTGTAAGTGTATCAGAGAATGTGTATGGGTCTGCAATGTAACTGTTAAATAATTTAGTTACATGTGAATGCGTTGAGGTGAACTTCTTTAGCCAGAAATTTGCTATTTTATCTTTTCCAGGGGCTTTCCAATTGTGCATAGAATTAATTGCTCAGGTGACTTCATGTTGCAAAATTATCACTTCAGGCATTTGTGGTATCATCTTGTATGTGTCTGTTTCTGCTTGTATCCACCGTGCATGTCTGTTATGTTGCTCCAGAAGTGCTCCATGTCTGTTATGTTTGGTGCATTGTCTATTTTAATGTGTGTGTTATCTACTGTCAGGTAAAATCTCTTTTGGTTTGTGTTGAATGTTTGGTTTTGTTTCCTTTTATTTTCACTTTTTTTGTATCTTCTAAGTCGTTTGGCCAATGCTTGTAATTTCTGCTTCTTTTCATCCAATTGCTCTATCGCTTCTTGTTGGGAGATTTTACCTAACCAGTTTCGTTTTTTGTCTGATATTTCACTTCTTATAAATTGTGTTAGCTGTCCGATGTCTTTTCTCAGTTTTTCTATTCTGATCTGTAGCCTGTGTTGCCATGCTGGTTTTGTGGGTTTCTTCTGTGTGTTGGTTGGTTCTGATCTCTGCCTAGTGTGTATATTTAGTGTAGTGAGTGCTCCTATATAAACCAGTAGTTGTAACTCTTCCATAGTTGTATTTTCATTTATTTTGTTGTGTATGATTGTGTTGAAAGTTGTTATTGTTGTTTTGACTTGTGGGTTATTTGGTGGTCTATGCAAGAATGGTCTAATGTCTGTATTTGTGTCTTTGTATTCTATATATGTCAGCTCAAATTTTTCTTCTATATCTAACATGTGTGTCACTTTGTGTTCTATTTGTGCTTGTTCTGGTGGCTGTCTTAAGATTTCATTTTCCTCTGATTGTTTAATCGATGCATGTTGTTCTTTGTTTGTTTGCTCTGGGATGTTTCAGTCCATTACTGTATTTTCTTCCTCTTCTTCTTCTTCTTCTTCTTCTTATGATTGCACATTATTTTGTTCCAGTATTTGTTGTGCTTGTTGTTTGATGTTTTCTAATTCTGACTGGGGTGTCCTGTTATTTTTGATTATTCCACGGATCTGATCAGGTAGTCATTGTTCTGTTAAAAGTTATAATTCTGGGTATCTGGTAATAAATGTTGTGTATACTTGTGATTTGTATCCAGTTGTGTTGGTTCCTAGGTTTGTTGCTTGGTAATAATGGAACATGAGGTGTCGGTTAACTTCATCAGACAATCTCATCCTTTGTCTTTGTTTTCCTTCTAGGGTGGTTGCAGGAAGCATAACTGCAAAACACCTCTATTGGGATTCAAATCATTTTCCAGGTGGCTAACAGTGTCATTACCATTGTGGACGGGCATAGGATTCAAGCATCGTCCCTGACCACGATGGCGCTTGTCGGAGACTTCTTTAGTTCTGTCCTGAACCAACTAATCACACTAAAAGGGGGGTTAGCCCTATTAGTGGTTTGGTCTTTTCATTGCCTTTCACGACTGGCAGAACATACCGAAGGCCTATTCTTTTCGCCGGCCTCCACGGTTTTTTTTTTATCATCATCATCATCATCATCATCATCAAGTTCCTTCCTCAAGTGGCCCACATTATGCATCCTCCGATTGCAAAGGAGGGGTGTCCAGTTCAGGTGAACAGCTCAGCTGATTATCACACACTTTCACACAGCTAAAGCATATGCTGCATTCCGTGCCTTGCCTTATGTCCTATTCTCCCTCAAGTCCACTGGTTTTAGCTGTTCATGCATCTCCCTATGTCATTAACGCATTGCTGGTGCATGGGAATAATGACAGTACTGAGCAACCACTTGCCTATGGAACCAAGATGGTGACACCCACTCAAGAGAACTACTCCGAATCTAAAATGAAGCTTTGGCGATCATTTTTGCCATTGAGAAATTCCAGTTCAGAACTCTTTGGACCCTGCTGTTGGCTCCTGGAAAGGACAGCACAACAGCTCCAGCATTTGGCAATTTTCCTCAGCTCCTACAATTATACCATTAAGTACAAGTCCATGGCACTACACACAAATGGAGGTGATCTCTCTCATCTCCACTTGTGGAGCTGTGGCGAAGCAAGCTGGGATATTTTTAATACCCGTCTTGTTTTGCCATCTGCCACTTAAATTCGTTATTTTTTTCATTTTTGAACTAATTACAATTAACATACGTGAATATTATCTGCATTTTCATACAAGAGAAAGGTTGGCCATCAGTTTGACAGAATATAACACCAGACATAATTTTATGCTTAATTTTATGTATGTAATTGATTTTCTAATTTAATTGAACTATTCCTAGTTAGTATCTTTCAATATAGGGTGAAATGAGTAATTGTTTCGTAACTTATATTGTATTGTTGACATATAAACAAATATAAATTCTATACTAGTTATAAACATTTGGAAGATGAAATACTAGTGACCTTAAAGTATGTATCTGGCTATATTTGAAAACATGTTAGCAAAGCCAGCCCTTAATTAACAGTTTTGTCCAAAGTATTGTTTAGGTAACTATATATGTTAATTTCACGAATTAAACAAATAATTAGGTCTAATTCTTGCAGTAGAAAAACTGTTAAGAAAGATGGAAGTTTTCAATGTATTCATTTAAGTTAATGAGTTAAGTTTTTATTTTAATTTCAATAAATGTAACTTCAAACAATGTGTAGTTTCAGCACTTATTATTGTGATGATATATAGGGGCCCAATTTTTGGTCATGAGACAGTCCATCCACAGTTGAGTTTCAGATGAGGAACCTGTGTTGGTTAGAACAACAACAATGCCTCAACTTAAGAGTGAAATAAGTGTTACACCAATAGGCCATGTGTTAAACCAATGACAGTTTCTGCTCTATATGTACCCTTCTCCTCTTCAAGAACTGTGAAATTTGTGGTTAGGTTTTTACTACTTGTAGATGTTCAACAGTAAACTATTGTAGCAGTATGTGGAGGTTTGCCTGCTAACTATTAATAAGGCTTATCAAAAGTTATAACAACAGTGCACTGGACATATAACTGTGTATTATTAGGGGGTTGTGAAAAGTGAAATTAAAGTATTATGAAATGCAACTGTGCACCAGTTGGCTACATTATTTACAGTAATCAGTGTCCAGCTTACAAACCCTAGTTTTCAGCCAGTGTAGCAATGCAGTACATTGACACTGAGGCTAGCAAACAAAGAAATAAAAAGTAGGTGGAACTGCTACCAATCGTGAAAGGACTAGGTCAGATGTGTCAGGTGTGACAGCCGTGGATGGTCTCCCCAACTGCTGTAAATTGTGGAACTCTGCTGAATGACCTACTGATTTAAAATGGAATGATCATATAAAGTTGATTGTCGGTAAAGCTGATGCCAGACTGAGATCCAAGTGAAGAATCCTAAGGAAATGCAATCCGAAAACAAAGAAAGTAGGTTACAGTATGCTTGTTCGCCTACTGCTTGAATACTGCTCAGCAGTGTGGGATCCGTACCAGATTGGGTTGACAGAAGAGAGAGACAAGATCCAATAGAGAGCAGGGCGCTTTGTTACAGGATCATTTAGTAATCGTGAAAGCATTACGGAGATGATAAATAAACTCCAGTGGAAGATTCTGCAGGATAGATGCTCAGTAGTTCAGTACGGGCTTTTGTTGAAGTTTCGAGAACATACCTTCACCAAGGTGTCAAGCAGTATATTGCTCCCTCCTATGTATATCTTGTGAAGAGACCATGAGGATAAAATCAGAGAGATTAGAGCCCACACAGAGGCATAGCGACAATCCTTCTTTCCACGAACAATAAGAGACTGGAATAGAAGGGAGAACCGATAGAGGTACTCAAGGCACCCTCCACCACACACCATCAGGTGGCTTGTGGTGTATGGATCTAGATGTAGATGTAGATGACCTCATCCTCCACACCCAGCAAGTAATTGTTGTTACACAATCTGTGAAAGTGACGGAAACTTGGCACACCCACTTGGGAGATTTCAAATAATACATACATAATGTTTTGCATTTGTAGCATTGTTTTCGGCAGTGAAAAAAAAAATTGTGTATTAGTTTCTGGGCAACCATCGTAATTCCTATGATGTACACACTGACACACAGAATACCAAATTTGTTTTTCTGGTGAAAACATCCGCCTAAGTACAGTATTTCTTACTCAGAGATCCAAATGGGAACTGCTTTATCTGTGGAGTACTTTACACTTGAAGATGCAATCATCATTAGAGCTGTGTGTCCTTAAGAAGTATAATAGTTATATTTTTACATTGTTCCAGCCATTAGCAGTACCATCATAGCAGGGTCATACACAAAAAAACAAAAATCCAGACTGTGGCCATTTTGGTTATTAAGAAGGGTCTTTGTCATGAAAATGGTTTTCAGTTGATGGGAGCAAGATTTTACATATTTTTAGGTATTTGCTAATATAGGAATACATATTTTCTGCTGAATTTCTGATATCATTAAGTGATGATTGTTTTAGTAAACTTACACAATGCTTTAATGCTGTCTGGGCTGATGGAAATTCTGGGATGGTACAGATGCTGACTTGTTTTTACAATCACCATCTCTACATCATGGAGTTGGCTTTACAACCTGTTCCAGAAATTATCCTGTCCTTGGACATCTAGATCCAAGGCTGGTTCCTACCAGTTATGCATTTTTCCCTGGGCTTTGTTTCCAGTGCTGCGCAGGGACAGCTTAGTGACACCACTGCCTCCTCAGTGCCTCCAAGTTCCCATGATTTTCATTCTAGGTTTACTCCCCAAGGCTCTTTCACTCTCTCCACAGTTGGGGCTATTACCTGCCACCATAGAGACCTTTTTTCATAGTATCTAATCCTTCAGGAAATTCTTCATGCCAAAAAAAACTAACTTGAAACTTCAATGGCACTGATTCTGGATGTCTGAGCAATGTCCACAATTTTTTATTATGCTAAATACTTCTGTTATCAATAAATATTGCATCTGCATGCTACACAACTGTGATTCACATTCCCTCCGCATTTCTGCCGAAGTTACAGACCAAATACAGCCTTGCATCCATGGTATCCTGGAGGTGAACCTCCCAGTTTGTGCAACCAAATTTACAAGTCTCACTCTCACTGTAAACTACTACCCATAACAGAATAGTTAGATAGGTTTATTTTTAATTCACCTTGGCACATAATCAGCAATACATTATATAGAAGTTGTGATCACATTATACCTGCTAGCTTAACTATCAATCTGCAGTAAAGAAATCTTACCTATTACATGTTGTTATCTGGAATATGGAGTGCGATGGGGAAGTCTCAGGTGTCTTGAAACAACTTCCAGGAATTAGCTTTGAACATGGCATTTCTTCTCCAATGTTAAAACTTACACCACCACTCGAATCTATAAAACCACCCCACACCTGGAAATGGAGAAAACAATAATATTATAATGATAGTTATGCTAAGTGGAAGCTAGTTACTTCATAGAATGTGTCTTTCACTCTACCAATACAAAGCAAACAACAGATTGGAAAAATACAGGATTTTGACATGAACTTACATTTCTCCTCAACAGATTTTACTGTGTCAATCTTTCAAATAGAGGAAATCATTTTTGGAGGTTCTTGTAAATTGACACACTGTTTTAAATTAAATTTATGAGAACAAATTAAGCAAATATTTTAAGCAATGACATTAAAATGCACTGAAGAAGAAAAGTCTGAGAAATTTGAATGAGAATACTGTGAAAGGACTGTTGAATTGTGAGTATACCTAATGTATTTAATAAACTCTGCTTCAATTTAGGAATTGCCCAACACATTATGAACATGTGACTAAATTACTGCTGCTTTTATCTTCTGTGCTGCAATATTCACAAACCCAATTGTTGCAATGCAATAATACAAAAGCTAATTTAAATTTATAATTCATTCTTTCAGTGAGTATAAAAGACATGGATGTAACAAATATATAACAGTAAGGACTCTATAAACATCCTCAGTCAACTAAACAGTGTCACAGAAACTAACGACAGTAACAACAAAAAGAAAAGCAGTTTGTCAACAGTCAGCCATGCTATGGAGGCAGGCGACCTAGTAGTGGACCACTTACTAAATTTCCTAATTGAAGCAGTGGTTTTTCGCCTCTCATATGGCAATAACTGCTGTGAAAGTGACTCCTGAGCATAACAGTCATCTAGAAAAATAGTTTGAATGTAAACAGTATGACAGCAACTCCATAAACTGTACCTTCATGATAGATTTACCGTTACCAAAATAGATTAATCCAAAGAAGAAATTTCAGCAGTGCTGGGCTCCCAGGAAATGAAAATATGTGCTCCATAAGTATACATTTTCATTGTTTCTGCAGTAGATGTTGTTGACATTTCAAGCCCCAGAAGTTTAAAATCCAGACTTCTTTCCATGTTGAAACATTGAACATCTGTAATTATTTGGATGGTCATATGATTTCCAAAACATTCTACTGTCACATGGAAGGAAAGGTGCCTACAAGATGTATGAAATCCAATATACTTAGAAATTTAACAAACAAGCAGCCACAGCTAATAAGCTGTGGTTGGTCAGTGCCACTTGATGTTACTGGTGTCACAGCAGTACCATAGATTGCAGTTTGCTAACTGGTAACCATAGTGTTTTTTCTGGTCATATACTGTGTTTCTCTCAACTGTTGTTGGAACTGGTATAGGCATGCGTATTCAAATATAGAGACATGTAAACAGGCAGAATACAGCACTGTGGTTGGCAATGCCTGTATAAGACAACAAGTGTCTGGGGCAGTTATTAGATAATTTACTGCAGCTACAATGGCAGGTTATCAAGATTGAAGTGAATTTGAGCGTGGTGTTATAGTTAGCATACAAACAATGGGACACAGCATCTCCAAAGTAGCAATGAAGTGGGGATTTTCCCCACACGACCATTTCATTAATGTACATTGAATGTCAGTAATCCGGTAAAACATCAAATCTCCACATCACTTCAGGTGGAAAAAGATTCTGCAAGAGCTGGACCAATGATGACTGAAGAGAATCGTTCAGCATTAGAGAAGTGCAACCATTCTGCAAATTGTTGCAGATTTCAATGCTGGTCCGTCAGTAACTGTCAAAGTGTGAACATTTCAGTGAATCATCATCAACATGGGTGTTCGGAGACAAATGCCCACTCTTGTACCCCTTGATGATTGGATGACACAAAGCTTTATGCTTCGCCAGGGCCCGTCAACACAGGCATTGGACCATTGATGACTGGAAACATGTTGCCTTGTCCCACAAGTCTCTTTTCGAATAGTATCAAATGTAAGGATATTTACAGATATGGAGACAACCTCATGAATCCATGGACCCTGCATGTCAGCAGGGGATTCTTAAAGCTGGTGGCTCTGTAATGGTGTGGGGCATGTGCAGTTAAGAGTGATATGGGACCACTGATACATCTAAATACAACTCTGACAGGTGACACATACAAAAGCATCCTGTCTGATCATCTGCATCCATTCATGTCCATTGTGGAATCTGATGGACTTGGGCAGTTCCAGCAGGAAAGTACGACACCCCACATGTCCAGAATTGCTACAGAGTGGATTCAGGAACACTCTTCTGAATTTAAACACTTCCGCAAGCCACCAAACTTCCCAAACATGAATATAATTGAGTATATCTTGGATGCCTTGAAACATGCTGCTCAGAAGAGATCTCCACCTTCTCGTACTCTTACGGATTTATGGACAGCCATTCAGGATTCATGGTATCAGCACCCTCCAGCACTACTTCAGATAATAGTCGAGTTCATGCCATATCATGTTGTGTCACTTCTGCATGCTCACAGAGGCCCTAAACGATATTAGGCAGGTGTACCAGTTTCTTTGGATCTGCAGCATATTTGACAGATAAACACAAATACCACTTTTACCATATTATTGTTTCATATAAGGTATATGATGCAGGTTAACAAATGACATTGATCTTACATTAAACAACATTAAGGCAGAATGTTTAATCTGTAGATACTGACTGAAACACAGGCATTTTTTCTTGATTGTCTCCCATTTAGCCTTCCATTTCAGATGCCTGAGCCAGATGAAGTTCTTGTTCTTGTGTAAAAGAAAATAACATTTTATTAATTTTGTTGAACTGCAAAAGTACAACGAATTTTTCCATCACTGTTTTGCCCAACAAAATACTTTATTCTGGAAAGCTGTGCACATATTCTCAAACTTTACCAGCATAGTTGGCCACATAGGTATTGGAGATATGAGACCATAAGAAACCGCTGTGATCCAATAGTGATTTATATATCTTCTGTGCATGCATACCGTGGTATTAAAATGTGTTTGGCAATTAGCCATTCTAGCCCACATTAACTGTGTGCTTCTCAGCACACCAAATACCATGTTCTCTCCTTGCATCTCTGTCCTGTGTTTTGTCACATGGCCCATTGCTCTATTCAAATTAACATCCATATATTTGACCATCATTCATTTAGAAACATTTTTCACACTATGCAAGTACTTAAATGAAATACATTACACAGCTCTGTTCACACTTATTCCATCACATACTGTTACATTTTCTCATTGCAGTTATTTTTATTTTAATATATTTCATTAACTACTGTGTAAATAAATAGGAAACAAATGTGAGTACAAATAAAACTGTGCCAAAAGCTGACTAGCAACTTCATGTGGCGAAAAATTTGGCATTGAAATAAGAGATGTGTAAGCAATATACATTTAAACTGTAAGTTATCTTTAGTCTCTATGGATATCAATCAAATCAGTTTAAATGGAATTGTCTATCTTCAGTTCTTCATGTCATTACACACCACTTCACTGGTTATACCCTCATTGCAGTCTTCCAGTTGGTGCCACAGTAAGGACCTCCTCCTTGAATCCTAGTTCCATCTTGCATCAGCAGACCACCTCTCTCACATTAAAGTGCAGCCACCAATGCAATGTACTCCTCTTCAGTGAAGCCATCGTGCTGACAAGCATCAAACAAATGACCAAAATCAAAAGTTGCCCGTAACTTAACCCTATGGCTTCCCAGTGATCATGTTATTGAAACCCTCCCTGGTTTACCATGTGTTTACTGTATCAGATCACAAGTGAAAGAACTTGATACACATACAAATATCAAGTGAATGCAGATTCCTTATGGATCAATCTCAGAACCTGATCACAATCATAGACTTTATAATTCATAAACATTTTTCTTAAACAGGTACGTTATGTACAATTCCACCCAGCAGACACGAAGTAACAGTTCATTGCAAATGATGTATAATTACAATTATATCACTAGTATTTTTTCAAATTACAGATATTTTCCCTTGCCGAGTCCTTTTTTTGCCAGCTCACAACTGGCATCACCCCCATGCACCTGCTGCAAGCTCCAGATGCAACTTTTCTTGCCATATTCAGACACACCCTATTGTCCCCACAAGCTTTCTTCCTACACCCCAATATTATTGCTCACTAACTAACCCCCAAAACAACAATTACATTTACCCAACATAGACCTTAAGTCCTACAAAATCTCTTACAAGTATACACACAACAATCGGTTAGTATACACAATCTTCAATATACTTAACCAATTTCACATATACAACTAATATACTTGAACACTAGTGTCCCCATTTATCACTATTATATCACCTGTCAGCATACAGCCTCAACTCATTCACATTCCAGAGAACAAATAGGTTCTTTCTTCTCCCTCCTGCCTGTGTCTCCATTTCCTGTCATTGTCACTATGCCCATTCCTAGTACTTGACCATCTGTTCACATTGCCATTGAAATTATTTCCATAATTGTTACCCTTATTCTGATTTCTACCTTCCTTGTGTGCTACCAGTTTTGGTTAAGAACGCAGTGGCCTGATCATGTTCTCCACAAAATTCAAAAACTATTCCACTGAATCAGTAGGGCTGTGTGTTAGATCCCATTGCAAGTTTTCTGGCAGGCAGCCTTCTTTTTGGTGTTGATATTTCTGGTAGTGCCCCTAATGCTCTATCTAAATGTAGTAGTTTGCAGAGTTCCCTCCAGTGATGGATACATACGGAAGGGGCGGGGGGGGGGGGAGGGGGGGGGCCATGAGAGTTATTGCTAATAGCCACTTTGCTTATATTGTTGAAGAGGTGAAGGCAGTTACGGAAGAGTTAGATGTAGAGATGAGTGTTCCTCGTCTTACAGGCAGAAAAAGACACAGGGAAAACTGCAATCATGATTATGCTATGACATATTGGAAGAGAGCTGTTTTTATGCCAACATTGGACCATGTTATGGCTGACATGAGAGAACATTTTGCTGAAGAAAATCTTTATCATTTAAAATTCAGTATACCTCCGCCCTCATGACTACTGAAACATAACGGTAATGATCTGGCACAAACTGAATCAGTGCTTAACTGAACTACCATTCTTTGAAGAAGATTCACTCTTTATGATTAAAAAGAGAATAATGAGAGAGATTCTTCAATACAAGCAAATGAGCATAAATTCCCTTAATGATCGTGACTCTGTTATGCAAGCGTTGTCTGTCTGTCCTAGCTCTGACTATCCTACTTTGCACACGCTGTACAAAATATTTGCTTGACTACCTGCATCTGTTGCTATAGTGGAAAGAAGTTTTTCAACATTCTGTTGAACACTCACCCTGACATTGATTGTCCTATTGACAATGGAATTAACCAATTTGCCAGGAAGAGTAGGCACATAGATTTAATCATCACTATTATTTTAGGAAGAGAACCACAATTGTAATTTTTTATAGTGTAAGATGGCATTGTCTTGTATATGTGTATATTTAGTTTAAGTAAAACTTTCTTAAACTTTGCATATGACTTGATTGTTTTTTTTTACTACGATAAAAGTAAAGGTAGCTCAAGATACCTTAAGTGCCCCCTCCTTGAGGTTTTTCTGTATCCACCATTTGTTCCTTCACATAGAATTCTCTTGTAGTATCTCTACCATCTCTGTAATTTGGGCCATTTAAGAAGTAATTGTTCAGCCTTAATTGCTTGGCCTACCCCCAATATTTATGCAAGAACATTACTTCAAATCCCTTAAAGTCTACAAATTCCTCAGCATGTTGGTTAGCCCAGATCTGAGTTGGTCCCTCCAGCTGTCCCTTTAGAAACTTTGCTTTTACCTCCTCACTCATCACTGTTATAAAGCTATCTTTGCACGTAGCCAAGAAATCTATTGCATGGTACCTGTTTTTACCACTGAATGGCTCTATAATGCTATCAACCTCCATGGGACATCCTATCACCACATCTGCCTGCCCAGCTGGTATATTACTTACAGTATCTACAAGTTTAGTTTTTAAACCTCCAATTTCAGATTTTATGCTTGCATCTTGTTCATATTTTATATTTTCAAAATTCTGAATCTAAACTTTCATGTCATTTCTCACCCACTGCATTCAGTATTTGGATGAGTTCTTTTCCTCACACCCAACCACTCTCCTTTGGGAAACCAAGGCTACTACAATCACTCCTAATATCCTCTGATCCACAATCACTTGAAAGTTTCTGCGTCTCATCAGTCATAGCTGACGACTAGCCACACAAGATGTATAATGCAACTGATGCAAATTGTGGCTTCTACAACATTGACTATTACTGTGACATATGAAAGCAAGCATCGTGGAGATGGCAGGGCAATGGTGTGGAGACAGTCGCAGCACATATGTGTGTGGCACAGCAAGCAAGAACAGAAACATTAGCAGTACTGGTATGGTCAGCGGTGTCTCGCTACAACTGCCATGTGGACTGGTGGTAGCACGAACACAGCAGCTCTGCGAAATTCAAATGGACCATCAGTATTTCAAATTGATGAAACAGACTGTCCCACAAAATATTGTTGCATGAAGTAGGTGCGTAGGGCAGAGTCTCTTATGGTGCTGTATGCTGGTGTATTAATGTTCACATATGCTCAATGATTGCAGTGCCAAACTGTTACTGCTGTGCACTGTGTGTAGGTCCGGGCCCCCACACTAACTGTTCTCAGACCTATACACTTCCTGGGACACTCAATTCCAAAATACTTTTTAAGTGGAAAGTAAACAGTCCATTCCCTGATGAGCCTGCCTAATTGCAATGATTCCTTTGGTTAGCAGTAACTACTGGTACTAGCAATCCAGTAGAGGGTGAATGTACAACCTGTTAAACGACTCGTCTGCACAGAGGTTTCATTTTAAGTGTTTGCTTTATGCCCTTACATAAGCGATTAATGATTATTAATGTGACCTATGAGGTTTGTCAGTGAAATACAAATATATAAGAGCAAAATGAGCAATGAAATCAGAAATTGAGGATATGCATATTTAGCACATGATAGAATTATATTGTTGCTTTATTCATAGAAAATTTCTTTTCTGTGAATAATGGTCCTTCACACAACGGTCTAGTCAAGTCTAAAATAGTTTTAGCATAGCACTTGGGGGCAATTAACGGTTCACTACATCACTGTCACTGTAAATTGCACTATGTTGATAACTCACAAACTTATAAACTGAAGATTAGCTTCTGAACAATCATATAGGCATGATCCTACCACAGAATTAAAACGTGTGTGGCCCCTGGCCATTCTAGCCCACATTACCTGCACAGCTCCCAATGCACCAAATACCTTGATCTCTGGCTTGCATCTCTGTCCTGCATTTTGTCACATGACGCACTGCGCTAGTGAAAATAACATCCATATACTTGACCATAATTTGTTTAGAAACCTTTCACACTATACAAATATTTAATCAAAATACATTACACAGTTATGTACACACTTATTCTATCACACACTATTATTTTTTCTCATTACAGTTCAGTTATATTTATTTTAATATATTCCATGAACTGGCACAGCAATCACTTGTCAAAACAACTACTTTATTCTTTCTTGCCTGTTTTTCATTATGTTATTCAGATGTTTCTGCAATTATTAATACATAAATTTGTTATTAAATAAACATAGAAAAAGAAATGTCAGTACCAATTTCCCAAGCAGAGGCTAATAGCATTATGTATTTATGGATGACTGTTTCAGGTGCACAGTTTCACCTGTTATGTTACAGTGTCTAGTCTGCCACTGGATCTTTCCCACTGACATCACAGTATTCGTCTTTTGGATCTGCAGCTCTCGCCCATATATTACAGGAATTAGCCATGTCTGACACAGTTTTGCATGGTGACTGGGATTCACCCCCTATTAAACCAGTTTAGATAACCATGTTCCTTGCCATTGTTCCCAGCAGGGACTGCAACTTCCAATTTGATCATGTCCTGATTCCCTCATACAGCTAGAAAAGTCACTGTGATCTGTGTTTGCGAAACAGTAAATGGTGTTCCAGTACTTCCAATACTTCATCGTCTCTCAGTGCCCTCCGCCACACACCGTTGGGTGGCTTGCGGAGTATAAATGTAGATGTAGATGTTTTACACAAATTGCAGTTTTGGGTTAGTCAGGCTGCACTGTATTCTAAAGGTAGTCCTCCACAATACCAAACAGTTGTTACTATTTTTTGTCCATCTTGTGTAGATCATTCATGGATGCAAAGAAAAACAGTGTGGTGTTACAAATTCCTACATACACAACTATTCACTGAATTATTTTGACTGTATTATGTTATGCATAAAAAAAATCTACAGTAATGAAGATGACAGATAACTGTTTTAAATTGCTGTCTTCATTGTTTAACTCTCAAAATTTCATGGTCATTTGTAACACATCTCATTCAGTTAATGGCAAAGTTCTCTTACACAACATGAAACTCAGTCCAAGGAACTTTGTATTGGATAAGCAGACAGGATTCAGATGTCAAATTGTTCCCATGTCTAAAAATTGTGACTGCAGTTTTGAAATAATAATTAATTAAACTGACTAATCTGGAAAGGATGCAAGTATTTCTCGGTCCTTATACTGAATTCTGTATCAAAATTCATGCTGCCATTAAAGCAGCAGGTTATTCAAATAACAGTGAGTGCATAATTACTGGAAATCTGGCAATTTTGACCCATTAAATTGAATCACTTGCAGGTTATGTGAAGAATCACTTGCAGGTTATTGTGAAGAATCACTTGCAGGTTATTGTGAAGAATCACTTGCTGGTTATTGTGAAGAATCACTTGCAAGTTATTGTGAAAAATCACTTGCAGGTTATTGTGAAAAATCACTTGCAGGTTATTGTGAAAAATCACTTGCAGGATGTGAATCTTCATCTCTTGAAGGGTTTAGTCTAAATTCATGTTGAAGATGGTTTACATTTTGTATTATAATACTGTAAATTGCTGGGTAAGATAGTATTATTGGCTTCACTGTCGCCATCATCATCATCATCATCAGCAGCAGCAGCAGCATCATCAGTATGACATTTTTAGCTGGGCAGAGAACTCCTGTAGGCTTTACAATCCATTAATCTTCAGTTATACACATCCATATTTTGCTCCTTCATATTTTCGTTTGTAATTTACACATTTTCCTTTAAGTTATCATTGGTACTTTTCCTTATTTCTTGGAGCCTAGTGGAGAACTTTGTCTGTCTGTCATCAATTCTCCTGGCTACATCTGTGCTCCCTCATATTTTATTTTCATTGCAGTTGTAACTATGAATTCTGCTCCCATCTGCTCCCTTATTGATTTGTTTATTTTACTCCCTCCTTGCAATCTCTGGCAAGCATCTCTCCATTACTCACAGAAGAAGCCTGAATCCTGGAATGGTTTTCCATTAGAAGTTCATGTCCCACCACCATAACCCAAAACTCGTTATACACAATGACTATAAGCTTGGTTTTGAAAACCCTATGTAGTTTGCCATCAGTTCACGAAGCCATTTTTACTCACCTGTTTATTTCTTTTGTTGTCTGTTGTGTCATTGTTTTCAACTGCCATGAATACAAAAACTTATTTACTGGTTCTATGACTTCATTGTCAACATATAAAATTTCGTTTTGCCTTATTTTATTCTTAATTTGATTGACATTGAGACCTACTTTCAAACTTGCTGTATTGAGTTTTTCCATTAGTTGTCGAAGTTCATCTTCACTACAAACAGTACAATGTTGTCAGCAAAATGAAAGCAGGTCATGTAGGTTCCATTAACAGAAATTCCTTCTTTGTTTTCCTAAGTTAAGGACATGGAAAGTTCCTATAGAACTGCAGAAAATAATTTGGGCAATATGGTATCTCCTTATCTCATTCCTCTTTCAGTTTTACATTTCATGCCACAAGAAACTGAAGCTACTATTTTGAAACAATGAACCCAGTTGCATTATTGCTTTCATGTTCACTGCTGCTTTTATTCTTTGGTCTCCAGTTGAATTTGACAACAAAATATACTCTCTGATACCACAAAATGAGTTTCATCTATCTTTTTTAATGTACGGACAAACATCTTGCTCCTCAATTAAGTGTCCCCTTTTTTTATATCAAATGCAACTGTGATGTTTTTTTGCGGAATATGAAACAGGTGTGTTCTGGGGAGGGGGGGTGGGGGGGTGATGTAAGCTTATGAAATGAATATTTGTATCATTTCATGTGAAATTGCTTCTAACATAACAATGTTTAACTCTGACCAGAACAAGTTTTGATGCTGTATTTGTGTCTTACCTCCCTCACCCTTCTCCTAAACCTTCCCACTATACCTATTTCTTTTAGTAAGGAGATTTGAAACTTCTTCATATTTCAGAAATCTCAAGTTCTCTATAAAAGTGATAATTCCATCCAAACATTTGTAATACCTTAAAATTTAAATTTGTTAGAATCTAAAAGAGACAGGTGGGCTGATTAGTAGTTCAGGCAGTGATATTCCCCAGTTAAGAGGGAGCTAAGGTTTATGAGAAGAATGGCAAAGACAAAGGAAAAAGTTGACTGGGTGTAGGAGAGAAAAGCTGGTACTGTACATCAGTAAGCATTGTGTCAGAGATGACAGAAGAGATAAAAGGCTGATAAAGAAATATAACAGAAACTTTCAAATGAAAATAAATAAAGTATGCAATTTAAATAATGTTAAATAAAATATAGAAATAAGACATAATATTTACGTTTGAATGCCTCATCCACTGTTAAATTTTAGCTCATGGTATTAAATGAAAAAAAATCACTTGAGGAAACTAAAATTACAAGGAGACTGAATTGTTTGCTTGTTCTTTACTTGAGGGGGCAAAACTCCAAGCATTACTGAGATGGAAATGGTTGTTTTAGTTTTTCATGTCTTTTGCAATACTTGTAATTTCTCCTACTAAAGGTAAGTAATGGCCCAACACTCCAAATACTTCCATTTTTTTTGCTTCTTCTCTAACAGTGTTTGCAATCCTTTTAGTTCATTTCATACCTTGAATACTTCTGTCAAATGATATTGTCATAGTAAATGATATGCTGCAACCATTAGCATATGTTTTATTGTTTAGTGATGTTGGTAAGAGGGTATATTTTGAAAGTGAAATCATTACTTGTACAAGGTGTGATTGGAAAGTTTTACGAATGGATCCACTACTGCTTACTGGTTTGGCAGCCAGGTACACTGAGGGTCTGGAGTGAGTCATTGCATTCTCCTTGAACGTCCTCTGACAGGAAACTGGGTTTCCTTTATTCAGTTAATTGTGGCAGCTAGTTGAGTGCGGGTATGTTGGGCTCGTTGCCGGATTCTCTCTCTGTGAAAATGGATGTAAAAACGGAGCAACAAGTTTGTGTGAAATTTTGTTTTAAAACCGGGAAATCAGCATCTGAGACTTACAAACTACTAAAAACAACTTTTGGAGATAATTGTATGAGCCAGTGAAATGTTTTGTCTGGTTCATCAGATATAAAAATGGCCGCGAACCATTTGAAGATGAACCACGTTCTAGCCGAATGAAAATGTGAAAAGTCGTGACTTAGTGTGTTCTGATCGTAGACTTACCATTAGGGAGATGGCTGATGAACTTAATTTAAGTTTCTATGCAGTTCAGTCAATTTTAACTGAAGATCTGAACATGCGTCAAGTGTCTGCAAAATTCATTCCAAAAGTGTTGTTAAGTAACCAAAGACAATACTGACTTGAAGTGTGCCAAGAACAGATTAATTTGACTAAAAATGACGCAGATTTGTTAAGTAGTGTAATTACAGGTAACAAATCGTGGGTATATGGATACTATCCCGAAACCAAAGTGCAGTCGGTGAAGACAATATTGGTGATATTTTTCAATTCTGCCGGTATTATGCAGCATGAATTTACCCCTGGAGGACAGACAATTAACAATGAATACTACAAATGTGTCCTTGACCGTTTGCGCGGAAAGGTGCAGAAGGAAAGGCCTACATTGAGGAAAGACAGGTGTTGGGTGTTACACCATGGCAATGCTCCAGTGCATCGTGCCTTCATCATTGAATTTTTGACCAAATTCAAAATTCCTGTGCTTCTACAACTGCTATATTACCATGATTTGGCTCCTGCAGACTTCTACCTGTTTCCTAAACTGAAATTTTCACTAAAAGGGAAGGGATTTGACTCGATTGAAGACATCCAGGAAAATATGGAGAGTATCCTTAACAGACTTCAGGAAAAAATCTCCAGGAATGTTTCCAAAAGTGGAAACACCATTGGAGTCAGTTTGTTCAGTCAAAAGGGGACTTTGAAGGAGATGCATCACAGTAGCATCTAAGTACCACCATTGTACAATTATAAGCCCATTCTTAAAACTTTCCAATCACACCTCATATATTCATCATATTTTACTGTGCTACAGAGTAACAACATTCCAGTAGAGATTCAGCCTTACATCAACAGCTGTATATATTTCTAACACATAGCAGAACAGCACTTGTGATGTATTAAAAAATGAATCGAGCTAACATGGAGTTTCGTAATCTATAGTTATTTTAGTATAGTCTATTGAGAAAAAGTACAAACCTGTCAAGTACTTATTGTTATTAAAATAGCTTTCCAAGTTCCTTCACATTTACAATGTGTTTTGTGATTTTTGTGTGCTACTGAATCTTTCATCTATTATTGGGGAGGTATGGTCGTATAAGGATCATAAAAAAATTGTTGCTATATCTTCACATAAAGTATTGTATTTTAGGAAACTTTAATTTAATTTAATTTTTTTAGCTTGATCTTTGAAATACTGCATAAAACAAACATGAAGCAATATATTATTATGTTACAAAAGTTATATTCATTTTCTTACTTTTCAGAGATGAAGTTCTGCAATATGTTCAACTGAAGACAAAAAATGACAAAGCTGTCAAAAAGAAAAATGCAGAGTTTATTCATACCTCAACAGAATATCAGGCTGTAAATGATGTATATGCAGCACTTCTAAAGGGAGAACCAATCACAAAACATGTAATATTGAAATCAATGAATGTTGTCAGTGATAGTTCATCTGAATATCTTGACTGATATAATGAGCATAGAGACCTGGGCCATACTATTTTATGTGCTGTGCAGTGTTGGCTTGTATGATTAGTTTCTTCTCTCTGTGGCCCAATGTATAAAATAATAATTATTAATAATTTTACTAATGTTTTTTTTCCATTTGTGGGGAATATAATGCTACTTTACATATGATAAATATAACATTTTAAATAAAAATTAACTATGAAATTCTCTCTTCTTACTGAACTGTAGCTGTCTTATAGATCCACGATTCCCATCCCAGAATGCTGACAGATTTAAAGTCCTAATTACTCCTTTGTTTTATTTATCCACTGTTGTGTCTATTAACTTTACATCTCAGATTATTTATATATTTATTTTACAGTGGCATTCAATGATGTGAATGAGAAAGGCAACCATTCAGTCAGCCTGCAATTCTAGAAGATATAATATTTCTCACCTGCTTTTTAAATTTTCATTTATCAGTTCAATATGAACAGTAGTTTTCCTGTGTAGCCAAGTCAGATAAACTATGCCTCTTCCTCATTACTTACCCACACAGCATTTCCTTCTTTTTTCTGTTCTAATCTTCTCGTTCCATAGTCTGTTAGACAATTCTACTACTAAAAAAAAACATACACACATACACACACACACACACACACACACACACACACACACACAGAGAGAGAGAGAGAGAGAGAGAGAGAGAGAGGTGCAAACGCTCAGTAAAAATACAAAAAAAATTCTGAGCTCTTGGAATTAATCAAGCATCTAGCAAACTTGAATCATTAATTAAATTCTTTGAAGACAAACTGCAGGTTACTACAAGGATTACCAACACAAAAACAGACTTAAAATGCATATATATATATATATATATATATATATATATATATATATATATATATATATATATATATATTCTTCTTTTGCTTTTACGGCCTCATTGGACCACTTCAGCCAATCATTTCTGGTCCTCTTCTTTGGTATTTTCCCCTTCCGAGTGGCCCAGTATCTCTTCATTCGTTCCGATGCTTTTCGTCGTTCCTTATCTGTAAATACCCTTTTCATTGTATGTCGTTTGTCAATTTTTGGTTTAAATCTTATTTCTGTGTCCCTCAACTTCTTTAAATTTGGCGTTTTGTTCTGCAAATCATCCAGGGTTATTTCCAATTCTTCCATATCCTCTCTTATTTCCTTAAGCCATCCTCCTTGTTGTTTCAACTTCCAGAGTTTCTCAATAATTTTCCTTGATAATCTGGTTTCTGGTGTCCTCAGAATGTGACCGCAAAAAGAGATCCTTTTCTTTCGTATAGTATCAGTGATGGGCTCCAGTTCTCTGTATACCACTTCATTTGGAACTATCCGCCATTGCCCAGCTTTTTGATATTTCTTATTTATGCATGTTCTAGCAATTCTTCTCTCTACTTTTAAAATTTTGTCAATTCTGTTTTTCTGAGTGACTTTAAAAAGAGTTTCACTTCCGTATGTAACCTCTGGTTGAACGACCGTCTTGTAATGTTTTAATTTTGTTTTAATTGATAGACATTTTTTATTGTACGTAGACCATGTTAGTTTTTGAGCTTTTATCATTTTATTAGTTCTTGCTCGCCATGCAGGTTTCTCGTCCAATTTATGTGTTATAATTTCACCCAGGTATTTAAATTGTTTCACTATTTTAATTTCCCTATTATTCACTGTGATGTGATCTATTACAAGTGGATCCGTTACCATTATTTCAGTCTTTTCAAATGATATCTGGAGTCCTAATTTTTGTGCTATATTTTGTAAGCTTGTTATTTGTTTCGTGGCTTCCTGAATATTATTAGCTAGTAATGCTAGGTCATCAGCAAATTCCAAGCAATTTAGGTTTATTTTAACTTTCTTAGTTCCAATTTTAATATTCATAGGATTTTCCCTGTACCATTCTCTCATTACATATTCAAGAGCACAATTGAATAGCAATGGTGATAAACAATCTCCCTGTCTCAACCCTGTTTTAACCGTAAATGGTTCAGATATTTCTCCTCTAAATTTTACTTTGGATTTGGTGTTTGTTAAGGTTAACTGTATCATTTTTATTAATTTTGGATGAAGTCCAAAATTCCTTAATATTTTCATCATTGAAGATCTATGGATGCAATCATACGCCTTTTTGAAATCTACAAAGGTTATGACTAGTTGTTTTTGCCTTCTTTTGTAGACATCCATAACTAACTTCAAGGTGATTATCTGTTCTGGGCAGCTTCTCCAGGATCTAAATCCTCCTTGATATTCTCCCAGTTCCAGTTCTAGTTGATCTTTACAGCGGTTGTATAGTATTCTTGACATGATCTTATACATGCAGTCCAAAAGGGAAATTCCTCTATAGTTGTCTGCATTTGATTTTTCTCCTTTCTTATGTAATGGATGTATTACAGCAGTAGTCCAATTTTCTGGTAATTTCTCTTCATTCCAGATTTTTACCATGCATTGGTGTAATGCTATCTTTACTGGTTCTGCTGCATATTTCCAAAGTTCAGCAAACGTTTGATCTTCTCCACTTGCTTTGTAGTTTTTGAGTTCTTTCAAAGCTCTGTAGACCTCATTAATTGTAGGTGGATTTATATTTTCTGCTGGTGTTTTAATTGGGGTTTCTGTGTTTATCTGAAGAAGTTCTGGGGGATCTTCACAATTTAGTAACTTGTTAAATGTTTCTGCTAGAATTTCTGTATTTTTACTATTGCTATGGGCTAGGTTATTATCTTTATCTTTTAACATTAATGTTGGAGGATCATATCTTTGTAATTGTCTGCCAAATATTTTGTAATAGTCTCTTGAGTTTGTTTTTTCACTATTTGTTTCTATCATTAGAAGTATATCTTTTTGGTACTGACGTTTAACTCTCCTTATTGTTTTTTGTGTTGTCTTCCTTTGTTTTGTGAGTTCCAAATATGATTTTTCTGTTTTTTCATTTTGATGCCGTAACCAGGCTTGGTGTCGATCCAACACTGCTTCATCACATTCATCGTTCCACCACTGGTGTTTTTTCCTTGGATTTATAGGGGCAACTTGTTCAGCTATTTGTTTCAATTTGGGAATTATTTCTTCCAGATCATCTGTTATTTTTATATCCCTGGTTTGTGCTTCATAATCCTCATTTTGTATCAGTTTATGAGGGTCATAGGTTCTCTTCTTCTTCTGGTGGGATTTTTTCTTTGCTAATGGGGTTAATTTAATTTTAATTTTTATCATGTAATGATCTGATCCGGTATCTGTCCCTCTCAGTACTTTCACATTGTAAATTCCCTTGTGGTAATTCTTATCCATGCAGACATGGTCCAGTTGCCATTCTCCTTTTTTCCAGTCTGGATGTTTCCAAGTTTTAAGTTTACTTGGTCTTCTCTTAAAATACGTCGACTTTGAGATCATGTCATGGTTTCTGCAAAATTCCACTAGTCTTATGCCATTTTTGTTTGTTCTTCTTTGTGCTGTCCATTTCCCTATTATGTCTCTATATCTCTTTTCCCTTCCTAACTGGGCATTGAAGTCTCCAATTAAAATTTTGATGTGATTTTTATTAATGTTATTCGTCGTTTGATCTAAGAGCTCCCAAAATTTTTCTACCTCTTCTCTGTGTTCTTTTTTATTATTTTTATCATTTGTCGGGGCATGGGCATTTATTATTGTGTATATTTTATTTGCAGCTTTTAGAGTTAATGTTGAGAGCCTGGGAGATTGTGCTTTAAATTCTATTATGGAAATAATAGAGTCCATAATATATATATATATATATATATATATATATATATATATATATATATATATATATATATATATATATATATATATATATATATATATACTGGGTAATATTGCTTGCAAGACTTAGGGTGGATAACAGAAAGGAGGCAGCACAACTAATCCCCAGTAATGTAACCACTTAAATTAAAGGCTGAAAGTGCACAAGTAACTCGAGATAGTGAGGTATTAATTAAGGATAAGATGGACGCAAAGGCTAATAGTCTCGTGTCATAGAGCTACACCTTAGAAAGAAAGAAAAGGATGAACTAAGGAAATGAAAATGCCCAACAGTGTGTTCTTAACTGAAACAGAATTAAAAGAGGAAAGTAACAAGTGGTCACAACATATGGGAGGAAAAAAAAAAAAAAAAAAAAATGAGAACCAAAGAAAATGGAGGCCTGTAGTGATAATAGAAGACTTTACAGTAATTCTGTAAGAAAGTGCAATGAATTAGTCAATATGTTATAAATGGTTGGGTGAAACAAAAACTTGATTTAAAGCAGGTCCGAGAGGAAAATAGACAGTGCATCACCTGCTGGTGTAAATTATAAATTCAGAAACAGTTACAAAGAAGAGGGTGCATGTTAGCTTTTAATCAATCACTGTGATTTGCAGTTACAGAATGTCAGAACTGCGTGTGCAATGCAAAATTTTGAGAGACATAGTTTGCTGCTTGCCCCTCTGTGGAGAATCAGGCCTTCTGAAGGAGGACTGCAAAAACAGCAAGTGAGTGACACTACAGACTGTGTGTAAACAGAAAGAAGCTGCACAGCTGACAGTGTAAAGACTGAAAGGTACATCCGATATTCTTGGAGGGGAAAATTCAAAGAACAAAACATGGAATCTAAACCACAGAGTAATCGGTTACCAAATTTCATAGGGAACCAGAGAATAATGATAACTGGAAATGTGATACTGGGTCAACAGTTGAAGATGAAACACCACTTGGGAATGAAATTGTAAATCATAATCTCCTGGATCAGACAGATAATACAAATACTCATTATCTTTCTAAGAAATGAAAACGTCCATCAAAAGGAAAATGAGTTGCAGAAAGGCCAAAAAGACCATCCAATTTGAAGGGTAGAACACGAACCACTACAGCCACACAAACAGAAAATAAGGCTTAATCTATGGATAAGGTTGATAAAGAGGAGGACAGTAATAAGGAGTATGATAGAAAATAGATAGGAGCGGAATTTTGGGTAGTGGCAAAGAGGAAGGGAAGCCCAGGAACTTACAGCACATACGCCTCTAGACTAGGAAGCATTAAACTCTCAAACTCCTAATAGCTCAAAAGTGAACTGAATACAACTTGTGACAGCACATGGTAAATGACAGCAGATAATAATGTTATAAGATCACAAGTGAACAGGAACTCCTAAGAAATTGTAAAAAGAAGCGAACATGGCACAAAAAATGGAAGAAGTTTCTGAATGGATCTGCAGCCTGGGTGCAAATCTAACATTATTAGCCAAGTTGGAGGAAACGCGTTTGTTAAACATAACAGTAAGACAGCTGGTACAACATAATTGCATAATTGTTCACATTAATGCCAGTATTATACTAGCAAATTTCTTTGACAAAGAAATTTGATCAAATATTTGTCTTTCATCTGTGACAAAAGTCTTTGATGTGGCACAAAAAGGGATATTACACTGTCATCAAATATCATGGGCATTAGCTGCTAGTGATTCTTGCAAAAGACCTTTCAGTCTTGTCTTTGCTTCTGTGCCTTGTGTGCGCCTATTAAGATTCTTTTTCCTGGATGCAACATTTAGTCATCTAGCATGCCCCCAATGATGCTTTGTTTTTAAATGCTAATCTTCACCTACAGGTAACACATGTTCCACTACTATTAGTGCAAAACTCGGTTCCAATACAATTTCAGATACAGATATCACTTTTGCATCATAAATGAATTGTATTGTGCAAATTTCCTTTCTTTGAAAAACAACAGTTCTCTAATTCCCTTTCAGTGAAAAAAATTAACATCAATGGTGACAGTGAAATTGCTGTTGTCTTTCCTGGTTTTCATTTATTATATAAACCTGTCAGTGTAAACTATTCTAGTTAACTTTGAAGAATGTAATTTCCATATCGCTGTCTAAAAAAGAAAAAAAAAACATTTTATTTCATTCCATATTATAAAACACCTTTCTATATTTGTAGTGCCACAAAAAGCCTCCAAAATGCAACCTCTGTTGCATCTTAAATGTGCTGCGCTATTCCATGTACATAATACACAATTGTTTCACATGGCACATTTTTACATGCCAGCCACCTGTAGTAAAGAGGGGATGATGACTTTGACCAATGGCCAATAAGTGAGTTATCGAATACCAAAATATCTGATAGAAATCGTTGTAATTGCCAATTGCAGTGATTTAGTAGCTTTTATTTTGTACACAATGAAGAAACCACACACATTATTACGTGACATAAATTTGCAGTTGATAGCTCCACCCAGTTCTCAAAGAATTCACCCTATGTAAAGTCGAACACTACAATAGTCTATTTACAAATGGCAAGAAGTATACTTTATCACAACATTTTACTGCAAATTAACACTTCTAGCATTTTCTTGCAAATATTTCTGCTAATCCTCGTCTCTTACCAAAAATTACACTCGTAGATTAAGTGAGATGCGTGTATAATGGCCGGTAAGTGAGTTACATGAGTTATCAATTGCCAAAATGTCTAATAGATTGTCGTGAAACAAAATTCCAATCTATGAACAGTTTTCATATTTAAATGCAGGCAGGTATCACCACTCTGACATGGTCAATTACCAACAACAGAAAACAATGAACACAACTGGAAGACACCAAAGATTGTCATCAGACAGTTTATGAGATTTTGTGTTGACTTCTGTATTACAGAAAGAATGCTAGAGCATATTAATAGAAGAACCAGTACAAACGGCATTGGAGATACTTTGTGACACAACTGCTCAAGGAATGCATGCCAGGGCATATTATCAGGAAAGGGTTAGTCCACGTGAAATCAAGCAGTGATCAGGTTCTTGATACCTCAGACTTTTATAATTTTTGTATGCTTATAGTAATAGCCGTTTGCACGAAAAATCCCAGTTTAATTTTTTTTTGACTTTTTATTTAGTTATTAATTTTTAAAGCTTCCAAAATTATATGATTTTTTAGTATGTTTTGAAACCTTAAAGTAAATATACCTCAAAAACTATTTGATTTACACACCTAAAATTTGTACCATTTTATTCGGTTGCTTATAAGTTTTGAGTGTGTGTGCTAATTGACAGTATTCATAACAATGCTGAATTTTACGAGATGAAATTATTTTTCAATTTTGAAAATTACAAAATTTGATATATGTTACTCAAACACTATTTGTAAATGTGTGTGTCAAATTTCATGGTGGTGTTTCAGTGGGAACATATTAAAATAAATGTTAATTTATTGGTAAGTGCTGCACCTTGGGTATCGTCTGTACAGCTTTGAACTCTTTATAGTGTTGTAGTATGCCAAAAACTAAAGAAGGTTTCAACTCATTAGCTTTTATTTAATGACAATCAATTTATTACATTATTATAATTTTTAATTTAAATATGCATCTGGATTTCCCATGATAACTGAAGATATTTTAACATACACCATAACAGTTACACACGCTCAAAAAGACTACAAATAACTTACTTAGGTAAACCTTCATTTTACAGAAACAATGATGTTGGTGTTATTTAACAACGTGTTACCTGAGTGCCTTGCACAGAGCAATGTTTTACTCGTCTTCAACAGGAAGATGCTATGGTGATCTAACAATCTCATCTGAATCTAAAATTATGCATTGCACTTGTCTCTTAAATTATGTAAAGTAGCCCTCTCAAGCAATTTATGACATAACCAATGCAACAACACACTTTTCCAATATAATCTGAGACTTTTTGCAGATCTTCATCTGATAGCCTATACATTCTTCTAGTGGCAGTTGAGGGATTTACTTTACAAAGTGCGAAATCTAATCAAACAATGGCAACTCCAGATAGGAATACCAAACATGTAAGAAACATATAGTTTGCTACTTACAATAAATATTGCACATTATATTGGAAACAGGCCCAACTTAAATGCACTTACGGATTAGCTTTTGAACACAGCCTGCATTAGAAAAAGAAAAAAAAAAACACGCACACATTCATTCATACAAGCAAGCACACCTCGCGCATAGATGACTGCAATCTCATGTAGCTCACCCCAGAATGGTCTGAGACATCAGAGATGGTGATCATGTGTGCATGAGGTGTGCTTACTTGTGAGAAAGAACATGTCTGTGCTTCTTTTTCTGATAAACGCTGTGACACAAAGCTAATATGTTGTGCAGTCTATGACCTAATGTGTTAACTTTATAGTAAGCAGCAATCTATCTTTACTTACAAAGTATTAATTTTCTTTATTACATTCAACTTATCTGGCCTTCTTGGTTAGATCTGGTCTACAGTGATGTGTAACTAAAAGGTTCACTTCATCTCTGGATACCACAGAAGCCATTTACTATCTATTATCGTAGGTACAAGCAATAAGTTTTGTAATTTTCAAAAGCATGCTGCACTTAAATTGTATGGACATAAAAATTCTTAAAATCATTAATAATTTTTTTTGTCTTTGATTTTGCTCATAGTTATAAATGTATGATACTTCTGTATGCTATGGCTTTATAAAAACTGTTTGCCAAGCTCCTTTGTTTATGCTGCATGCTCATAATTTGTCACATTTAAGTGTCCATGCCATATGCTTTACCCCATACAAATGATGCTTCCACAACTGATTAATGTGTGAGTTACGAAAATCACTTTGGCTATTATTTTATGTGCATTTATTAAGCCATTCATTTCATTCTATATGAACACCCCCTATTGACAAAGTGGCACAAATGTGCCAATGTCATGATTTAAAATGCGTAATTTTCCAATACAATGTTGAACTGCTCACATCGGAATACAAGTACAATATTCCTCTTAGTGTGCTCTGATTAGTACCTGTCGTATTGCAATACGTGCCTTTCAACATTTTTTTGGGCGATTAAGCTACACCCATCTTCTACATGCTCCTCAAAATCCACAAGCCCAACATTCCTGGACATCCCATTGTAGCAGGCTATCTTGATCCCACTGAAAGAATTTTCTCTCTTGTTGAGTGACATCTCCAACCAGCTTCATAAAAACTAGCCTCCAACATCAAAGATAATAACCTTCCTTCACCAACTCCCCACCATCCCCACTCCTTTTCCTCTGGGATCCATACTCCTCACTGTTGATGCTACCTCCAGATACACCAATATACCTCGTGCCCATGCCCTTGTCACTATTTAATGCTGCCTACATATCCCACCATCCTTTAGACTCCCAACCCACCACCCCATTTCTTACACACCTTACCAGTAATATCCTGACTCGCAACTACTACTAGTCACTTGATGGGACAACCCATGGCACAACCATGGGCACCTGCATGGTACCCTCCTGTGCCAAGCTGTTACGGGCCATATAGTGGAAACCTTCCTAGCCTGCCAAAAGCCCCAATGCCTAATCTCCTCCAGATTCATGATCCACACTCCAGGCCATGACATCCTATCCTCGTTCCTTCACAACCTCAACACCTTCTCTTTCATCTGCTTCACTTGGTCCACCTCAACCCAGCGTGGTACCTTCCTTGATGTTGACCTACTCATCTCTGATGGGTTCATCCACACCTATATCCACAATAAATTCACTAACCAACAGTACCTGCACTTTTACAGCTACCATCCCTTCCACATCAAAAAACTCCCCCTCTACAGCCTAACCACCCATGGATGACATGTCTGCAGTGACACGAACTCCCTTGCACAATTTCCTGAAGGTCTCATGAAGCCTTCACATTCACAGACAGGCACCACTCCCCAAACGTAGTCCACATACTAATTTCCTGTGCCGTATCCCCACAATGAACCCCACTCCCCAAAAAAAAAAAAAAGAAATCCTCCCACCACCCCCAACAATCAGCTACAGAGGAGTGCTTCTCACCCTGTACTGGAATGACAGAACCATACTTCTCATCAGGGCTTTGATTATCTACCAGCATGCCTGAAATGAGGGATTTTCTACTCAAGATTCTTGCCACCACTCTGAAAGTGGTGTTTGTGGCCCACAACACCCTAGTCCATCCGTATGAATCATATCCCTGTGGGAGACCAAACTGCAAGACATGCCCAATCCATCTATCCATCACTTCCTACTCCAGTCCTGTGAGAAGCTTATCCTACCATATCATAGGCCAGGCCACTGGGGAAAGCAGCCATGTCCTATATAACTCTGCCCTAACACTACATATCTTTTTATGTAGGAATGATTACCAAACAGTTGTCCACCAGAGTGAACAGCCACTGCCAAACTTTGACCAACTGCAAAGCAGACCAGCTAGTGGCGCAACATGCATCTGAGTACAACACGCTCAATTTCAAAGGTGACTTCAGAACACAGACCATTTGCATCCTTCCCTCCGCAACCGACATCTCTTAACTCCGAAGGTGGGAGTTATCCTTGTAACACATCCTTTGCTCTCATCATCGTCTTGGCCTTAATCTCCCACACCCTCCAACCAACAGTTTCCCACTCCTCTGTCTTGCCACCCCATCCAAATACATGAACTCACGTCACCTCCAGTAAGTGCTGCACCCTACAGGCTCCACCAATTATTCATCACATAGCCTGTCTACCTGCCACCTCTCTCTACATCTACAAAGATATTCTGCAAGCCACCATATGGTGCATGGTGGAAAGTATCAAGAACCACTACTGGTCATTCCTCCCATGTTCCACTCGCAAATAGAGTGAGGAAAAACGACTGTTTGTATGACCTCGAATTTCTCGTATCTTATCTTCGCAGCCCTTATGCACAATGTATGTTGGCGGCAGTAGAATCATTCAGCAGTCAGCTTCAAATGCTGGTTTTCAAAGCATCTCTGTAACACTTGTGTGTTGTTCAAACCTACCGGTAACAAATCTAGCAGCTCGCCTCTGAACTGCCTTGATGTCCTCCTTCAACCCAACGTGGTACTGAACCTAAACACTCAAGCAGTGCTCAAGAATAGGCCGCATCAGTGTCCTGTATGCGGTCTCCTTTACATGTGAGCCACACTTTTCTAAAATTCTCCCAATAACCTGAAGTCCACAATTCGCCTTCCCTTCCACAGTTCTCATGTGTTTATTCCATTTCATATCACTTTGCAACATTATGCCCACACATTTAAATGACTTCACTGTGTCAAGCAGGACACTATTATTACTGCATCTGAACATTACAGGTTTGTTCTTCCTACCCATCTGCATTATCTTACATTTTTGCACATTTAGAGCTAGCTGCTATTCATTACATAAAGTAGAAATTTTATGTAGGTCGTCGTGTATCTTCTTACAGTCACTCAGCTTTTACATCTTACCGTACACCACAGCTCATCAGGAAACAACTAAGTTGATGCCCACCCTGTCCAAAAAATCATTTATGAATAGAGAGGAACAGCAGTCCGACCACACTTCCTTGAGGCAATCTTGACGATAACATTGTCTCCATGAACACTCGCCATCAAGGACAACATACTGGGTTCTATTACTTAAGAAGTCTTCAAACCCCTCACATATCTGAACTTACTCCATATGCTCGTACCTTCATTAACAGCCTTCAATGGGGCACTGTGTCAAATGTTTTGCAGAAATCTAGAAATATGGAATCAGCCTGTTGCCCTTCATCCGTAGTTCACAGTGTATCATGTGAGATTAGGGGAAGATGAGTTTCCCACGAGCTGTGCTTTCTAAAACCTTGCTGATTTGTGGACATCAGCTTCTCAGTCTCAAGAAAATTTATTATATTCAAACAGAATATGTTCAAGGATTCTGCAGCAAATTAAAGTTAGGGATATTGGTCTGTAATATTGGTCTGTTCGTTTACCCTTCTTATACATGGGAGTCACCTGTGGTTTTTGCAATCGTCTGGAACTTTGTACTGGGTTAGAGATTCACAATAAATGCCAGCTACGTAAGAGGCCAGTGCTGTAGAGTATTCTTTGTAAAACCGAACTGGGATTCCATCCAGACCTGGCAATTTATTTGCTTTGAAATCTTTCAAGTGTTTCTCTACACTAGGGATGCTTATCATTATGTTAGCCCATATGGGAATCAGTCTGTTGGTCAAATGACAGAATGTTTATATGATACTCCTGTGTGAACGATTTCTTGAATGTGAAATTTAAAACTTCGGCGCTTGTTTTGATACCTTCAATAGCCGAACCAGACTGGTCAACAAGGGACTAAATGGAGGCCTTACACCGGCTTAGCGATTTTACATACGACGAGATTTACTCAGATTCTCTACCACATCTTTTTCTAACGTATGGTGGTGGTAGCTGTTATATAGCCTGATGTACAGACGTTTTCACCGACACACGAATCTCTACTAATCTTTGCTTGCAATTATTTGTGCATTCCATTTTGAACCATGAGTGCAACAGCCTCTGCATGCATCTTTTTGTGTTACAATGGCATCACACGTGCAATTTCTTGATGAACCTTCAGACTCAAAGAGAAACTGTGCAGCTTGGCCATCAAAATTCACACCTGAAAATAAATCATGAAAAAGTATTTGGTCTGTTGAGTAACCATGGGAAAAAATTACATATTTCATTTCGTTACACACTTTGAAGAGCTTCACAAATATTAGCCATCACCCAAGCAATGCTCCGACTTCACAGGAACTTTAACCATTTGCAGCACAAAATCTGAGTAGAACAAAACTACACTTCAAACACAAAAGACAAACCTACAACTTCATTTTGCGGTTGTGTAAAGTTTACATGATTCCATATTTTCATACCGATGTCCATTCATTCTATACTCGATACCACTGCTGTCGAACTTAAATCGAAGTCTCGTGTGATATCGGCAAAATATAATTTCCAGACTTCTAGAATTTGTAACTAAAAGTCTAAGAAGCCATCCTTCCCTAGGGTATTGGACAGGTCACAGGTGGTGGAAGTGAATACATTCCCTCAGCTGAGAATACAAAATAAGCAGTCCCAGACCAAGGCAAAACAAAACTAAAGCCACTTTGCAACTGTCTTGTAGCAAGTGGTGAAATGGTCAGTGTCTGTTCACCAGTGGTGCAGCTGAAATTCGTATTCTGGAACTAACCCTTCTAGTCTTAACATTCTGAGTTCACTCAATGAGTCTACTCAACCCCTCCTGATTCCAGGTACAATCATCATGGGGCATTTTGATAATCACAGTATTAGCCCAGGTGGGCAATCCACCGCCAGTATTTCTGGTGCATATGGTCTTTTGGATTCTGGCGCGGCCAGGTTAAAATGCAATTCAGCAGAGGAAGTCCGAGTCTTCTAGTCAACTTAAAACAAATACATTTATTGAAACACTTAACATACAAACACTTTTACAGCCAGGAAAACTTCATAAGTTGGGAGATACATTAAAAGAACAGATGGTCCAAATTTTGACACTTCAAGAAACACGATGCACAATAACACCATGGATTTCGGCAATTATCGTCTTTTTAAAACTAAAACTGATAAAAGAATACTTAATAATGCAACAGCTGGAAGTTACTTTTGCAGTCTCCAAAAATATTTTAAACTCAATAACGGATGTAAAACCCATTAATAATACACTAATGACAAGTTCTCTTAAATGTGCAAATAAAGCATCATTTTAATGCCCATATGCCAGTCAATGAGGATAACTGTAAAAAACCTGATGAAGTTAATGAAACTTGGGAAACATTAGAAAGCTTATCTCGAAAATTCCCTCAAACCATGCTAAAATTATAATGGACGATTTTAATGTTCAGTTGGGTAAAGAGAAAAAAATATAAGAAAATAGTGGGTGGATTTCCTGTGCATAAATGGGCGAACCAAAATGACAAAAAACTTGTTGAAAGATGCAAAAAATTTTTACCTTAAAATCATGTCAACACATATTAAAAAATACCTAAACAAAACCCTCGTGGGCTCCCAATACATTTATTGGGGAATTTCAAATAGCTCATGTAGCAATTTAATACTCCAACTACAAAGAAATATTAAATGTCCAAGTTAGGAAACGGGCTAATATTGATTCTGACCATCCTTTAATGTGAAAAAAAAATTGCAGCCTCAGAAACTCTCCAAAACAAAAAAATGTTATCCCAAAATTTGAAGCTGCTAAAATAACCCCAAGTCTAACAAGTGAACTTAACAAAAAACGATCCAACAATTGGAAAAGTCTAAAAGAAAAGTTCATCAAAACAGCACAAAATTTAATTCCACTTCGAAAGAAACAAAAACACTCTTGGTGGAATGTGGATTGTGAAGCAGCAGTTATGTATAGGTATGAGGCATTCTAAAATTGTAATAGTAACAAAACCGAAAAAAACAACACCTTTCTAACTATGAGAAAATAAACATCTAAATTAATCCAACAGACTAAAAGAAACTACGAAAATGCACAACTTTTGGAAATCGAAAAAGATTTCCAGAAGAACAATTTAAGAAACTTTTATGAAGCATTCAAAACAAACAAAGCATCTGGAGAAGATGGTATAATCGCAGAATTGCAAAAATCAGGTGGCTCTTACACTATAAAAGAGATCACTCAACTAATATGACATATCTGGCAAACTGAGAAAATACCTGAGAACTGGAAAATTCCCCTAATTCATCCATTGCATAAAAAATTGGGTAGAACCGATGTTAATACGAGTAATTACTGAGAAATCTCTCTTCTCCGAGTCACATACAAAATTATCTCGCAGTGTTTACTTGATCGCAACCAAGAACAGCTAGAATCTAAAATTTGTGAATACCAAGCAGGTTTTAGATCAAACAGAGCCTGTCTGGAACAAATTCTTGCTTTAAAACTAATCCTCAGACACCAAAAGATTTCTAGTAAGAATATTGTACGTACATTTGTGGATTTTAAAAAAAGCTTGCGACTCAGCTGAACGTGAATATCTCTTCCAAATTTTAAAGGAACAAGGGCTAGATAATAAAACTCTACTAATACTGATTAAGGAAACGGTAACTGACACTAGATCTAATGTTAAGTTCATGGGAGAGATTTCTGAACCGTTTGAAATAAAAACTGGTGTTAGACAGGGAGATGGACTCTCCCAATTACTGTTTAACTGTGTTCTGGAACAGGTAATTACAGAATGGCGAGAGCAAAAGTCGATTCAAAATATAAACCAATGAATCAAGTTAGATAGAAGTGATACTAGAGTAAATTGCCTCGTCTTTGCAGATGATCTGCTAATTTTAACTGGGGATTTTACCGAAGCTCGAAAACAAATTGAAATTCTTAAAGTAGTCTCAGGAAAGGTAGGACTACAAATATCATCCGAAAAAGTGGCATACATGACATGCAAGAAACAAGCACCAAAGTTTTTGAACACAAAATATGGAAAAATAGGAAGGGCATCTCAGTTTACATACTTGGGGGAAATCATACAAGGAAACGGTGTGGAAAAAGCTGCAAATGAAGTTCACTGTCAAAAGATGGCAAATGCATTCAGATTAACACCAAACATTTATAATAAAAACTCACTTTCTATATTCAGTAAACTTAGACATTAGAGCACTGTAATGAAAACTGAATGTCTTTATGGAGCAGAAACTTTTATTTTAAATGGGAAGAGGGATATTAAATAAATTCAAAAGAAAGAAAGAAATAAAGATATTAGGAAAATATTAGGTCCCAAAATGACTGATGGAGAAACTTATAGGCGGAGAAGTAATAAGTAAATAGAAGAATACACAGACATACCATGGTGACATGAGAAAACGAAGACTTAAAATTTAAAAGAATGGTACCCACTAGGTTGAAAAAGCAAATAGAAGAATTCTACGAAAACAGAAATAAGGCCAAAACTGAGCCAATGAAATGGACTGCTGCGATTAAGGAGGATCTTAAAGCAGCCGGTATAACTCAGGCATACCTTGCAGATTCATACAAAAGACGTTTGATTGGAACGTTGGTCAGAGGGAAATTAGGAAACGGACTTGAACACTGTGGTCTGATGAATGAAAGAGACTTCATTCTGAAAGGATGAAACAAATTTGGGCACAAAGAAAGGCCAACCATCAAACGTGACATTGTTGGATTGTACCTCACGTGGTCCTACTGGGCCCATATATGAATAATACGTAATAACTTTCTCCATGGCTAGACCAGTCTTTTGTATGAATAAATGAGTTTTTCGACAGCAAAACACGGGAAGTGATGAATATTGGTGGATTGTAAAATCTGTTCGTTGCTGTTCTCGTCAAATTCTAGTGTGTTTTCAGCAAAAGGCATCAAGCTGTTCTAATTTCTAAAAGGACTTTTGCACCTTCCGATTTGTCTGTGCAGACTAGATTCACAATCACTGTCTGCGCCTTTTACATTGCATTTACACCTTCCGACTGTAGGTACAGTTGTGCTCAGTGTTGAATTTATCGAGCAACAGTGAAGAGGTTACGACCAAATTGAGGAAATCTGCTTATAAAGCAATTTTGCTGTCTATAGCTTTTATTTCGGAAATTGAAAAAGACAGAGATCACAGTGTAAAAAGTGGACAAAGCACTGGCTTCTAAACCATGTGTCACATTCATATGTTAACCTTTTGAAGAAGCTAAAGTGGATAAAGATGACTGGTCCAACTATTTAAGAATGGATGACGAAACATTTTAATGCTTTGTAACATGTCACACCACACATATAGAGACATTACAGCATAATAAGAAAATCAAGAAGTGCTTACGAGAGACTTTAGCTACACAGATTTCTAGCTAGTGCCAGAAGCTATGGTGATCTTAAATTTTCTGCTGCAGTGTCATCACCATCATTAACTCAGATAATCCAGAGACATGTCATGCGATACATGCAGTATTAATGCAACAATATTTGAAGGCGAAAACAGAAGTAAATCACATATCATTTTTTTAATTTTTTAGTGTGATTAAGTGTCTTAATGTTGTGCAGTGAAGGAGCACAGTCAAATTTATTTACAAATTTATACATATGGAATGTAGGCCTATTAAAATGTGAGGAACAAGGATAAAAGTTTTACATATCTCATTCCGATCGAAGGCTTAAAAAAATACGTTACAGAACTCCCACGCACAGGATTTGTACCTTTCATCAGTAGTATCCTATTTCCATTAAGATTTTGCAATTGTTCCTCATAGAAAATTTCACTGATAGGCCCTTCGGTGAAAATTCTTTGCATTGGATCCAGTTAACTAAGCTTATCAGCATACACTGTTCCCATAGCACCTGTAGCATCTTCATTCTCCAACGTCTTTAATTTGTTGCACACTATTGATAGAAGGTCTTCTTTTTGGTCTTCTACATGTA
Source organism: Schistocerca nitens (assembly GCF_023898315.1). NCBI lineage: Eukaryota > Metazoa > Arthropoda > Insecta > Orthoptera > Acrididae > Schistocerca > Schistocerca nitens. The sequence goes on from NC_064624.1 coordinate 27,550,495, forward strand.
CATTTTGATGTAGGTGTGTTTATGGTTGACACTGAAGATTGTCCCCATCCAAAACACTATCATTTGACAAAACTCTGGTTCGTCATGTTTGTTAACTGTTTTGTTGTTGAGCATCTTACACGTCTTGCGACAAGTGAAACATAGTGAAGTACAAAACTTACTCAGCAGTAATATTTTAAAATTATGTACAGTTTAAGGAATAAGTACAGTAGTAGGAATTACATTCTATTGCGATTTTTGATTGTCAACTTAAATATGTTTATGTTTTCATTTTTAATTTCGAAACTATGAGGAAGTTTAAAGAAAATGTTAGCTCCTATATGCTCTGGAGACCATAGGTGGAAAGCATGATGGATTATTTCTCCACCAAACTACAGAACATTCTTTTATAAGAACAAAGATTGACTGAACAACCCGAACCGCAGGTTGCTCTAACCCGCCCCTACTCCACAAGGGAAAAACGGACCACCCAATTCATAAATAACCACCTTCCCGCAGGTGGGCAAACGGCGAAGAATAGTGGGACGACACCAAAACAAAGCAGCTGTTGACCTCACCAAGAAAACAAGTAGAATGTAACAAGTAAATGAAACAACGTATCTCCAATCACTTAACTTCTAATAAACTGCGATTTCTGGCGAAGACCTGGCTCAGCAGCCCAAACGCTCTCCCGAACCATCCCCTGCCAGCCGCTTCAATGGACGCAGGAAGGCACGCCGATCTCCCGTGTCACGGCGTCGCACCTCACACCGACCAGACCGATGTCGCGGGTTGACTCCTCTTGCTCTCGTGTCGGATGCGAAGCCACTACCCCTCGCTATACGGCGCGGCCCATTGGACTCACGTGGCGATCTCACATGCGTAGATGCTCAAGGCGGACAAGTCTACTTGTGTCTCAGTGCATGACCGACCAACCGACCGATCCAAACGCTAATGAACGTTGCCTGAGCAACTCGAGCAGACTGGTGGCCTTACACGCAGACTCAGATGCAGGAACTCAGCCCCGACCGGGCGACCACTAGCTGAGTTCTGTTACTGGCAGAATGGCAGGGCTCTCATTTTGCCGGCTTTAAAGTTTGATCCAAATGACAGACATAGTAACACTCCGAACGACAGACAGACACTCACTGCCGCACAAATGCGAACGAGCAACTGGTGACGAGTGATTGACCCAGACTCACTCCGACTGACCAACTGACCGACTGGCGAGCTTATAGCGCCCCTTAAATGCATGTGAACAAGAAACCTTTCCCCTTTTCCACCAGAGGGAGACACCAAAGCTGCCATTGCCACAGCAGCGCCACCGCCAGATACAGAGGGTGACTGCTTCACACAACATGGTGCAGCATGCTCTTCGCTGGCTGGACTGGCCGAGCGGTTCTAGTCGCTACAGTCTGGAACCGCACGATCGCTACAGTCGCAGGTTCGAATCCTGCCTTGGGCATGGATGTGTGTGATGTCCTTAGGTTAGTTAGCTTTAAGTAGTTCTAAGTTCTAGGGGACTGATGACCACAGCAGTTAAGTCACATAGTGCTCAGAGTCCTTTGAAGCATTTTAGCCAGCGCACTCTTCAAAACAGCAATTTTTTCCACGGCTCAACATCCTCCCATCAAACTAGAACAGGCGCCTGAACTCGGAGACTTCACCTGGCTCAAATGGACTCGATATCCCTACCGGTCTGATCATGTCTGACTAATAGGTTAACCGGCCACAACACACGGAGCACCATGCATGGACCTATAAAGTGGCGTGTGAACTTCCCTACTCGGCCCTCCATCCTTCCTCGACCCTGAACGTTCTTAATATAGACTTGATCCCCAGATTTTCCCTGATAAGGACGCCTATTGCGGTTGTACCGCACAGCTTGACGACCATGGGCAGTCGCTATATTGCGATGAGCCCAATTCGATTACTTTCTAATTAACCCCGGGGATACCCACTCAGGAAGTAAGTTTTGGATGCGCCATAAGTTAGACAAAGGCGAATTGATAGGATTGGCCAATAAGAGAGAGGCCAGAGCAGTCTTCAATGCCTTATGAACTGCTGTGTTGAACGCAAAATTAATCCAGAGCAAGTTAGTATTCCACTTACTTGGTTTAAATTGATGGTAAATTATTAAAGCTGATTTTAGGTTGCGATTCACACGTTCAGCAAAGGATCCCCGAGGGTAATACGGTGTTTTTATGTGCTTGATGCCATTCCTGAAACAAAAGGCCTTAAACGTATCTGACACAAAAGCAGGGGCGTTATCACTAACCAAGCTCTTAGGAATCCCAAAGATCGAAAAGATGTTAGTAAGGTCAGAAATAGTTACGTTGGTAGTACTACTTCTACTGGGAATAAGCCAAGTAAAGCGAGAAAAGGCATGAATTACCATTAAAATATACATATTCCCTCTACTGGAACGTGGCAACGGACCCACATAATCGATATAAAGACGATCCATCGGATAATTTTCACGTTCCGAAGACAACAGACCTTGCTGTAGGGCATTGCTAGGTTTCACAGCTCGGCAGAAATGACAACTGGCTACTAATTTCTTAATGTCACGCTCAAGATGAGGTCTGGTCACATACTGCTCAATTTTCTGAATCGTTTTATATGTGCCTAAGTGACCTCCCACCGAAGAGTAATGATAATACTGGAATATTGGATGGATTAATATTTGTGGCAGACAAATACGGATGTGGCGCTCTCGACTCATTGCTTTACACAGAATACCTTTCCTCAAGCTGTAACCTTCGACTACCTCACCCGACCTAATCCACTGTTTGATGGAACCCAATTCAACATCCTGTTCCTGGTTTTCTTCGAGACTACTAAACAGTTGGGGTACTTCCCCCAAAACCCAAAGCTGACCCTGAAGTGGACCCAGGTGGTGCTCCTACGAACAATCGGATGGTGGGTCAAACATCCGCTAAGGGCATCAGTGACCACATTCTCGGCACTCATGATATGCCTAACCTTAAATTTAAAGGCCGAGATTCCCACGGCCCAATGTGCGATCCGACCAATGTGCGATCCGACCAGTCTTACGTGGCCTAGTCGAGACCCAGCTCAAGGCTTGATTATCGGTCTCCAGCAAAAAAGGTTTGTGCTCAAGGTAAAACGGAATTTTTCTAATACAAATAGGGCCCCAAAGGCCTCACATTCGTAGGCTGCGTATTTTTCCTCAGCATCATTCAAACAGCGCGAGGCATAGGCCAAAGGTTGCCGCTGACCTTGCCATTCTTGTAATAAGACGGCTGACACACCAGCACTCGATGTGTCCATGTGAACTGTAAAAGGCTTACCAAAATCAGGCACCCCAAGCACTGGAGGATTAGCAATGACAGTTTTGATCTGTTCAAAGGCCGCCTGCTGGGTGGGACCCCAAGTAAACGTTGCTCCTTTTTTACGAAGCTGATTCAAAGGGGCAGCTAGGGCCGCAAAATTAGGAACGAACCTCGTGAAATAATTTGCCATGCCAATAAACTTAGCGACTACACACTTATCAGTAGGAGGTGGGAGTGCGCACAAGGCTTTAGTGCACTCTTGACCGATCAGAACTTCTTTGCCCGAGACAATATGGCCTAGAAAGGAAATCTGTGGCCTGGTCAGGGTAACATTCGACAGTTTAACGGTTAAACCAGCCTGCTGAAGTTTAGTAAATATTTAATGTAAATGACTGAAATGCTGTTCAAACGATTTACTATATATCACAAGGTCATCCAAATAGTTACAAACAAAACGCAATTTAAATTCACCCAGTATACTATCTAATAAACGAGTCAACGCAGCAGCTCCGGTAGCCAGCCCAAATGGGGCCCGGTTCAATTCGAATAGACTCCAATCGGTACAAAACGCTGTAACATGTTTACACTCCTCGGTCAACGTAATCTGATAATAAGCTTGATTTAAGTCAAGAACGGTGAATCAAGACAGTAAAGGAATTGTGTAGATCAGGCAACCGAACTGACTCCCACACCACCTTCTCATTCAAACGATGGTAATCGACCACCGCCCTGTAATCGCTACCCTGATCCTTTGGTACCAAGAACGTCGGGGAGGCATACGGAGAAGTCAAGGGATGAATAACCCCTTGATTTAACATCTTCTGTACCTTTCCTCCGACACTTTCATCTTAGGTGGTGAGAGACCATATGGGGACTGCCTAATCGGAATATTGTCAGTCAAACGAATATGATATTCTAAGTTATTAGTTACTCCAAGTTTATCGCAAAATAAGTCAGGAGAAGCCTCCAGTAACTGATGGACCTGTTGAACCTGACTGGGAGAAAGATGACCAAGATTGACATTCTCGATACTAGTAACCGACAAGGAAGAAGGCATGGATGACACCACCGCTCGATGTTCACAAAATCCGAACTTCTGACTTGGCGCAAATTTAAAAAAAAACTTACCCCCTGAATAATCCAGAACAAGTTGAGTTTTAGAAATGAAGTCTTAACCCAGCACTGTATTTATCGGCAGGTTAGCGACAATAGCAAAGGTCATTGGCCAGGAGAACTGCCCTACCGAGAAACAACCCTTAACCCACCCCGCCAGAGGCAACACCTGACCATTGGCCATACGACATCTCCGAAGCGGGATGTTTTCACGTTTGAGCCTGGTAAGACTGCCAAATTCCAGAACCCAAGCCTCATTAAGCAAGGAATAAGTGCTACCCGTATCCAATAAGGCGCAGAGGGGTTCCCGATTCAAGCTGAGACAAACATAAGGTCGACAGAACCGGGAACCAGCAACTACGGCACACCCCCTCACTGAGCGAAAGAACTTGCCCCCCTTCTAACAGCCATGTACTGCAAGTCTCTAGAGGAACTGAAGGTTCCAAATGATTGGAAAAGAGCACAGGTAGTCCCAGCCTTCACGAAGGGTCGTTGAGCAGATGCGCAAAACTATAGACCTATATCTCTGACGTCGATCTGCTGTCGAATTTTAGAACATGTTTTTTGCTCGCGTATCATGTCATTTTTGGAAACCCAGAATCTACTCTGTAGGAATCAACATGGATTCCGGAAACAGCGATCGTGTGAGACCCAACTCGCTTATTTGTTCATGAGACCCAGAAAATATTAGATACAGGCTCCCAGGTAGATGCTATTTTCCTTGACTTCCGGAAGGCGTTCGATACAGTTCCGCACTGTCGCCTGATAAACAAAGTAAGAGCCTACGGAATATCAGACCAGCTGTGTGGCTGGATTGAAGAGTTTTTAGCAAACAAAACACAGCATGTTATCAATGGAGAGACGTCTGCAAACGTTAAAGTAACCTCTGGCGTGCCACAGGAGAGTGTTATGGGACCATTGCTTTTCACAATATACATAAATGACCTAGTAGATAGTGTCGGAAGTTCCATGCGGCTTTTCGCGGATGATGCTGTAGTATACAGAGAAGTTGCAGCATTAGAAAATTGTAGCGAAATGCAGGAAGATCTGCAGCGGATAGGCACATGGTGCAGGAAGTGGCAACTGACCCTAAACATAGACAAATGTAATGTATTGCGAATACATGGAAAGAAGGATCCTTTATTGTATGATTATATGATAGCGGAACAAACACTGGTAGCAGTTACTTCTGTAAAATATCTGGGAGTATGCGTGCGGAATAAAATTAATTGTTGGTAAGGCTGGTACCAGGTTGAGATTCATTGGGAGAGTCCTTAGAAAATGTAGTCCATCAACAAAGGAGGTGGTTTACAAAACACTCGTTCGACCTATACCTGAGTATTGCTCATCAGTGTGGGATCCGTACCGGATCGGGTTGACGGAAGAGATAGAGAAGATCCAAAGAAGAGCGGCGCGTTTCGTCACAGGGTTATTTGGTAAGCGTGATAGCGTTACGGAGATGTTTAGCAAACTCAAGTGGCAGACTCTGCAAGAGAGGCGCTCTGCATCGCGGTGTAGCTTGCTGTCCAGGTTTCGAGAGGGTGCGTTTCTGGATGAGGGATCGAATATATTGCTTCCCCCTACTTATACATCCCGAGGAGATCACGAATGTAAAATTAGAGAGATTCGAGCGCGCACGGAGGCTTTCAGACAGTCGTTCTTCCCGCGAACCATACGCGACTGGAACAGAAAAGGGAGATAATGACAGTGGCACGTAAAGTGCCCTCCGCCACACACCGTTGGGTGGCTTGCGGAGTATAAATGTAGATATAGATGTAAGCGATAAGTTATTCCTGGAAACGTGCCGCCTGCCCTTATGCCACTTAGTACTTCTTGCCCCATGTAAAACCGGACAACTCCTAACCAAATGCGTACTAGCCTCACTACTAGGCCATCTCTCTCCACTCCAAAACTTTCCTTGCTTGTCTCAACTCACTAACGTTCCTAGAGTCCTCGCTTAACTTTGGCACAGATGCAGACGTAACAACAACAGAGAGTTCTTCCCAGGTCTTTGGGAGTGACTTGAAAATAAAATTTATTTTGTCAGCAGCCGCCATGCCTTCCAAAACTACTGCAATTAATTGTTCTTCTGATAAATCACTTAGCAAGGCCTGCGTAGCTACCCTTACCCTTTCCACATACATCGACAAATCTTCACTAACGGTGAAGTGTTTCTTTTCCTCGGTGTTCTGCCGTGAAAATATAAAATAGAAAATTTGATTGGGTTTTGAATTTTGATGGAATAAGTTACGGATAAGGCGGACTTCATATTATTGATTGAGATAATGCTGTAATTTGACCGTGCATGGCAGACCGGGTCATCAACACTACAAAAAGCGACTGTCAGGAAATAGCATGAGAAATAAGTTGAAATGTACCTTATAAGTCTGTTAGAAACGTAGTATTAATTATAATATAGTCTTCGTGGCTGTCTTCTTAATTTTCTTGTAGTATGACCTGTTTTCAATGTTCTCCGTCTGTTGAAAATTTCTTTAAGTTGTCACTGTCAGGATTAATTTATAAATTTGGCGATAACCATTTCGAATCGCTATTGAAATAACTTCGTTTCGTAATATAGTTTTAATTTCCACTTAAAACCATATTTAACACAGCGCCGAAAAATACACGTCTTCCGTATGAAGACAAGAAAGAGACAGAGAGACAGTAATCAATTAGTTGTTATAAACAAACACCTACGCAAAAGTAAAAAAAAAGATCAAAATTATTTATAAAAATCGGTCGCTGGTGCCGCGCTCTTCTGGATGCGCGATCGTAAATCATACCTTTGTATTGGCGGAGACGCGATAGTCAAAGTGCCGTTACAGCGGCGTGCACCTTCCAAATATACTGACATTATAGATGTTTCCTAAAGCCCTCTGAGTCTCTCAGCGATTATTACTTGCCTAAGTTGTAACGATAACCCCTCCGAAAGAGCTCTAGAAATTAATTCGTTACACTTCCCCTTTGCTAACGGGTATAGCAGAGCTAACAGGGTGGAGTGAGATATTTGAAAAGCACAGGAATGCTGCTCAAAATAAACCAGTAACTACAGAATTTCCTGTATTTTCGCCAACGATTCTACACTTAATTCTCCTACATCCTTTAACAGAAGTGCAATCGGGTTAGGTAGCTTTGCGAAAAACACCGAGTTTGATTCAATTCCGCTAGATTCAATTTCGCGGTTCAGGTTATTTAGTTCGCTTACTGGTCGTGCCGGATCAACTTGCACCTGCCCACTAGATTCTTCGGAGCTAGACTAACCCAGTTCACCTAATCTGCAACGCAGCCACCTTTTGGTGCAACGCAACCACTTCCTTACCATCAGCCTCGCTTACAGCAAGTTGTTCTAAATAAGAGACCCAGTTAAACACATGCACCAAATGCACGAGTGGTCTAGCTAATTGCTGACGACTCGGTTGATCAACACAAAACCAGTCTAAATCTTGTAGGAACTCACCGACCTCTCCTGCCGCCGCTGCCATGGCTGTCTGAAAGGAACGAATAACTTCCGGTGAAATTTGGACCGGATTGAGCAAGGCATCTTTTAAATCCTCAAGCAACTCAGTAACAGTGCCTTGTTTGTTTATATTACGAATGCGCAACAGGCCGAATCCTGGACATTCTCTGGCCGCCATGAGAACCTGAAACATGCTGCTAAACAGTCACTTGGCCAAAGCGAAAGATTACTAAATTATAAAATAAGTAATGAACCGTGAATTTACTTTCAAAACCTTTTCCTAAGAATTTACTTTATTCCCTAGCGATTCATCAAGAACATTAACACATTTAATCACACTATGTGAGCGTGAAAGTAGTTGCCAGTGGCTAACTGATGAAAACAAATCAAATTTCTTTCAACAAATGGAAATTTTATTCCTAAAAGCCTTTTTTTTTTTAGAAACATATTTAAAATTACAATCAGAAAGCACCCTTTAAATATCAAGTTACAATTTATTCAGAGGCAGAAAGATCAAATTTTTGACTGTATGAGCTTTCGGGCTGAGAACCTTGCCGCCCCCTTTTGACACGGCCGTAGTCACGACTGTTCACAACAACTTCTGAAAGACTACACTGGTGCAAATCTGCAACACACCAGATTACTTTAAACTAAAAATTTTAACAACTCACACAAGCACATAAACTGTGCACCTTAAACGCACACACTTCCTGCTGACAGAAGCCGAAAAAAGAAGATGTGTTATCATGAATTCAACGGCCCCCAAATTAAGATCACAGGTGAAGATACATAAAGATCTGCATCCGGTTCGTCCGATTGTTAACGGTCGAAATAGTCCAGCATATAAAATAACGAAATTATTGAAGCAAATTCTGAAAAAGACTTACGTGTATAAAAATAATTATTCGATGCGTGGTAGTATGACCATGATAGGTGAAATTAAAGATACGCCAGTCACTGGCACTTCCCGTTTGGTTTCGTTGGATGTTAAGAACTTATACTCCAGTGTTCCGGTTAACGAAACTATAGAAATCGTTAAGAGAAATTTCCTTAAATACGGTAAAATTTCAACGCAAGAGACAATTCAATTTATTGAACTCCTACAGCTCATTACAAGTTTTAATTATTTTACGTTTAATAACAAATTTTATATTCAGGACGATGGGTTAGCCATGGGATCCAGTATTTCAGGAACTATGGCGGACATTTTTATCAACGACCTTGAAGATAAAGTTCTAAATTCTGACGATAACATTATGGATAAAATTGTTTATTACAAACGTTATGTTGACGACACTCTGTTACTTGTCGATGGTTCCCGTGAGGACATTGAGGAAATAGTAAAAAAGTTCAATGATGCACATAATAAAATAGAATTTACCGTGGAGTATGAAACTGACAATTGTTTACAGTTCCTGGACCTGAATATAAAAAAGCAGGGCAACAAACATGCGTTCTCCGTTTATAGAAAACAAACTACGGCTGATGCCGTGATCCCGAATCATTCATGTCATCCGCAGGCCTATGAAGAAGCTGCTTTCCGTAGTCTCGTGCACAGGGCAGTCAATATACCTATGAGCGAAAAAGATAGGGAGACTGAAATTAATACCGTTAAGAGAATAGCGATGAATAACGGTTACAGAATAGATATTGTTAAAAAACTGTTACGGACAAGTAATAAGCGCAAAAAGAAAAAACCTGATGGAGAGAAAGTGAAAATTATCACGATGCCACACTACGGAACAGTCTCACAAAAGACTAATAACCTAGTGAGGTATAGCCTTAAGCACGATATTGGCGAGAAGAGAAATAAGTTTGAAAGATCGGGAGTTTATAAGATTCAGTGCAGAACTTGTGATGCAAAATATATAGGGCAGACAGGAAGACCATTCGCGATCCGGAATAAAGAACATAAAGATGCGTTCAGGTTAGGAAATTATGACAAATCAGCTGTTGCGAACCATATATATGAAACAGGCCATCCCCTTAACAGCATAGAATATAGCGAAGAAATATTGCTTGTAGAAAAGACAGGGAGGAAACTTGATTTACTAGAGGAATTCGAGATAGCTATCCATGTAAAAAAACAAAGCAATATTCTAAATGCACAAGATAATTTTAAAGAAATGAGATTTTTTAGCGGGTTTTTTGAATTATTTTAGGGTAGGTATGCGACTTTAAACTTGTAGCATGTCACTGACGGAGTTGCGAGAGGCTAACGATGGCAGACCAATGCAATAAGGAAATAAGGCGCCCAATAGCATAGCGTTACCGTCAAGCACACGGCTGTAACCACGCCACAACACCTAGGCACGTCAGTCCACAACAGCTCCCGAGCCGGCACTGTGCGACAGCATACTTGGTAGCTATGGGACGGCCATCGACTTGTGTCAACAACTTCAATGTAAGACGAGGACCCACAGTCCAATATATTTTTAATTCTGTTTTACTCTATGGACTTCCCAACTATTTGTGATGGTATTTTGTCTTGTTAGTCCGTTTAATTTCATGACATAGACTTTACATACTGATGATGAGAGCATTGTCTCTTGAAACGCGTTGTTAAAATATATGTATAAGAATCGCGGTTGAATGCTAACAGTGATAACCAGTAACCATCACTTTCCATGTTTGGCTGTCAGAACAGTCTTGTTATTCATACTGGCTATCATGTCATGTCTACAGTGCGTCTCAGATTGCAGCATTCACACAGGCCATTAATGAACCGTCACGTCATTTCACGTCACGTCGTGATTTCCTGAGGTTAAAGTTTTGATAGTGGCATAGTTGCTAACATCGGAAGGTAACCTATTTTCACAACACTCAGTTTGTCAATATTCATGGATTTTGCGCTTTTGTCTCATCTTAAGCTTAATTTTAGTATTGTGCTTTGTTATCTTGGTAGACTTGAAACTATGTCTTTAATTACATTTATTATTTAAACATTCACCTACAGAATTTTCCCTGACAAAGACAACTCCAGCTTAACCTACTCGTTTATCACCCACAATATACAAGCCCAGCGCAATCTGACTGCTCTACAGTGACAACATGACTTCCAATAATTAACACAAAAGAAGGGCCCTAAATTGCAAGAAACCCTAACAATAATAAAATTTTAAAAAAAATGAAATTAAAGAAACATGAAATTACCTCCAACTCTTTTAGTAGCCTAAACTCATTTTAATCGCAAACGCCATTTTTTTATGCAAGTCACTTACCTCACAGAAAATCTTCATAACACGAACTACAGCAATTGCAGTAAGGAGCAATTAGAGCCAGCTAAATAAAATGATTCTAAATAAAAAGATTCTAACTACTACAGATTCTAGCTACTAGGAGGCCTCTGGTTAGCAAAAGAAAGATTTTGTTGTAGACCAAACAATGTATTTAGAAAATTTTACCTTATTTATGTGACATCCAGTTCCAAAAATTATATAGTTGTCAATAATTCCACTACCCTAACATTACCAAAATTTATCCTCATTTTACAATGCATGTAGTACCAACATAGTCTCCACGAAGAAAAATATGTCCATACACTTCTCCATCCACTCACTAACTGCTAGTGTGTGCAACCACAGACTCTCTTGCTGAGGCCACAGAGAGCTGTCAGCGATATTTACACAGTCTATAGCTCTACCAACATACAAACTGTAAATTTTCTAAGGCGATTTGGGTATTTTTTCCGTCGAGTTTTCTTCTACAGTGGGAAGAGACATCTGAAAGCGAAAAATTATTTAGGTTTTACAATAACAGAACAAAGCTGACATCTACATAAGGTTATGAAGCAATTTTCTTGAAATAACATTTTAAATGAAATACACAGCTCTAGTGACGGAGAAAATTCGGTTGCTTATGATGTTATTAATTATGCGAAGGAAAAACATAGTGGATGCGATAAACAGACTATTTATTCCATTATAAATACTGATTGATGTTTTTGTATGTGTATGTTTTCGTTAACAATTAAATATCTATATCTTGGTATGTTCCTTAACTTCCCAGCGCTTTACTACACAAAAAATAGCACAAAAGGTTTCATAACAGGTTTTGGAAATCATGTGGCATAATTAATATAACTATAAATTATGTTAAATCATTAATAATTACTGTTCATAACTTCAACGGAAAGATAACACAAATACGTTTATTTACAATGTAATTAAAAGGATATGGGAGCTCTCTATTATATAGGCAAGCAAACCACAACAACACCAGAATCTGATGTTTATTTTAAAAGATACAAGCAGATCTTAAATAAAATTATCAGGAGGCCAAAAAACTAACAAATGACAAATATGTCACAGTCTGTTTCGAGACTAATGAACTTAATAAATATGCTGAGTTCTTGTACAATGAGAACAGATGTGAAACATAATGCTGTATCTCGAGACAGTGTTTTATATAGAACAATCACACACATCTTATAAATAACAAATTGTGGTTGAGGTAGTGGTAGTTCTGGTGGAAGCTACTGAATTTCAGATCTAGGCTGCAGCTGGTCGCCTTGAGGATTTAGTTGTGATGTTCCTTGCTAAATGAAAGCTGGATTCACTCTATCAAATAAGACAGTGTTAGACTTGCCATTAATGAGAATGTCCAATATTCTTCCAGTATACAGAGGCGTCGGTGAAGGTTTCACCCCATCTCTGTTCAACATTGTATGTGCACAGAGTTGCAAATCTCAATGCACAAAGATTTGTGGAGCTGCATGGCGCGATGCCTGACGAGGATGGGTATGTGATATTCGTTCTCGTTAAGTAAGTAATGAAATGTGATTCATTTGAGATATCCATAGTGACTAGCACGTGGATCGATGAAATCACCAGGTAGCCATAGAACTTCTCCACATATTAGCTGGTGAAGCATCTAAGTCAGGCTTGCAGATGTTATGTAGGCTGAGTAAGACTAATGGTAATGCAGATGTCCATTTTGGAAGAAAGCACACTGTGAGATAGCACTCACCACGTTTACATTGTACATGCGAACAATCATCACTTGCATGCTGGCAGAGGCTCTTTTCACCGTTCAAGACCGCGGCGCGCCATTCCATCTTCCAAGTGATCCTCTGACGGCACCAGTCGAGGCATGCTTGTCAGTGCTGTGGCATGAGTGGAAGACAGGCTAGACGTGTGCCTGTGTGTAGTCCCACTGCTAATAACTGGTTTGCCAAATGTTTGTGCTTGCGCATCACGGCTGACAAGCCCTCTTATCTGTGTTGTGGTAGCTGTAAGATCTGCCATTGCTGCCACTACAATACAACGTCTTTGCTGTGCGGATATCCAGAGCCTCGCCTATGGGTTTGAGAATGTTCACGTGACCAATGATACCAGCACTGCTGCACAACTGACGCAGCACGTCCAGCTTGTGTGGCAATTCTCTGGTAGAACCATCCACTACTCGGAAGGCCACCATCTGACCCCTTTCAAACTCGCTCAGCTGGCTGTGGGGAGCACGCTTTCATATGCCTGGCATGGCTGGCTGTTTGTGTCACACGTCTGCACTACAGTGAGTCTTCTGCCTGTGAGCATTTCCTATTACAGGGTAGCCACAGATGAGCTGTGTAGCTAAGCTACTACTCCATCTGTCGGCAGACGACGTTGAAACCTGTATCAGTGTTTCTACTATAGGCTGTATGGCATATGCCAACATGAGAAGAAAATCGATGTCGTCTTTTTTTGGAGGTGCACTTTTTTCTCCTGCAGTGTATTTCAACCCCCCAATGTGTCACTCCCATAAGTGCATGGGAGACAAGATTACATTGATTGCAGTGTGCACACAACCATTTAAGCTGTCATTCTTCCCACATTTCATATGTGAACGGAACGGGAAAGAGTGAGTAGGAAGTGTTTGGTCGTGCACAATACAGCCCACAATTGGCTCCCTCAGAGTTTCATCTTCGCTCACATGAACCGCTGGCTACGATGACAACAGTTTGCCACAGACAGTAAGCTATAGACCACCGCAGACAATTGGCAGAAATCGCTGGTGGTTGCCTTCTACTAAAAAGCCTGTACAACGCTACAGCCATGCTGAAGTCGGAGGGCGACTATGTACATAAGTAGCTGGAACTTGTAGCTAACTATTACAAGTAAAACATTTTTTATGTTCACAGTTGTTACCATTTCGCGGCTGATTGGATCTTACTTTCCGAGTACCCCTTGTATGTTGCTCCTGCATTTTAGAAAACTTCAGCACGAAAACCACAAGATGTACTGGAAATAGATACGTATCATTTACAGTGTGTTTACGCACTGCAGGTGCTCAGTAAGGGCATGATTTAGAATGCAGAAAATATCAGTATCAGAATGAAAAGCATGAAACAATGAGACGAAATAAAGAAATACATTTAACCCAGTTAATTCAATAAAAATGATTAAAATCATTTCGATAAAGACCGAAAAATGAAAATCTTACATTGTCCAACAACATTCGACCCCATCGCCTTTGGGACACAAGGCCTGTACATTAACTGTTACGCTGCTAAATCAGTCTATTGTGTGTACCTTTTTTCAAAAGTTAAAGACTTTCACGCGAAATTCCGAACCTTTATCTTCGATTACCCGCGAACGGGAGCCCATCAGGGTGAATGGTGGCAGAGATTGATATGTGGGATCTTAACCTACATCGCCGTATTGATCTACATCTACATCTACATAGATATTCCGTAAGCTACACTACGGCGCGTGGTGGAGGGTACCCTGCGCCACTACTTGTCATTTCCTTTCCTGTTCCACTCGCAAAGAGTGCGACGGAGAAACGACTGTCTATATGCCTCCGTATGAGCCCTAATTTCTCGTATCTTATCTTAGTGGTCCTTACGCACGATGTATGTTGCCAGCAGTAGAATCGTTCGGTAGTCAGCTTCAAATGCCGGTTCACTAAATTTTCTCAATAGTGTTTCTCGAAAAGAAAGTCGCATTCCCTTCAGGGATTCCCATTTGAGTTGCCGAAACTATCAGTAGCACATATGTGTTGCTCGAACCTACCAGTAACTGATAACTGATCTAGCAGCCCGCCTCTGAATTGCTTTGATGTCTTCCTTCAGTGTCAAGGATAGGTCGCACCAGGATACTATATGTGGTTTCCATTATAAGTGATCCACTCTTTCCTAAAATTGTTCTAATCCAAATCAAGGATAGGCCGCACCAGCATCCTATATGGTCGCACCAGGATACTATATGTGGTTTCCATTATAAGTGATCCACTCTTTCCTAAAATTGTTCTAATCCAAATCAAGGATAGGTCGCACCAGCATCCTATATGGTCGCACCAGCATCCTATATGTGGTTTCCTTTATAAGTGAACCACTCTTTCCTAAAATTGTTCTAATCCAAATCAAGGATAGGTCGCACCAGCATCCTATATGGTCGCACCAGCATTCTAGATGTGGTTTCCTTTATAAGTTTTAAGTAGGCTGTTTAGGTTTTCTTCATTGGTAACGCCACGTAGTGCTCTGTATGAAAATCACTGGCTGTGATGTGTGCAGTCTGTTGGGTTTGCATTGTTGTCTGCCATCGTAGTGTTGGGCAGCTGGATGTTAACAGCGCGTAGCATTGCACAGTTGGAGGTGAGCCGCCAGCACTGGTGGATGTGGGGAGAGAGATGGCGGAGTTTTGAAATTTGTAAGACTGAATGTCATGAACTGCTATACACATTATGACTTTTGAACACTATTGAGGTAAATACATTGTTTGTTCTCTATCAAAATCTTTCATTTGCTAACTATGCCTATCAGTAGTTAGTGCCTTCAGTAGTTTGAATCTTTTATTTAGCTGGCAGTAGTGGCACTCACTGTATTGCAGCAGCTTGAGTAACGAAGATTTTTGTGAGGTAGGTGATTTGTGAAAGGAATAGTTTAATGTTAGTCAGGGCCATTCTTTTGTACGGATTATTGAAAGTCAGATTGCGTTGCGCTAAAAATATTGTGTGTCAGTTTAAGCTCAGTCCTGTACAATTTTTCTAAGGGGACATTACATATGGTGACCCTGCCAGGATACCTCACTGGAATCTTCTGATTTTTTCTTGTAGTTTGTGTAATTAGTGTAGCTTTTGTTTATTGCTAGCGCGTAATTGTAGAGAGAATCTCCTTTGTAGTAGCAGACTTTCACTGTTGTACAGTAAAACAGTTGTGGCATGCATGTAGATTTCCACCAAGTATTTCGCAGCTGCGCTTGCAATTAACTAGATATTATTTTCAGTGCTATGTTAATGTGTTCTCTTATTTTTGCTCTTCAAATTGTGCTTTTCTGTGTTATCGTGTGAAATATTGTGACAATAATGGCGTGTGAAAAACGTAACACTAGGCTCCAAAGTAAACTGAGAAATAATAGTGACGACGAGCGTAGCTTACCAGCACCACTGTGTAATGAATTAACAGACATTCAAAGTAGTAATTTGGTAACTGTGCATAGGGAAATGGAGCGGGCGTCAAATAATGGTGTAGACAGTGAAACAGGTAGTGAACAGGGAAGCATTATCGATAGATCGGTCGGCAACAGCTCGCCTCAGGAATCGGGAACGACAGAACACAATATTGCAAATACTATAGATTCAGGTTTTGGGTTCTCACCGTTTTCTCAAATGAGTCAAGACACATGGAGGAAATTAGTTCATTATCAGAGAAAGTAGTCGAACTTTCGGATCAGATAAATAATTTGTCTACAAAGGTAGATGATGAGCTGAATGACACAAGACCTGTAGCCTTCACTGACACTGAAGAGTATGAACAAATTAGAAAATTCAAACAAAATCAAAATCAAATCAATACACAGTACAAAAGAGAAATCCGGGAAGTACAAGATCAGTTGGCACAAGTAATACAAGAATTACATATTTCAGTGGACACTCGCGCTCCAACACGGGAAGAGGAACTTAGAAATACGGAAAAGTCACAAAATAGTAACACATGGCATTTTGTAAATTATGAAAGAAATTGGCAAGGTGCACCGAATTTTGAGATGGAATCGCCGACACGATGATTTTGACTATAAACTGTTCATTACTACATGTAAATTCAAAACATTCAAGAATTCCGGCAACGACATTCATCCACAAGCGTGGCTTCATCAATTCTCTCATTGTTTTCCTCCCAACTGGTCATTAGAGCACAGATTAGAATTTATGTGTGGTTATTTAGAGAATGAACCAGCTGTAAGATTGCCACAGTGAAGGAGAATTTTATCATGCCTTCCTCTCAGCATATTGGTCTCAAGCTACACAAGACCGAGTAAAACATAGCATCATAATGATGAAACATTTCGAGCAATCTGAATTTTCCAGTCTTGTGAAATATTTTGAAGACATGTTGCACAAGAATCAATACCTGTCAAACCCATACAGCCCCTCAGAACTCATCCGCATTTGCTTAATCAAATTACCTGAACATTTACGACGTATTTTTTTGGCAGGACGTTGCAAAGACGACATTGAAGCTTTTCAGGGACTCTTACAAGAATTAGAAATTGACACTGACAATCGCGGAACGTGAAAACAGGAACACAACAATTACGGGTCACATCCGTCGCAATTCCGTGATGAAAGAAATAATAACTGGACACGACAAGGCTATTCTCACAACACAAATCGTGACCAAAACAGACATCACCCGTATGATAACCGTTGGCAGACTAGTAATAATTACAGGGAAAGATCACCTCTCCGCAGTAGTGACTATCACAGAGACAATCAGAGAAACAGACAATATGGGAACCAAAATAATTATTATCAAGGGAGACAGAATAACTTTAGACGTAACAGTTACGATTCCGGGAGAAATTCTCCACCACGTGACCAACAAGAAAGAAACTATGGAATCTACCGACACGATGACAGACGATATGATCGTAACGACAGACCTGAATTGCATCAGAACTGGCGAAATTCAAACAGGGCAGGGCCCTCTCGACAAGGTGAATTTGTAGAAGGTAGGTCTCCAAATACCAATAACGACACGTGCCAACAAAGAGACAATAGGCAATCACTCATACCCCTGGCAGCCACAAAACGTACTTATGAAACTGACGACGCAGCTGCCGTATCTAGTAATTACGTAAAAATGGAAGACATTAGGGACATCTTACTCCAGGAACACGACGTAAAACATAACAACATTGCATATCCTGTGATTCACATTACAGTAAATGACGTAAAATTTATGGCAGTACTTGACTCTGGCAGTCCCATTTCAGTAATTAGTGAAACAGCCTTTAGCAAATGCAACAAATCGAATGATTGCCCCACACTTCCATTACGTAGGATTAAATTACAAGGTGCAATCTTTGGAAAAAGTGTAGATGTACGCCAGCAAACCAACTTAGAATTCTTTTGTCAAAGCCACAGCTTCTCTATGAACTTTCTTATTGTTCCATTATTGTCGACGGAAATTATATTGGGAGTAGACTTTTTGAATGAATACAAAGCAATCTTAAACTTTCACGATGCTGAAATAAGTTTAGAGAAAGAAGGTAAGTCAGTAGCTTTGAAATTTGAAGATTGGCTCTCAAACCATGATGAAGAAATTAACCGACTTTACCTCCTGTTAGACAACAGTTCGGAATTTTCGACGGAACTTGACACTAACAATCACTCTGCAAGTACTGACAAGGATGATATCGACGGTGCATTTGATACTAATGTGTTAATTCAGAATAAAATGCAAACAATTGAGAATTGTAATGACACTGATAGGCAGGACCTTTTTGAGATTTTACAAGTACATTCCACAGTTTTTACTCACAAAACAGGAACAATCAAGGGATTTCAATACCAATTTCGTGTTCGTGAGCATACTAAATTTTGTGTTAGACCATACGTAATTCCGGCACATTATAGGGACCGTGTTAGAACAGAAATACAATCTATGCTTGACGAGGGCATTATTGAGCCTGCAGTAAGCTCATACAACAATCCATTACATCTTGTTGAGAAGAAAAATGGATCGATCAGGCTTATCTTAGATTCGAGACAAATCAATACTATCATCATTCCTGAAACAGACAGCCCGCAATCATTGGAAGAACTTCTTCAAAATTTTAATGGTGTGAAAGTGTTGTCTTCTATTGATCTCAGATCCAGCTTTTATCAGATCGAACTTCATCCAGAATGTAGAAAATACACAGTTTCCTTTGTTTCGGCGTTTGTTGTCAATTTCGGAAACTTCCTTTTGGTTTCAACATTTCTTCGGCAGCGTTCATTCGCGGACTAAATTCCATATTATCTGAGTTCTTAAAACGTCACATCACCTTATATGTGGACGATATTCTGATAGCAGAAGCGTCATGGGAACAACATAATCGCATCCTCAAAGTCGTGTTACATATTTTTGCAGAATCTGGAATTACAGTTAACTTGGAAAAGTCTGAGTTCGGTAGGACAAAGGTGAAGTTTTTGGGACATATTATTTCTTCTGAAGGGATTCAGCCAGATCCTGAAAAGTTAGAAGCAATCAGAGCAATTCCAGTTCCATCCATAAAGAAACAAGTCCAAAGTTTTCTAGGTCTCGTAAATTTTTACCGTCGTTTTCTGAATATGCAAATTCTAGTTACACCAAAACTTTGTTCTCTCACTGGAAAAATACTATTTGGAACTGGGACGAACAAGCACAGTTGGAATTCAATTCTTTGAAAGACTCGCTACCTAACACGGCAATACTAGCTCATCCAGATCTGTCACAAGATCTTCTAAAGTCGGTCTTGGTGCCCATTTATTTAAAGAAACCACAGAAAATTATACTACTGTTCAGAAAACAGTTGGTTTTGCTAGCCGAGTGCTAACAAAATCTGAAAAAAATTACTCCATTACTGAATTAGAAGCTTTAGCTATCGTTTGGACATTTAACAAATTCCGTTTCTTTCTTTCTGGTAAGCACATTCAGAAAGTCGCCTTTGAAAACTTCATCACTACATCTTTAAAGGACATTTCTCATGAACCAGATAAAGATCCGATTTGGAAAGACATCAAAAGTAAATGGCATGAAAAGACACACACTCAGATTCGGCATTATTATCTTGTTAGAAACAACATACTCTTCAAACGCTGCACTGTTGATGACAAGCTATGGGTACTTTGCATTCCAGTCGATTTTGTTAATAAGCTCATTTGGTACATTCATTTCAGCTACGCACATTTTGGTCCACGAAAATGTTATCATATTCTTCGAACGACTTGTTATTTTAACAATATGGAAAAAGAGAATTAAAAGAGTCTTGTCTATTTGTAAACTTTGTCAAAAGGCGAAACCATCTACTATCTCACATCGTACTCCATTGTTTCCTATCATTCCTTCTAAATTAAAAGAATTTTCTGCTGTTGATCTCTTGGGACCCCTTGTCAGAACATCGAATGGATTTTCGTACGTTCTAGTCGCTGTTGAACTTACTTCAAAATTTGTTTCTTTCACTCCATTATGTAAAGCCACCGGACGGTCTGTATCCAACGCTTTTGTTAAAAATTTCTTACGTGAAGTTGGCCACGTTGCTAAAGCCATTTCAGATAACAGACCGCAATTCAGATCTGCTGTTTGGTCACGCATGCTTCGGAACCATAAAATCAAACCTGTTTTTATTTCATTATACTCACCACATTCTAACCCGTCTGAACGGATTATGAAAGAAATCAATAAGCTCTGCAGACTTTATTGTCACAGAAAGCATCAGCATTGGGACAGATATTTACACTTATTTCAAAATGTGCTGAATGAAATGCCTCATGACTCCACTGCTTTACCACCTACTCTGGTACTGAAGAATGAAGAACCACCGAACAGAATCAGAGAGCTTGTACCTTTCCCGAATACACGTAAACTTCGACACAAGGACATAATTGATTTGGCTATTAAAAATATAAAATCTGCAGCAGCCAAAGGAGAAAACTACATGGTAAAACAAATGCAAAGAAATTATACATTGGTCAGAAAGTTCTCATTAAAGCTCATTCATTGTCACATAAGAAGAAACACTTGAGTCACAAATTCTTTCTAGTTTACAATGGACCTTACAGAATCCGACGTATACCACATGATAATTGCGTTGGAGTTGAAACTCTGCGTACTAGGAATAGTAAAGGATTGCACCACATTTCACACGTAAAACCATTTATTGAAAGATAATCTGCTTTTTAACATAGTCTTTGCCATAAAATTTTTCACTTCACATTTCTAGTATGCTTTGTCAGACTTAAGAAACTGTTAACATGCAACAATGTTTGAAGTTAAATATCCAGTCAAGAACCAAGAGAACATATTTAAACAGAAATTACGAATGCATTGTTATGGTGAACAGACGACACAGTGTTATTGTGTGTGTACATTCTTGCTTGTTAGTTGCACGATTACGTAACGACTATAAGATTTACATACTTAGAACATATACTGGTACTGCTAATGAGATTTTAATGCAACATTTTGGTTTACTTGAAAATATATTCTGGATTTAAAGTACTTTCTGAGAGATACCAGATGACACAGTGGTTAGTTTATGTGACAGCTACACGATTTTATCACGACGCTACTAATGAGAGACAATTTACAATTATGCTTTTGCGGTGTTTCTATTTTATGTCTGTACAGTTTTATGTATTGTTCTGGAAAGTAAAACATGTTTTAGTAGTAACTTTTGTGGTATAGCTACAATGAGACAGCCTTTTCCGTAGCACAACAATACATTACATTATAGTACTTTCTTGATCACGGTAAGGTACGTAATAACTACGATATCTGTACGCAAGACATTTCACTTTCGTTTATGATGAGGTAAGTACATTGACTTCAGCAGAACTTTGCTTACAGAGGACGATGACTACGACACTTTCACAGAATTATCTTACAGCAAGACACACATTTAGTGCAACAGGACAAGCATTTGAGTGATTAATTTTGTACTTAAACCATTTATTTTTCAAGATTTTTCAATTACAAAGAAAGTTTTCCGTGATACATTTCATTCCATTGCTGTAATCTGTAACAGGTGAGGGTATAATTACATTAATCCTCAGGGGGGTACACGCTTACTTTGTGGACCATGTGTGTGGCAAGCACAAGGATCCCTAGCTAATATGGTATTTGCTTATATAAACTTTACACATCGGTACCATATTTCTCTAACACATAAATTACACAGCTATCTGATCATTTAACAGAGAAAGGAACATTTTATTTTACTACGTCAGTGACAGATGTTTACGTAATTACACAGTTGGATAACTTCACACTCACGAAACTGTATTTTGTCTGTACATTGTGAACTGTTCATATTTTTTCGAAACCATTGTGATATTATGAGAGCTTTGAATGATATATTTGCTATGCGATCACGATTTTTTAAAGTACATTTAAGGTAGATGACACTATTGAAGTGGCAGAGATTTTTTTTAGGTTTTGAAATTATTGGAGGAAGCTACGACGATTTTGAGATTTGGTTGAGGTTTTATGATCTTATGATGACGGTGTGTATTACGCTCTTGCGGTATGTTTATGATCAATAAGCTGATGCTATATGAGGAATTTGATTATGCTACATATTTCTTATGATGAAATGTTGAAGAAGTGTCGACGAATATGTATATGTATAATAAGGTAAGGAATAATGAGGAGTGGTTAGGGACTCTGATTTGTGGAAAAGGATGTTGGAAACCAAGAATCGTACTTTAGAATTATGAAATGTGTGTACATGTATGAATGTATCACAATGCCACTGAAAACTTTTTTGACGCTGTTGTATTTATAGGATTTTGTTTCTACACATTTGTAACGCAAATTCTCGGCCTGTGAAATTTTTTTATATGAGACTACCACTGTAGCGGAAACTGCTGTCGTAAATATTTCGGTAGAAAAGTTAAGTGACCTTCATGTAATGTGTGGTGGGCACCCAGCTGCGTGATAGTCGCCTGGGAAAATGCCATTAGTGTGTGCCTTTCAGAGGCACAGGTGGAGAAAAAAAAGAGACCATTAACCTCGCTATTGACGTTCCTTTGTAGAAAGCATCGCAACTATGACACGCTCATTACTTGAAAACATATGATTATTCATACTTTGTGCTACTTACTGAAATGCTTATGAACTGATGGGAAATATTCTTACATCTGCACACCTGATTACGACAAGCGTCTTTCTACGAGAGTTGAGAGAATTTCTACTAACTTATGAAATGCCACATGACTAGTGAATGATATTTTTATGCTTTACTTTGTACATAGTTGCTTATTTCATTTGATATCTGGTATCCAGCTGTGTTGCAACATTGGTTTTATAAAATAAAATTAAATGCATTTGCTAATGTGGACACTTTCTGCCAACAGATCTATTAAATAATAATTTTATGATCCACATTCTTCGAAAAAGGAGCGCTTGGAATGTAAAGAACAATAAAAAGGGATTAATAACAGTAACTGCATACATTATTTTCCTTTCAACTACTTGGTAATTTTTTTGTAGAATAAATTGTAATGCATCACTCTAGTATTAAGATGTGACATAGGTATTAAACATGGCCATTTTTAATGTAATATTTTTTTTTGCTTGAGCTTTGTCATGTTTAGATATAACTTATTACATTTGCTGCTGCTGTTTGCCAGGCATAGTGCTACTAAATTTCACTTTGTATTACTCTGTTAAGCTAGTTTTACTACTGATTTATTTTTCTTGTTGCTGCACATTGGCTCATATTAGTTGTAATGTTGCATTGCTTGGTAATTTAGATTTACTGTAGCTTGCTTTGACAATTTCCATTTTTTTTTGTCATTGCTGGTTGAGTTATTTGTTTTGTATTACAGCATTGCCTCGTCCCTTAGTTTATGCATCTGAGCTCAGTAGATTTAAGTTAGCTTAAGAGGGGGTAGACTATATAAGAAACTAACTATGATGAATTGGAAGAAATGCATTGAGAAGTTATACGAAAAAAGTACAGAAAGCAGGTATAGATAGGACTTTTTGGGAATAATGATGAACGAAGGGAGATCTCCAAGAAAAAAAAGGTTTTGTTTGCAAAATACTGCAGTAAATAATGTTACACTGAAAACAAACCCTGTCCTTTCCCCCCGTGTTATTCTGCTATGTGTTTGTGTACTCTTGTATATTTGTGTTTTTCCTGTCTTTATGTGTTTAGCTAATAAGATTTATGTTGTAGAATTTTTCAAATACTATGTTATTTTCTTCATAAAGATGTTTAGACATTATTAATTCTGTTCTGTTTCAATGCTCATGTGTGAAACCAATGTTTCGAAAACTATTCTCATTATTTTATATATTTACTTATATCATAATTCCTGTAACACTGATGTATATGTATATTTCTATTCTTTTGTAAAGCCTGTACTACTACAAATGTTATCTGTATTATTATGTTTTTAATGATGTATTTTGCACCTTTGTTATTGTATTCTTATGTTATAAAATTGTAATTGACACCAGTTCATCAAATTAAGTAACTTGTAAGTTACATTTCACTGCACATGTTTCTGTTGGTCATAGTATATGCACAATATGTGAGAAGTAGGGACTGATAGTGTTTGCACATGTGTTAATAATTCAGTTAGGGACTAATGAACAGCATTGCTGGTTCTAAAGGACAATTCCAAAAACTTTGTCAGTGCACAAGTGATGGTTTATGGCCTTGCTATATTGTCTGCAAGACTTCTAAGGACAATTCCAAAAACTTGGTGCGTGCACAAGTGGTGGTTTATGGACTTGTTATATTCTCTACAAGACTCTTCGATGGTGATTGTGCACCTGCACAGTCGCAACAGATTGCTGCTGCCCGTCTGTACAAGGACTGCAGTGGGTCTGCACCTCTGGTGGCCCACCAATACCATAATCTCTACTAGGACTACAGTAGGTCTGCTCTGTGATGACCTACCTACCAATGTTCTTCAAAACTTCGACTGACTCTGCTGTGGGTTTGCTCTGTTGTGGCGCATTATCTGTCTGCATGTCAAGAGTCAGCACTGTCTTCCCGTTGGAAGGACAAAGCTACTCCTTCAAGACTGCATGGAAATCCACTACTTCCGTGTGCATTCTCTTTTACTGCTCAGACTTTGAGGAAAAAAAAAACACTGCAATTTTACTGTGATGAATGATCAGGACTGTCTTTATGGACTGTGAGAAAATTTTAGTTTTTGACCAGCATTGTCTCAATAAGTGTGTGCATTTGATATCTTTGTTATTTTAATTATGAAAAATTTTATCAAATCATTATTGGCCACTGCCCAAAACAATTTGTAAAATTTTTTGTGGTTAGCATGAGGGCTATGTAAGTAGGCTGTTTAGGTTTTCTTCTTTGGTAACGCCATGTAGCGCTCTGTATGAAAATGACTGGCTGTGATGTGTGCAGTCTGTGGCTGGTTTGCATTGTTTTCTGCCATTGTAGTGTTGGGCAGCTGGATGTTAACAGCGCGTAGCGTTGCGCAGGTTGTGCAGTTGGAGGTGAGCCGCCAGCACTGGTGGATGTGGGGAGAGAGATGGCGGAGTTTTGAAGTTTGTAAGACTGGATGTCATGAACTGCTATGTACATTATGACTTTTGAACACTATTGAGGTAAATACATTGTTTGTTCTCTATCAAAATCTTTCATTTGCTAACTATGCCTACCAGTAGTTAGTCCCTTCAGTAGTTTGAATCTTTTATTTAGTTGGCAGTAGTGGCGCTCACTGTATTGCAGTAGCTTGAGTAACGAAGATTTTTGTGAGGTAAGTGATTTGTGAAAGGTATAGGTTAATGTTAGTCAGGGCCATTCTTTTGTACGGATTATTGAAAGTCAGATTGCGTTGCGCTAAAAATATTGTGTGTCAGTTTAAGCTCAGTCCTGTACAATTTTTCTAAGGGGACATTACAAAGTGAACCACTCTTTCCTAAAACTGTTCTAATCCAAATCAAGGATAGGTCGCACCAGCATCCTATATGGTCGCACCAGCATCCTATATGTGGTTTCCTTTATAAGTGAAACACTCTTTCCAAAAATTGTTCTAATCCATTAAACCGAAGTCGACCATTCGCCTTCCCTGTCATAGTTCTCACATGCTCCTTCCCCCTCCTTGCTTTACAACGTTACGCGCAGATATTTAAACGACTTGACTGTGACAAGCAGGACACTAGTAATACTATATCCGAACATTACAGGTTTGAGCTTCCTATCCATCCGCATTAAATTCCACTACTCCATATTTAGGTCTAGCTGCCATTCGTCACACCTGCTGGAAATTTTGTCTAAGTCCTCTTGTACCTTCCTACAGTGACTCAAATTTGACACCTTATCGTATACCACGGCATCTCCAGCAAACAACCACAGACTGCTGCCCACGGTGTCATCCATATGAAATGAAAATGAAATGTCGTGTGGCTAGGGCATCCCATCGGGTAGACCGTTCGCCTGGAGCAGGTCTTTCGATTTGACGCCACTTGGGCGACCTGCGCGTCGATGGGGATGAAATGATGATGATTAGGACAACACAACAGCCAGTCCCTGAGCGGAGAAAATCTCCGACCCAGCCGGGAATTGATACCGGGCCCTTTGGATTGACAGTCAGTCACGCTGACCACTTAGCTACCGGATTTACGTATACAGAGAGCAACAGCGGTCCTATCACACTTCCCCTGGACACACGTGTATCCGATGAACACTCACCGTCGAGAACATCATACTGGGCTCTATTACTTGAAGAAGTCTTCGAGCCCCCACTTATTTGTAAACTTATTCCACATGCTCGCACCTTCATTAACAGCCTGCAATGGGGCAGCATGTCAAATGCTTTCCGAAAATCGAGAAATATCGAACGCACCTGTTACCCTTCATCCATAGTTCTCAGTGTAACATGTAAGAAAAGGGCAAGCTGAGATTCGTAAGAGTGATGCTTCCTAAAACCATGCTGATCCTAGAACATAAGCTTCTCGGTCTCAAGAGACTTTATTATATTCCTACTATGAATATACTCAAAGATTCTACAGCGAAGAGAAGTTAGGGATATTAGTCTGTAGTGTTGCTGGTCCGTTCTTTTACCCTTACACACCAGAGTCACCTGCTGTTTTCTCCACTCGCTTGCTAGTTTGCGCTGGGCTAGATATTCACGATAAATGCAAGCTAGGTAAGGGACCAATCCGTAGAGTAGTCTTTGTAAAGGCGAAATGCGATTCCATGCGGACCTTGTGATTTATTTGCTTTCATGTCTTTCAGTTGTTTCTCTACGCCAGCTATGCTTATTACTATGTCGCCCATATGCGAGCCTGTTCGATGGTCAAATGATGGTACGTTTGTACGATTCTCCTGTGTGAACTATTTCTGGAAGATGAAATTTAAAACTTCGGCTTTCGTTCTGCTAACTTCAGTTGCGACACGAGTTTGGTCAACAACGGACTAAATGAAAGCCTTATACACGATTAGTAATTTCATGTACGAGCAGAATTTTGTCGGGTTCTCGGCCAGATCAGGTATGACGTCGGTAGTTGTATGCTTCGCACATAGATCTTTCCACAAACGCACGAATCTCTACTGACCTTTGCTTGTCGTCATTGATGACTCCAAAAAATCGACTCCAGTTTTGGGGACCTCTCTTTGTAAGTGAAAGTTTTTGACAGTATTGACCTGCAATGCGCTGCAAAGTGCTGAGGACAGCAGGGGTGAAATAAGGAGGCGGAGAGGCCGTTTACAACTTGAACAAAAGTCAGGCGGCAGTTACAGGGTTCGAGGGGCAGTGGTTGTGAAGCGAGTGAGACAGGGTTGCTGACCACATCTGCCTCCACATCAGTACACTGCAAACCAGTGCAAAGTGCACGGCGGAGGGTCGGTCCTTTTCTACCAGTTAATAGGGCTTTTTCCGTTCCATAGACTGCTGGAATTTATTCCTAGGTTCATCGTTTAAAGTTAGTTCCAGAAATTTACTAAATGCGTTTCCACGGTGTAGTATGCATCCTTCTTGAAGCGCCTCCCAGTGCAGTTCTTTCACCACCTTCGTGACTCTCTCGCATGCATCGAACAAACACGTGGTGATTCGTGCACCCTTTCTTTCTATCCGTTCACTGTCTCCTGTTAGTCGTATTCCATAGGGCCCCACACACTTTATTAATATTCTATGATGTACCGTACAGTTGCCTCCATTGTAGACTGTTCGCACTTACCCGTTATTTTACTCATGAAACATGTCTGCCACCGACCTGCTTTACGTACAACTGGGACTTTGCGGTCGTTGCATTTCGTTTCCCTACAACTTATAAGACCCCACTATTTCGTAATTTGCCTATTGAGTTAAGAACTGGACTACTAACGTACGTAGTAAACTAGGACATGATTTGTTCATACTATGACTTAGTATATAAATGTTCATGACACAGTAACCAATTTTGTAACGTAATCAGACTTCAGAATTAAGAAAAAGAAGCAATCACAGTATAACGCAGTCACAACAGACCATACATCTGGTAAATGGCGAGCACAGGTGTTACGACTAAACGTCAAACAGTGTGTAAATCACTCACAAGAAACTATTCAAATTTCAGAGTGCAGAAGTGGTCAACTTGTAGCCACAGACAGTGCAGAGGGATGATTCCCTCTGAATGTAATAACAAAACCTTAATCTGAAAATGTTTCGTTATAGGTAACAGCTCATCAAGGCAAATGACAAATAATGGAGGTTGAAGGACAAGACCTACGTGTACTGTTGCGGAAACTGGACGGCATCATGTTCCCTGCACGTTATTTTAAGGGTACTTGAAAACATACACTATAAAAATCTGTCACAGATGTTCTGCATTCTGTGTCCAGCATCTAAAAATAACCTTTCACAACATAAAAATTATGAATGCAGAATTTAATTACAAACATAAGTAGGGAAACTGCACATAACTGAGCTACTTCTTTATCTGTACTGTTTCAGTCCGCTGAATCGACAAAGAAAAGGTCATCAACGTATGTGCTCGAGATGGTATCATATAAAGTGTGGGACACAATTAGGTATGAAAATTAAGTACATGAGTTAGAAGAGCAGAAATGAATGACAGTGTTACTGATTCGTTACCATGCATTACTTTCAAATTAATCAAAGAGTGGACATAAGCCTCGTGGGAATCTCCAATACACATGAAATCATTCACGGAAACACAAATGTTCTACACATGTCTTTCAATAAGGCAATGGGTAAAGTAAACTGCTTCAATTATCCTGCCTTGTCGCCCAGAGCAGAGTATGATTTTAAACTCGCTCAGCTGCAGGACGCAACTTAACTGCCCACTACTCTGATTGACCGAAAGCGTGATAAACTCGTCAGAGGTGAAACATGCCACCAGAACAATACTTCACAGAGAGGTGACTCAAAGACTTTAAACAGCAGCTATCTATTCTGGTTACAGAATGTGTTCACGAGAAATTTGCAAAGACTGTTTCGTGGCTTAAGGAAAAGAAAACTTTGGCTAAACTGAAAGTGCCATTTAACATGCATCTGTCATCACGTTCTCGTCCTCAGCTGAATGAAATTTGCAATGTGCTCTGGAGGGAAATAGCAGAGGGTATTGCAGTCTAGTGTGGAAAACATTCTACTATATTATATGAACGTGTGATGTCTGTTCTTTCGGACATGTTCAAAAGAATGAACACCACGTGTTCACAAAACTGATTCGCCTCGATGGGTCATGAACCCACCACCTTCAGTGCACACGCACAATTTTATTCGACCTCCCACCGAAATCTCACTGTAGCGAGTATGGACGGTGACTGCCGATCGGTGGCGCAGGCTGGGAATGTGGGCTGGCCAGGCGGGGTTTCGGGATAATCCGAACAAGTTCGATGAACACTGTATCTGGAAGACGCAGTGGTTAACGCAAATGCCTCGTATGCAGGAGATTTCAGGTTCGAATCCCAGTCTAACACCCATTTTCACACAACCTTATTGATTGCACATATAGTCCCTTTCTTTTCTTCCCCCTCCACTTTTACTCTACACTGTCCTACTATACTTTTGAAGAGAAGTGTTGATCAATGAGAATTTCAGCATAAGTGATTATTCTTTGGAGCTAAATACAAACAACGGTAATTTTATTGAAACGTTCATATTATAACAATAGGAAGAGAACATCAAAACTAATACATTTAGTTGTGGTACATATGATCCCTGATGGCAGTTTCTGATGCTAGGGATGATTGAGACAGACGATAGTTTAGCAAGCTATTTATGGCAGTGACAGGAACTGCTCGAATGCTCAGTCGTTGGCCTGTAAGGGCACAGTACAACATCACATCACAGACTGTCGTCTCCATATGAAGGTACCTGGCACTTCCACAACGGTGTCTGCAGTGACAGCAGTCCTAGTGACGAGGTCTTTTTCTGTTTCCACAACGGTTTTCCAACACCAGGTGCTTCCTGTGTCCACACAGGAAGGAATCGAGACACGTGAGCTCAGGTGACCTGGGAGGCCAGGCCACAGGACCTCCTGAGTCAATCCATGGAGTCTCAAAGGTGGCTCCCAGACGAGTACTCACAGGTATGCAGAAATGGGCTGACACATCTTTCATCTAACATTCAGAGGTACATCCTCCAATCAATTCTGGCCACACGTTTTTCGCGAAAATGGGATATCTCCATCCGTTGAGGTGAAATGGGAGAATGTATGGTTCGATCAACCTAACACCAACAATGCAGGTCAACGTGAGTGTACAAATTTTCAAAGTCAGTAATGTGTGACTAGAGACTGAAAGTAAAAAAAATCATCACCTAAACAACGGATCAATCAATGGAAAATAACAGTCCAAGCACACACGGCACGAAGGAAATCTCATCAAAATAAAAAGGGAGAAAAGTGTAGTGGATAACCTCGCATAAGCGACACTGATTACATGAAAAACATGTAGACTATTATTTACTGGCTTTCATTGAATCGCTGCCGTCACAAAATAACGATCGAAATCCATTCCCGTCATTGGTGTCATGGAATCGCTGTACCTTTCTTTCCGACATGTTCCACGTGACTTCAAACTGCTTGCCATTTTAGCTCACTCACAGAGGAAAATTTTTCCTCAGCCGTCTTCCATACATCCTCGAGCTTAAAACTAACGTTCTCGACAGCCACTCAGTTCTTTACTTGTGTCCATACGATTTCTGTTGCACTTGCTCCTACCAAGATAGGTGTGGGGCTTATTTTATACCCACCTCTTGAAAATATTATAATCTAATCAGTTATTTTATATTTTACAGTACATAAAATTGTTATTTATCCTTTTTAATGAATTCTTCTACCAAATTTCATATGCACCTTCAATTTGTCGGTTAAAATTAAACCAAAAATTTAAGTCTCTTTTCTAGATGTCACTTTTCCCACTGAATGTCGTATTCAATATTTCCACATTCAGGATCTGACTTACACATCAACATTTTTTTAAAAAGTATGTTGAGAGCAAAAGTCAACACCAATGAGCTAAATTTGCCTTTTTAAACATTTTGTGTTGGTCATGAAGCCGGTAGTACACATTATTGAAAGTGTGTTAATATTGCTATGAGTAGGCTAAAAGGCGGTTTTCAGGTTCTAGAACATACTTGCTCATCAGTAACTCTTCAAAAAGTATGTTGCTAGCATAGTTCAACAACAATTAACAAATTTTGTTTTTGCTATTTAATTTTTAATGAACCATGTACCTTGTAGTTGCTGGGGTGGATTATGTGCCTCAGTGATACAGACAGCAATACCGCGTAGCTACAGCCACAACGGAGGGGTATCTATTGAGAGACCAGACAAACTTGTGGTTCACGAAGAGAGGCAGCAGGCTTTTCAGTAGTTGCAAGGGCAAGAGTCTGGACTATTGACTGATCTGGCCTTGTAACACCAACCAAACCCGCCTTGCTGTGCTGGATCTCAGAATGGCTGGCAGCAGGGGGAAACAGCAGTCGTAAATTTTCCTGGGTGCACGGTTAATTAATGACGGAATCCTCTTGGGTAAAATATTCCGGAGGTAAAATAGTACCCCATTCGGATCTCCGGGCGGTGACTACACAGGAGCTTGTCATCATGAGGAGAAACAACACTGGTATTCTATGGATCGGAGTGTGCAATGCTAGTGCCTTAGTTGGGCAGGTAGTTTAGAAAATTTAAAGAGGTAAACGGATAGCTTGAAGTTAGATATAGTGGACTTTAGTGAGATTCGGTGGCATCAGAAACAGGACCGCTGGTCGGGTGAATACAAGGTTATAAATACAAACTCAGATAGAGATAATGCAGGAGTAGGTGCAATAATGAATAAGAAAATAGGAATGCGGGTAAGCTACTGTGGCCAGCATAGTGAAAGCATTATTGTAGTCAAGATAGATACAGTAGGATAAGTTTACATACATGCTATCTCTTTGGAAGTAATTGAATAAATGAATGATGAGGTAAAATAAATTATTCAGATACTTACAGGAGACGAAATTTTATTTGTGATGGTGGACTGGATTTCGGTAGTAGGAAGAGGAAGTGAATGAAAAATAGTAGGTGAATAAGGACTGGGGGAAAGGAATGAAAGAGGAAGCCGCCTGGTAGAGTTTTGCACAGAGCATAATTTAATTGTAGCTAACACCTGGTTTAAGAATCATGAAAGAAGACTGTACACGTGGAAGAGACCTGGAGACACTGGAAGGATTTGGATTGATTATGTATTGGTAAGACAGAAATTTAAGAACCAGATTGTAAATTGTAAGACATTTACAGGGGCAGATGTGGACTCTGACCACAATTTTTAGGTTATGAACTGCAGATGGAAACTGAAGAAAGGTAGGAATTTAAGTGGATGGGACCTGGATAAGTCGAAAGAACCGGAGGCTGTGAGAGCTTTCAGAGGGAACATCAGGCATCGATTGACTAGAACAGGGAAAAGGAATACAGTAGAAGATGAATGGGTAGCTTTAAGAGACGAAATATTGAGGATAAAATAGAATAAAATACAAAGCCTAGTAGGATCTGTTGGATAATTCATAATATTAGTACGTGAATTCGAGAAATGAAATACCGATTTTTAGTATTAATTGTACAAGGAGCACAACGATCCTTGTGTAATTTTTAAAGGTACTGTGTCTTTAGCCTTTAAGAGTGTTCAACGGAAGCAGAAGCTTTCGCATTCATAACACTGATGCTACATTCTCTACCACGCGTTAAAATCTCCACTACCTGAACATCGAAAATTAGAGAACTACCAACCTCTGCCCTGCGCACCGATCAGATGCAATTTAGGGTAGGTTAGGTTACATTAGTGGTAGAAGTGACACAAGAAAGCAAGGACATTTCGTGAAGTCGCGTTCTAGAGGCTTTCACGTTTACATGGTTCATTAGCAGTAAAACAGACACACTGTGCATCTAGCATGCGACAACTGCTAGGTCGATGATGTTGGCAATAGTGAAAATCAACACATCGTAATAATGAAGTATGTAAATAACTGTCTGTACAAGTTTGTAAGATCAGCCTGTAACACTTATATCGATCAAGAATAGGCTTATTTTATGTAACCATGTATTTGCTGTTTGGTTGTTGTTGTGGTCTTCAGTCCAGAGACTGGTTTGATGCTGCTCTCCTTACAATTTATGAAGTGTGTATTCTGTGTTGTTTAAACTCCTACCTCCACGGCGAGAAAATTAGGGTTTTGTAATGTATATATGAAAAATGCAAAAGAATATGTTGAAATGATGAATTATTATAATATGGATATGTTCATAAAAAGAAAATATTTGTTAAAAGCTGGTTCATGCTTAGGGAAATTGTATTTGCAACATGTAAACGCTGTAGGGAAGTCCCTTCGCAACGCAAGTGGCATGGCGCGATGTAAAAGGTGGGTTTGGCGGTCGAACTGAGCGGCTCCTTTGTGTGAACGACACGCAGTACGTGGCCAGCCTTAGCACGGTACACTTCGACGGTGCTAAGAGAGGCAGTCGGTAGCTGCATTATAAGGGATTTGCCTCGGAGGCTATTATTTGGTATTCATGGCATAATGGAATGGCTCTAATATGTAGAAAATCCGACGCCAATAAGAGATTTTATAGAGCATTCGTAAATCAAGAGCCGTACAGTCCGTACAGTTAGCCGCCATGTCGCCTGTCATCAATCTTCGGCACTGCTTCACAAACTTCATACATTCAGTGAAGTAATGTATATGAGCATGGACCAGTTAATCTGTGTGTTGTTTCACTAATAATCACATAAACCAAAATTCGTGTCTGGAACCATATTTTCAATCCTGTTCACGAACCTATGCAGGTTCCTCACCTAAGTGCTACTAAAACCGAGTATATGAACAATTCTTGCATTCATGTGTTTAAAGTAATTTTTGTTTGAAGTAAAAGGAGCAGTAAAAGTTAAAGCTAAAACCACAAAAGTGAAGTTGGAAAGGCTTTTGCTAAAGTATCCTTAATTTATTATAGAATATAGAATATAGTTTTGTAGGGTTGCAGTGGAAGATTGCGTAAATATTATTCCAAAGAATATCTGCTTCACAGGCAATTAAAGTTCAAGTACATATAAATATTTAATGAAGAGATTTACGATAGTATTTTTAGAAGGAAAATTATGCACAATTTTAAAGAAGGGTAGTTTTGGAATCCATCATGAAAGGTTCCTTTTTTGAAGTTAATTAAGCTCAGTGTTATACTTTATTGTCTAGCAAAGTAACTTATGAATAACTCCAAGTGAAGTGAATGATTAGCCTTTAGAGTTAGCCTTTAATATTGTAATAATCAATTGCATTGACTAGTGAAACTATACTACTTTGTGTGTCCCCATCATATTCTCCACATATTAGGATAAAACTCAAGTGTTACTGTTACTAAGGAAAACTGCTACACGTAGACGAGCTTAAACTGTGTATTCATCTTTATTTGGCGGCCGCTGAGGCCGAGCGGTTCTAGGCGCTTCAATCTCGAACTGACTGACCGCGACGGTCACAGGTTCGAATCCTGCCTCGGGCATGGATGTGTGTGATGTCCTTACGCTAGTTAGGTTTAAGTAGTTCTATGTTCTAGGTGACTGATGACCACATATATTAAATCCCATAGTGCTCAGAGCCATTTGAACCATTTCATATTTATTTGTGTTTTTCATGGCAGTCAAGATAGAAGCCCTTCATGTCCAAATTTAGTTCTGCACTGTGTATAGTGATATATCAGTATTTGGGTAAGTGATGCTTTTGAGAGTGGTTGTCATTAATATAAGCTTGGTGCACCTTTGCTCCTCATAATTTACTGGTGTGTATGTTATTGACAACTGCTGCTACACACAGTACAGAGTGCCCCATTTCAGTTTGTATCCTGGTTGCTATTCCAAGGGAAATCTCAACAAAAGCAACTTCAATAACCAATATTCAGTTTTCTCAAATATACACTATGTGATCAAAAAAATCTGGACGCCTGGCTGAAAATGATTTACAATTTCGTGGCGCCATCCATCGGTAATGCTGGAATTCAGTACGGCGTTGGCCCACCCTTCGTCTTGGTGACAGCTTCCACTCTCGCAGGCATACGTTCAATCAGGTGCTGGAACGTTTCTTGGGGAATGGCAGCCCATTCCTCAGGAGTGCCGCACTGAGGAGAGGTATCAATGTCGGTCGGTGAGGCCTGGCACTAAGTCGGCGTACCAAAGCATCCCAAAGGTGTTCTATAGGATTCAGGTCAGGACTCTGTGCAGGCCAGTCCATTACAAGGATGTTATTGTCGTGTAACTACTCCGCTACAGGCTGTGCATTATGAAGAGGTGCTCTATCGTGTTGAAAGATGCAATTGGCATCCCCGAAATGCTCTTCAACAGTGGGAAACAAGAAAGTGCTTAAAACATCAGTGTAGGCCTGTGTTGTGATAGTGCCACGCAAAAGAGCAAGGGGGGCAGGACCCCTCCATGAAAAACACGACCACACCATAACACCACCGCCTCCGAATTTTACTGTTGGCACTACACTAGCTGGCAGATGACGTTCACCATGCGTTCGCCATACCCACACCCTGCCATCGGATAGCCAAATTGCGTACCGTGATTCGTCACTCCACACAACGCTTTCCACAGTTCTGTCGTTCATTGTTTACGCTGCTTACACCAAGCGAGGCGTCGTTTGGTATTTACTGGCGTGATGTGTGGCTTATGAGCAGCCACTCGACCATGAAATTCAAGTTTTCTCACCTCGTGCCTAACTGTCACAGTACTTGCAGTGGATCCCGATGCAGTTAGAAATTCCTGTCTGATGGTATGGATTGTTGTTGTTGTTATTGTTGTTGTGGTCTTCAGTCCATAGACTGGTTTGATGCAGCTCTCCATGCTACTCTATCCTGTGCAAGCTTCTTCATCTCCCAGTACTTACTGCAGCCTACATCCTTCTCAATCTGCTCAGTGTATTCATCTCTTGGTCTCCCTCTACTATTTTTACCCTCCACGCTGCACTCCAATGCTAAATTTGTGATCCCTTGATGCCTCAGAACATGTCCTACCAACTGGTCCCTTCTTCTTGTCAAGTTGTGCCACAAACTCCTCTTCTCCCCAATTCAATTCAATACCTCCTCATTAGTTATGTGATCTACCCATCTAATCTTCAGCATTCTCCTGTAGCCCCACATTTCGAAAGCTTCTATTCTCTTCCTGTCCAAACTATTTATCGTCCATGTTTCACTTCCATACATGGCTACGCTCCATACAAATACTTTCAGAAACGACTTCCTGACACTTAAATCTATACTCGATGTTAACAAATTTCTCTTCTTCAGAAAGGCTTTCCTTGTCATTGCCAGTCTACATTTTATATCCTCTGTACTTCGACCATCATAAGTTACTTTGCTCCCCAAATAGCAAAACTCATCTACTACTTTAAGTGTCTCATTTCCTAATTTAATTACCTCAGCATCACCTGATTTAATTCGACTACATTCCATTATCCTTGTTTTGATTTGTTGGTGTTCATCTTATATCCTTCTTCCAAGACACTGTCCATTCTGTCCAACTACTCTTCAAGGTCCTTTGCTGTCTCTGACAGAATTACAATGTCATGGGCGAACCTCAAAGTTTTTATTTCTTCTCCATGGATACCTACTCCGAACTTTTCTTTTGTTTCCTTTACTGCTTGCTCAATTTACAAATTGTGTAACATCGGGGATAGGCTACAACCCTGTCTCACTCCCTTCCCAACCACTGCTTCCCTTTCATGCTTCTCGACCCTTATAACTGCCATCTGGTTTCTGTACAAATTATAAATAGCCTTTCGCTCCCTGTATTTTACCCCTGCCACCTTCAGAATTTGAAAGAGAGTATTCCAGTCAACATTGTCAAAAGCTTTCTTTAAGTCCACAAATGCTAGAAAAGTAGGTTTGCCTTTCCTTAATCTATGTTCTAAGATAAGTCGTAGGGTCAGTATTGCCTCAGGTGTTCCAACACTTCTACGGAATCCAAACTGATCTTTCCCGGGATCGGGTTCTACCAGTTTATGGTATGGACAGATGTCTAAATTAGAGATTACGATCCTCTTAAACTGTCGGCGGTCTCTGTCAGTCAACAGACGAGGTCGGCCTTTACGCTTTTGTGTTGTACGTGTCCCTTCACGTTTCCACTTCGCTATCACATCGGAAACAGAGGACCTAGGGATGTTTAGGAGTGTGGAAATTTCGCGTACAGACGCATGACACAAGTGACACTCAACCACCTGACTACGAAGTCCGTGAGTTCCGCGGATGTCTAATGACTACTGAGGTCAATGATATGGAGTACCTGGCAGTAGGTGGCAGCTCAATCCACCTAACATGAAAAACGCATGTTTCTGAGGTTGTCGGGATATAGTGTATATTTCCAAATTAATATGCCTAATTGGGCTGCCGACCGTTAATTTTTTTTTTCGTTCATTTATGATTTTACCACATTCGTTGTCTCCCAAGATTAAAGCCCGTTTGGTTTTTCTGTTATTCACAAAAATCGAAATTATAGTCCGATACCCTTGTCCATTAGACACACTCGCGGTAGAACTTTTAACTCCTCTCAGAAGGTAACATTAGCGGGTTTGATGGCAAGTTAGAGTGTTATATGTGGCTTTTCCCGTGACAGGATTAAAGGTTCGGTTGTTAGGGATATATGATAGTGTGGTTTTGCTGCCAGTACCTGAACATTTGAAGTAACTTAATTTTCAATTTCTTCATTTTCAATAACTATTACTTTCGACTTCCCTTATTAAGTGGGTAAGTGGGAACTATATTTGTCTTAAGGAGAATGATAACGGACTAGAGTGAAAGACACAGAGCTAGAAAGACACAATTTTTGCGTAGAGAAAGTAATAGCAATGTGTGCATTCATAATGACAATGCATCTGCTTCTTTTAACGACCACAGTATTAATTCGTGAGCATCAAAAAGTGAAGTGCCAATTTTTAAAATCAGTTGTACAAGGAGGCCAATGAAATTTACATAATTCCAGAGGAATTTCACAGTAGACGTACATAAAAAAATAGAGTTTATACATAGGCATTAGGAAAAGTAAAAGGCAGTAGACACACACATGTGAAAAGCTTTGCTTCGTCTCTGACATTGCTACCAACTTCTACTACGCGCGACGATCAGGTGCTATGGCAGAAACGACACAAGAAAGTAACAACGCTACGTGAAGTAGCATTCTAGGGACGTTCTTGCAGAAATGTTACAGACAGATCGTTTGCAATAACACACACATACCAGACTGCTACTGGTTCATGTCAACAGTTGAAAACG
Organism: Schistocerca nitens; assembly: GCF_023898315.1. NCBI lineage: Eukaryota > Metazoa > Arthropoda > Insecta > Orthoptera > Acrididae > Schistocerca > Schistocerca nitens. Next base: position 27,588,998 of record NC_064624.1, read on the forward strand.
AAACGTAGTGGTCTAAGAGTAAACAAAACTAACTCTGTGTTCGGTTGCCGCCGTCACCACAAAATTTAATGTTTCTGATTTTCAGTCTATTCATTTTCATTAGGTACAACGTCTCGTAAGGAAACTATATTTGTATTACTCTGTGCCTCGAAGAAGAAAATTAATGGGTCGGACTGAGAGACGAAGACCTAGAGAGACATAACTTTTTGCATAGAGAAAGAATAAGAAATAATAGGAATAATGCAAATATTGATAAAGATAATTCTATTCACGTTGTGAAAGATACATTTAAATGTGCATTGAAGATAATTACAAATAATTTTGAGAACTGCAATTGGGGTTTGATGAATTTACAGCGCAGATTTTGTAATGCATATCACGTCGCGTCTGATGTGACTTTACGCGATACAACGGCGTTCACATTATGTTGTCATAAGGATAAAGTAAATTTCCCACCATTAACACAAAATTTATTTTTCAACGCATTATGTCAAAGACTACCTTGAAATTATCGAACAATTAGAAATCAATGAATTATTAAAGAATACACGTAGCTTCAATGCAGCATTGATCACTCACCAGTTCTGCGTCTAAAATTTCGGACACTATAACATACACGACATTTGCCATCACAAATCAGGTCCACTGACGCAATTGGCCGAATTTTGACCGCAGGCGATACTAGTTGAATTTAACTGATGAAAGCGGAATATTTAAAAATGCAAGAAATGAAGCAGGCGAAATGGAGTACAAACGTCTAAAAAATGAGACTGGCAGGGAGTGAAAAATAGCTAAAAAGGAATGGCTAGAGGACAAGTGTAAGGATTTGGAAGCATATTTCACTATGGGGAAACACGGATACTGCGTGTAGGAAAAATAAAAAGACCTTTGAGGAAAAAAAAAAAGCAGCTGCGTGAATATCAAGAGCTCAAATTGTAAACCAGTCTTAAGCAAAGAAGGGAAAGCTGAAACGGTAAAGGAGTATACAGAGGCACTATACGAGGGAGATGAACCTGAAAGCAATATTATAGCTAGGGAAGTGGACGTAGATGAAGATGAGCTAGGGGATATGATACTCCGATAAGAATTTCCAAAACCTCGGAAACAAGGCTCGGGAGCAGACGACATTCCGTCAGAACTACTGATAGCCTTGGAAGAGGCAGCCGTGACAAAAGTCTTCCATTGGTGTGCAATATGTGTGTGACAGAGCAAATACCCTCAGAATGCAAAAAGAAAGTGGTAATTCCAATTCCAAAGAGAGTAGTTGCGGAGGGTGTTGAAATTACCGAACTATCAGTTTAATAAGCCATGGCTGCAAGATAATAACACGAATTCAATACAGAAGAATGAAAAATCTGGTAGAACCAGACCTCTGGGTGAATCAATCTGAATTGGGTATAAAAGTAGGAACGCGTGAGGCACTACTGACTCTACGAATTATCTTAGAAGATAGATTAAGGAAAGGCAAATCTACATTTAGAGCATTTGAAAATTTAGAGAAAGGTTTTGACAATATTGATTGGAATACACTCTTTGAAATTCTGAAAGTAGCAAGGGTAAAATACAGGGAGTGAAAGACTACAACCTGTACAGAAACCTGACGGCAGTTTAAGAGTCGAAAGGCAAGAAAGGGAAGCAGTGGCTGAGAAGGGACTGAGACAAGTCTATCCCCAGTGTTATTCAATATGTACACTGAGGAAGCAGTAAAGGGTACAAAAGAAAAATTTGGAGTAGGAATTAAAATTCTGGGAGAAGAAATAAAAACTTTGAGGTTTTCCGATGACATTGTAATTTGTCAGAGATAGCAAAGGACTTGGATGAACAGTTGAAAGAAATGGACAATGTTTTGAAAAGAGGTAATGGTAATGGAATTTAGTCGAATTAAATCAGGTGATGACTGCGGAATCAGATTAGGAAACGGGACACTTAAAGCAGTAGATGAGTTTTGGTATTCGGGCGGCAAAATAATTGACGATAGGTGAAGCAGAGAGCATATAAAATGTAGACCGGCAATGGCAAGAAAAGCACCACTGAAGAAGAGAAACCTGTTAAAATCGAATATAGATTTAAGTATTAGGAAGTCTTTTCTGGTGGTATTTGTCTAGAGTGTAGCCTTGTACGGAAGTGAAGCATGGACTATAAACAGTTAAGATAAAAAGAGAATAGAAGCTTGCGAAATGTGCTGTTACAGAAGAATCCTGAAGATTAGATTGGTCCATCACGTACCTAATCTGGGCGATTGAACATAATTGGGGAGACAAGAGATTTGTGGCACAAACTACATAGGGATCGGTTGATAGGACATATTCTGAGACTCCAAGGGATCACCAGTTTAGTATTTGAGTGAAGTGTGGGCGGTACAAATCTTAGAGGGAGGCCAAGAGATGAATTCAGTAAGCGGATTCAGAAAGATGTAAGTTGCAGTTGAAGATCTCGCACATCATAGAATAGTATGGAGCGCTGCATTAAACCAGTCTTCAGACGGAAGACCACAACAACAACAATCTTTTTGAGTGGGTATGAAGTAAAGCCCCCTCCTCCCACTTGGTAATGTGTGTTACAGAAAGAGCCTTAGTATTTGTAGGAACAATGTGTCAGAAGCTTGTATACAGTAATACATTTTCAAGCTTGTTGTTTTCTTGATAGTGAGTATCTACATTTTCGTGCTTCCTTGCTTATACTGAATATTAAGTGAATTTAACCAATTAATATCTTGGCTAGCTTGCTCTTTATTTTTGGTGGTTTTTCTTTTCATATCGTCAAGCAGAATAAATGGCTTGCTAGGCAAGCTATGTTCCAGCAGTGAGATACAAAAATATAGTAATTCGGTGGAGTTACAGTATAGTTTTATAAAGTGAATGGTAATGGCTCAGATATGAACTTGAGAAATTTACGGTAATGATCTCTTAATGGCAATGCCCTATTTTCCTGACTTGAATATTAAAAGCACATTTGGAGCAAACCAGATTATCCGCCTGTAGGAGGAACAATGTACTTAATTTCAAGATATGAATAAATATACTGCTTTCTATAAGACTGTTTGCTCGTTCACACCCTACACAACATACATTTGTTACCTATGTGTACGGCAGCGAGCAGTTATAATTTTCAGGTAGAAAGTTCAGTATTCTGGCCCTAGATGGGCCAAACTGGCATCACTGATTGCCGTGTCATCCTGCATCCAGTGCAGTCATTGGATGTGGTGTGGAAGGCCACGTAGTCGGAACACCTCTCCCCCACTCGTCGTCTGGGTTCTTGAACTTGAGACCGCCCCTAATAGGTCGAGTAGCTCTCGACTTGGCACCACGAGAATGAACGCAAGCTGTGCCAGTCCTCCACCGAGGGAAAACCCCTGGCAGTGCCGCGAAACGAACATGCTGAGCGCTCAGTCGCAGAGGCGGACTGTCCTTCTGAAAGACGCTCTTTTATTTCTTGACTTCATCCATCTCGCCCTATTTACGTTCATTTCTCACGTTATTCAAAAATTCAGTGAGTTAAGGTTCAACTAGCAGTTTCGTTTTATCTGATGCTAAATGCTACACAATGAGAGTTATACGAACATTTGAACATATAAGAAAGATAGCAACAAAAAAAGAATAAAAGCTTTATTCTCCTCATTGTTCATTTCTGTGCAGGGACCATGTTATCTTGCGTTGGCCTGTAGTCACTGCACGATGACATAACAATTCTACCTACATTTCAAAATTTGAACTGTTACCTGAAATTAAAGTACTGTTACCACTATATTTAATGTGTCCACTGAGATTGACGAATTCAGCCTGAAACATGGAATACGTGATCTATTCCAGCTGCTAACATTCTTCTCCTGCTGATAAACTACTTTATCTGATTTATATTTAAACTGTCTGTGACGAAAGACTCTCTGTGTATGTTACACAGGCCCCAAAATACCAAAATACCGTACATACACTATTTCTCATTAGTTTATTACTCAAGACATAGCTTTCAGGCTGCTGATTACAGCTAGATATTTAGTTTTGGTGGAAACGACGTTAATGTAAAGTAACAGATAATTGAAACTATTCGTACAGTGTGTGATGCTTAAAGCAGTATGAGCTAATCAGTAGATTTCAGAGAATTGACACCTTTCATGAGAAATTTTTGTTTCATTCTTTCTGGTAACACGCTTCAGTCTTTAAAAAACCAAGTACTTGAAATACAATTGCCATTAAAGATTAGTCAGATCAAAATTTACTTTTTCCAATTCAACCACTGCACTTGTTGAACTTCAGGATTTAATACTAGAATTTTTTACACTAATTTTCGCCACTGAATGTAGCCATTCATTATCCAGTTAAGTTGCTAGTTAAGAAATTCTATAAGTTAACGTAATTTCAAATATTGCAACATTAAGTGTCAATCAGTAAGTCACACCAGAGATATACAAAACAGTTCTGTAACCTTTTGAATTTGTTAACTAACTATATTTTAATTAAAGCAAGTTCTCTAGTAAATTTTCACCTTAAAATTTTATAAACAAATGTGTAGTTTTCAAAATTCTAAGCTATTCAAACGACAGTCTTTATATATTTCGTCAGGCGACCGTTGTGGCCGAGCGGTTCTAGGCGCTTCAGTTTATCTTGACACTGCAAGTGTTTGCGAACTACGGTGTGAGTGCGGAGGTGCCTACATAGGAGAAACAGGGAGACCTGTCAGCTTACGAGTAGCAGAACACGAACGCTATGTACGATTACAACAACATAATAAATCGGTGATAGCGGAACACCACCGTGACTGTGGACAACCTATCAGGTTCCAGGAAGCCCGAGTACTGGCGACAGAATCGTGGATGCGAGAACGCAAAATACGGGAGGCGATAGAAATTATTGAACAGGCTGACAACATCAACAGAGAAGATGGCTACAAACTCCCGGCGTCCTGGCTGCCGGCCATCCCAGTCCAACGGGCCGCGGGGCAGAAGCTACATGGGACACGGGAGTATCTGCAGAAACAGCTTTTAGAACAACTGTCAGTCCACTTCCGCCCACACCAGGAGGAAAACTTGCCGACCAGAAGCCGAACGCTGGTTGGCGGACAGCTACCAATCGTTGACGACATGGACATCCACGAATAGCCTCTTTCTTTCCATCTTACGTAATGAGTAGCCAATCATATTAGAGGGCCAATTATAAGTTTTACAACAGTGACGTCAGACATCGATATCTGTCATAAATAGAAGCACCTATCTCCATGCAAAACCAGTCGTGCCCTGAGGAAGGCCGTTGCAATTCAGCCGAAACGTCGGTTTTAGTTTATTATTGTTGTTAGTTCTTAGCAACGACGCGGCATAATACCCATAAGAATTTTAATCACTACGTAACAAAGTTCTCAAGGTCGAAGGCTAGCGTTCAGTGTGTTAACAGCACATAGTCACTTTCGTTGTACCATTGTTAAGCTTGTTGCTCAAAGTACAGTTCGTGCCTATTTAGCAGCCGCACAATACCTCAAGGCTATTGTCCAGTTACTTCATGACGTCAATTTCTCCATGTCAACTACACACATTTCTGCAGAGGAATATCGGTTATTGTTAAATCTACCGCCTGCACTAACTGTGTAAGGGGATACCAACTTTGTGATGTTCATCTGTCAGAATTCATATGTGAAAGCACCTCGTAAACATTTAGCCGCTGTCAGACTGATTTGGAGGCTACTTCATGTGTCTGCACATGGTTAATATCCTATGTGAGAACTGCAGATGGTCATCCCATTGGTGTGACTGTTGACAAATCTAGAAAGCAGGTAGGGCAGTTATGCAAAACAGTTGAGGTTGTTCAACATTTTGTTGAGTATATTATTTGAGAATTCATCATAAAGCCGGTTTAAAGCAATTCGATGAATTTCTGCCAGTGAGGCACCAACTGTAATCCAGTGATCACAGGTAAGGACACTATCAGCCCATGGTGAATACTTTCAGTGGGAGGGGAGGAAATTAAGGTGCCATGACGCCCCAAGAGCGAGAAATTATTATTACCTCAATTTTGCAAAACAGCCGCCCACTTCACAGTCATCTTTTCGACAGTTTGTACATGCCCCAAAGAAAAGACAGCGCAGACTGCGATCACAAAAACCATGGGATAGCGACATGCACACACACAAATGGTGGCGGTATCGCGTATACGAGGTGTAAAAGGGCAGAAAGCACACTGAGGGAGCCATCGTTTGTACGCAGGTGATTCATGTAGCGAGGTTTCCGACGTGACTATGGCCTCACGGCGGGAACTAACAGACTTTGAACGCGAAATGGTAATAGGAGCTAAATGCAAAGTACGTTACATTTCGGAAGTCATCAGAGAATTCAGTATTGCGAGATCCACAGTGCCAAGAGTGTGCCGACAATACCTCATTCCAGGCATTGCCTCTCATCACGGACAGTGCAGTGGCCGACGGCCTTCACTTAACGACCGAGGGCAGCGACGTTTGTGTAGAGTTGTCAGTGCTAACAGACAAGCAACGCCGCACGAAATAACTGCAGATATCAATGTGGGACATACGACGAACGTATCCATTAGGACAGTGCGGCGAAATATGGCGATGATGGGCTACAGCAGCAAAAGACCGACACGAGTGCCTTTGCTAGCAACACGACATCCCTTGCAGTGGCTCTCCTGGGCTTGTGACCATATTGGTTGGACCCCAGACGACTACGAAATTGTGGCCTCGTCAGATGAGTCCTGATTTAAGTTGGTAACGGCTGATTGTAGGATGCGAGTGTGCCGCAGGCCCCTCGAAGCTGTGGACCCAAGTTGTCAACAAGGAACTGTGCGAGCTGGCGATGGCTCCATGTTGGGGTGAGCTGTGTTTATGTGGAACAGGCTGTGTCCTCTGGTCCAACTGAACCGATCACTGACGGGAAACAGTTACATCTGGCTACTTGGAGACCATTTGCAGCCATTCATGGCCTTCATGTTTCCACACAGCGATAAGAGTTTCGTGGATGACAATGCGCCATGTCATCAGGCCACAGTTGTTCGAATTCGGTTTGAAGAACATTCTGGACAGTTTGAGCTAATGATTGGGCCATCCAGATCACTGGACGTGAACCCCATCGAACAATTATGGGGAATAACTGAAAGGACGTTCGTGCACAAAATTCGGTACCAGCAACACTTTCGAAATTATGGACGCCTATAGAGGCAGCACGGTTCAATATCAGCAGAGCATTTACAACGACTGGTTGAGTCCATGCCAGGTGGAGTTCCTGTAATATGCTGGCAAAAAGGAGGTCCGCCACGATATTACTAGGTATCCCATGACTTTCACTACCTCAGTGCAGATGTGTATAGAAACGTATGATGTGCTTAATATTAGGAAAATAACCATCTACGGGAAACTAATATTACAAATCCCTCGAGTAAGGATTAATTATCTTTAACCCAGAACACGCCAATGAAATATCGCAGATATAGCCGGGGAGGAGATAAACTGGCGGCACTTCGCCTCCCCCTGCCCCTTCCTTCGCCGCTACGTCGATTCCCCCACGGCGCAACCCCATTGGACGTCGCCTCCCGTTACGAACACTGCTGGTCTGCGCCTTCCCATCTCAGTGCCCGGCAGTCGCCGTCGGAAGCAACAGGTGGCTGCAGTGATTGGCTTCATCTTTGCTGCCGCGTCGCGCACACACGTCTCTGACAGCCGTATCGAAGAGCTTTGAGGGCGAGAGTACGAATCGTTCGTTGTTGCTTCGCGCGTTCTATTAACTGACGGTCCGACCTTCTGACCCGACAATCCTGTTCCGTCCGCGTCGAATATAAATTCTACGCCGACAAACTGTGACACAACGTGGAAAGTGGCACATGTTGCGGAATTATTAACTGGCCAGAGTTAGGAGTAGAGCATCCATCTTTATTTAGTTTTCTCCGCCCACGATGTCCAACAACACGACGCAGACCGTTGTAAAGTGAGTACCCTCTTTTTTTGTAGTGACTTATCTCCTCTCCTGTTATTTTTACCAGTTATTTTACTATATTTCTCAGTGTGCAACATAAGTGCCATGAATCCGCTATTTGGTTTCTATATACTGCTGGCCCTACATTATATTCAACAGCCTCCAACCGTATAATAATGCCTTAAACACTTGTGTCTGTTTCTATTTCTACCTTTCGGACCTGATTTTTTTTCACCAGGCAGGATATTTTTTATTTATTTTCTAATGCTCATACGCAATTTTTTAATCATTATAGAAGCAAGCTGTTTAGAAATATATGTATCCTTTATCATAATATACTTTGTACAACCAGCTTCATTATGTGGACAAAATTAATTAATTTTGAACTAGTTAAGTGTTGCAATACATAAATTAATCATTCAATTATTCCCATGCAAAAGAACAATAATATCCTTCATTTACACAGTGGAATAAAATTAAAAACAGCTTCGGTGTATTCTGGCAGCACGTGCACTTGTTGATGCTTTTATAGCGATACAGGACAAGTGGCGGCACTTGTGCATGATGTACAAATGTGTACGTGATATTTCCATTGAGAAAAAACGTTTCTGTTGAGGTCAAGGGAAAGTAAAATTTAATCTACACAATTGTAACCTGAAAGGGTTAAAATACAGGTGCCACTCGTAATTTACCAATTGGCCTGACAGCTTAGACAGATTTGCAAAATTTTATCTGTAATTTTTTCCCTATAGCGCAATGTACCTTGGCTATATAGGCATACAGCACAATACTTTGAAATGTACGTGACACTGAGTGAGCTACATAGACTAGAAAAAGCCAGACAGCGCTTAACTTCGGTGATCTGACTGGAAACGGTGCTACCACTGAGGCAAGCCCGTTGCGTTTACGGTCAATAAGGCGCATCTTAAGTTTTAGGCAATTTTTTTCAGTAACATTTTTAACCATTTTTATTATTAGATTGCAAAGCCAGTCTAAAAAATGTTCTTATAAAGCCGAACTCACATTTAAGATCCTTGAAAATTGTCATCTGAACTTTCTTCTTCTTCCTCTTCATCGTCATCAAATGGTTCAAATGGCTCTGAGCACTATGGGACTTAACTTCTGAGGTCATCAGCCCCTAGAACTTAGAACTACTTAAACCTAACTAACCTAAGGACATCGCACACATCCATGCCCGAGGCAGGATTCGAACCTGCGACCGTAGCGGTCACGCGGTTCCAAACTGAAGCGCCTAGAACCGCACGGCCACACCGGCCGGCTCATCGTCATCGTTGGCCTCTTCATATACTGGGTGATTCACGAAGATATGCAAATATTTTATTATGTTGTTCTATAAGTAAAACTAAAGAAAAGGGTTCATATAAACATAGGTTCGCAAATGTTTGGTTACGGAGTTACAGCGAAAAAGGATTTTGCCTGAAATTTAGCAACTTCGCTAATATGAAGCCATTGCAAAACTTTACAAGGTCAAAGTAAAGCATGATTTCCATTTATTTTGTTGTTATTGATCTGGTGAATCTAATGAAACATGTCCCAGACGTGTATCTGCAGTAGTTTTCCAGAACATCCAGAGAAGCAAAAAAGTAATTTCGTAAAATTTTTAATTTATTAACTACTTGCCCCAATTTGTTTTTTTAAATTCCAGATAATTGCACAAACTTTTCGACAGAAGTTGCAGAGAATTTAAATTTGGAAAAATGATGGAAATAACATTAACTGAAACTGTGTGAATGTGTCAGATAATCTGCTTTTATTAATGCCATAACACACGTGAATTCATGTTAAACTGGAAAAAACAAAGCTCAGTGTCAAGGAAATTGTACAGTGTACATACAAATTCACAATACACCCACAATAAATATTCAAAAATGTCTCCACCGAGTTCAATGCATTTAGCTGCACGTGTATGAACAGATTTTGTTGCTCGTTTCTGTTTCACGAGGTTGTTCTTAATTTCGTCAACTGCATTCATAATTCGAGCAAATAATGCCTCACGTGTACTGACTCTGTTCTCATAAATTATGTCTTTCATCCATCCCCATACACAAAAATTCACTGGTGTCAAATCGAGCGATCTGGGTGGCCATAGACATGTAGCACCACGACCAATCCATTTCTGGGGGAAATGCTCATTTAAATGTATAGTAACGGTGAAGTGTGGAGCTGCGCCGTCGTGTTGAAAATACATTTGCAATCGCGTAGCAAGTGGAGCATCTTCGAGCAAGTGGGGCATTTATTCTTGAAGGAACTGTAAATACGTCTCGCCTTTCCTCGGAAAATGAATGGTTCAATAAAGTGTGTGTTGATTATAGCACACCACACACTTACGCTAAATCGCTGCCGGAAATCGCGTTGCGCTGTTGCATGTGGGTTTGCTTCAGACCATACGTGCTCGTTATGTAAATTTTTTTACACAGTCTCGAGTAAACTGTGCCTCATCAGTAAATAAAACGTATGCGTGTAACTGCTGATTAGTATTTAACCAGTTGCACAACTCCAAGCAAACGGCAGGATCTCCCGGATTTAAATGATACACTTTTTGTATGGTAAGGATACAGATTATTGTACCTCACTGTACTCCATACCTTGTTGTTGTTGTGGTCTTCAGTCCTGAGACTGGTTTGATGCAGCTCTCCATGCTACTCTATCCTGTGCAAGCTTCTTCATCTCCCAGTACCTACTGCAACCTACATCCTTCTGAATCTGTTTAGTGTATTCATCTCTTGGTCTCCCTCTACGATTTTTACCCTCCACGCTGCCCTCCAATACTAAATTGGTGATCCCTTGATGCCTCAGAATATGTCCTACCAACCGATCCCTTCTTCTAGTCAAGTTGTGCCACAAACTTCTCTTCTCCCCAATCCTATTCAATACCTCCTCATTAGTTATGTGATCTACCCATCTAATCTTCAGCATTCTTCTGTAGCACCACATTTCGAAAGCTTCTATTCTCTTCTTGTCTAAACTATTTATCGTCCATGTTTCTCTTATATACATGGCTACGCTCCATACAAATACTTTCAGAAACGACTTCCTGACACTTAAATCTATACTCGATGTTAAAAAATTTCTCTTCTTCAGAAACGATTTCCTTGCCATTTCCAGTCTACATTTTATATTCTCTCTACTTCGACCATCATCAGTTATTTTTCTCCCCAAATAGCAAAACTCCTTTACTACTTTAAGTGTCTCATTTCCTAATCTAATTCCCTCAGCATCACCTGACTTAATTCGACTACATTCCATTATCCTCGTTTTGCTTTTGTTGATGTTCATCTTATATCCTCCCTTCAAGACACTGTCCATTCCGTTCAACTGCTCTTCCAAGTCCTTTGCTGTCTCTGACAGAATTACAATGTCATCGGCGAACCTCAAAGTTTTTTTTCTTCTCCATGGATTTTGATTCCTACTCCGAATTTTTGTTTTGTTTCCTTTACTGCTTGCTCAATATACAGATTGAATAACATCGGGGAGAGGCTACAGCCCTGTCTCACTCCCTTCCCCACCACTGCTTCCCTTTCATGCCCCTCGACTCTTATAACTGCCATCTGGTTTCTGTACAAATTGTAAAGAGCCTTTCGCTCCCTGTATTTTACCCCTGCCACCTTCAGAATTTGAAAGAGAGTATTCCAGTCAACATTGTTAAAAGCTTTCTCTAAGTCTACAAATGCTAGAAATGTAGCTTTGCCTTTCCTTAATATAGCTTCTAAGATAAGTCGTAGGGCCATACCTTAGATTGTGAAATGCCTAATCGTTGAGAGATACATCGTCTACTGGTACTCGGGTTACGTTGAATAGTATCCACAATATTCTCATCATCGTCTTCACGTATCGAGTGCTCGTAGTGATTATGGACGCTAGGTAGAGCACCTGTCTCGCGTTCGAAATACTCCACTAATGCACTAATGGTTCGTGCATTCCGAATCTTCCGAGTTGGGTAATCTCCAAACTACAGCCGTAGCATTACCATCGCATTTGCCATAAATATACATCATATCGACGTATTCCTCTGTCGTAAATTTGAAAGCCATCCTTATTTCATAAATAATATACAAATTACAACAGTTACTGTATGGTTTCACTGAAACACACTGTTGTTATTATATTCTTTTACTGAACAATGCAGCAAACTAACTCGTTTCAAGGTTAGGAAACGACTGAAACAACTGACTAGCGTTCGCCAACAATGACATAAACGCTTCTACATAGTTAATGGAAAGTAAATAATCTCTGGATGCTCTGGAAAACTACTGCAGATACACGTATGGGACACTTTTTATTAGATTCACCTTATCAATAACAACAAAATAAATGGAAATTGTGCTTTGCTTTAACCTCGTAAAGTTTTGTGATGGCTTCATAAGAGCGAAGTTGCTAAACTGCTGGCAAAATGTTTTATTAGCCGTAACTCCGTAACGAAACATTTGCAGACCTATGTTTATACGAACTTTTTTTCTTTAGATTTACTTGTAGAATAACATATTAAAATATTTGCATGTCTTCGTTGAATCACCCTGTATAAGATGGTCCCTCACTGCCATCGAGAGCCGCACTTCATGAAATATTTAACAATAATGTCTTCTCGCACTCTAGACCAGGGGTCTCCAAACTACGGCCCACGAGGCCCGGCAAACCGGCCCTCGTTAGCTGGCCGGACACCCCCGGTATCCGGCCTGCCAAATATTTGAGGTGGTACCTATACTGCCAACAATTGAGTTTCGAGGCCTATCGCGACCAATACACCGCGACATTGTCGGAGCTCTACCTTTACAAAGCGGAAGGTCATGGTTAAACTTGTGGCTATCCACAATAAACAGACAGAGCATTCTCCGTGCGATAGTGAAAAAGTAGTAGTCTGCCTAAACAAAATGCAATTAATTTATTTTTAACGTACTTTAATTACTAAATTAAATACTCACAATTCCACTGTAGTTCCACTAAAAAATACAGTGGAAAAATACTCAAGTCGTGCTATACGTACCTCGATTTTCAGATTTTCCTTGTCTCTTCGATTTCAAACTTTCAATTGCCCCACACTTCGTCGTCTCACCTACTAGTACAGCACATAAAACACTAAAAAACTCGTGAGACACTCGCAACATAGAAACAATCACGCAACAGAACCATCAAATATATGCTCTGCCTCTGATACTCGCTACAAGACTACAAAACTAAACTTACTGTTGCGCCGCTTGAGATAACAATGCGTTGAATACCTCTGTTACGTCTTGCAGTAATAGTGTTGCTAACAATGATTTTGAGATTTCGTTAACTTTGCAGGACGCTTTCGTGAAGAATGTGCAGTGACATACTTTTTTGTAGGTGAAGTTCGCCAGAATAAAATACGCCAGAATTTCGGTCAGGTACGTTCACCAATAAATTTTTTTTTTTATTCCGGTTTTGGCCGTCTAGGGACCGCGTTAAACAACTATTTTTCAATGTACATTTCTCCTATTGCGCTCCTCCTCTTTTCTCTTCTGCCATTATGTCTTCATCCTCTCTCTGTGCTGCTCCCTTCGGTCTTCTGTCCACACTGTTCCTCCAGTTCTTCTCTTCTTCACTTCAAATCCTTCAAAATGTTGAATTTTGTCTCTCATTAAGTCTCTGTCGGTTATATCATCTTCTCCTATACCCATCTCCTCTAAGTCTGCTTTGACTTCTTTGAACCAGGTAATTTGGGTTCTGGGGTTCTTGTCAAAAAACATGAATATTTTGTTTGTCAGCCTTTCATCATTCATTCTTTTCAAATGGGCGTAAAAGCTTACTCTTCTCTTCCTCATAGTATCTCCCACTTTCTCAATTTTGTCATACACTTCTCTATTACTTCTAAGATTCCAAGTCCCATTCTCAAACCTCGGCCCAAGTACTCTTCTAATGATTTTTCGCTCCTTTTTTTCTATAGCTTCCATTTTCTTGTTAGTGTTCATTGCTACACATTCAGATGCAACGTATAAAATTCTATCTAAGGCCCTACAAAACAGATTGGAGAAACAACTTGATCAAGAAATTGGTGAATACCAAGCAGGCTTTAGGAAGGGAAGATCTTGTGTGGAGCAAATTTTAAACTTGAAGTTAATTATTAAATATTGACGATTAAGAGGAAAAGACATCTTTATCACGTTTGTTGACTTCAAGAAGGCGTACGACTCCGTTGACAGAACAACCTTGGTTAACATCCTTAGGGAGTTTGGAGCAGACAAGAAAACAGTCGCAATCGTCAAAGAAACACTTACGGATACCTATGCAAAAGTAAAGTTCCGTGGTGAGGTATCCAGACCATTCAAAATCAGAACAGGGTTAAGACAAGGAGATGGGTTGTCACCTACCCTATTCAACTGTGTGTTAGAAAAAGTTATTAGAGAGTGGAGGAAGAAAACGACTGAAGAAGGAATACAAAAAATCAGATTAGGAAGAATAAAGGATGGATTAGAAGTAGATTGCCTCGGTTTTGCTGATGACTTAGCGATTCTGGCAGGAAGTTTGGAAGAAGCAGTCAAACAGATCACTATTCTGAATGAAACAGCAGAAAAAGCAGGACTGAAAATCTCCTTTGAAAAGACAGAGTACCTAACCAATGTAAAAGAGGCACCGAACAATATGATTACAAAGTATGGCCAGATAAAGAAGGTTTCTAATTTCAAATTATATAATTAAATAAAAATCGTAGTTCGTTTCAGTGCTAGCTATTCCCACAACCTTAGATTTTTGCGATTTCATCTTTCCTTTAGCCTTACATTACGGTAATCATGGAGTGCTAGGGTGCTTTAATCCCACTAGGACTCGTGGAGGAGTCAATGTGGCCCGCGGACTAAAAAGTTTTGAGACCCCTGCTCTAGACCATGACTGTTTTATCCACTGACGCGCTTGTTTGATTGTAGGACGTTTTAAAGCTCGATTTGGCGTGAATTCAGTTGGATTTCATCCATCATCCATCTGTTCCATTCCTCTTTCATGTAAACTTTAAATAGTTCATTTATCGAGACAGCAAGAGGCTGCAATTGCGAAGTAAGTTCTCCCAGAATAACAGCAAGCTCTGTATCTCATTGTTTCAATTTCTCTTTCACATATTGTTTCAAATGACTACTAAACTGATCTAGCACAAGAAGAGAACTCTTCTTCAATAAAGCACCTTTCTTGCACACTCTGATAATTCATAATTTCATAGCAGCCTTGTCCATCCAGTCCTTGTCATGTACGTGAGCAACAATACCTGGCCGCATTTCAGAAGGTTTTGGCATTTTTTTGCGCTAGAGAATGATCATTGGACTAATTTTAGTACCGTCAGCACAGCGTGAAAGGACAACAGTGCAGTGCATTTTTTAAATGTCCACTTGTTGTTATGGTTACAGTTTTAGCTCCTTTCATGGCAACAGTTCTGTTACTCGGCACGTCAAATGTCACAGGCGTTTCACCCATATTTGCTACTCGGCTTAGTTCCACACGGGTCTTATTTCGATATGGAATAAAAACGACATGGAAAGATAATATTTTCTCTTCATACTCGTGTGGCGTTGTTTGAGATTGTTTGGTTTTGGCTGGCAAGCGAAGTTCATGGCGCTTCATAAACCTGTGTTACTCAGCCCTTAAAGTCAGTTAAGTTCCACTATAGCGCTAGCTTACGAGCGTGTATTTGAATGATTTTCGTATTAATTACAGTGCCATTTCGACTGTGTCCTTGAGTCTATTTCAATATGTCCTCTTCTAGTTTTGGCCATTTTGCATTCAGTTCTCTATTTGGACATTTAGTCTTCCTCCTTTTTTTCCTGTTCTTCCTTACTAGACCGCCAATCGCGAATAGTTTTTTCTGTTGGTGGATGGTGGAGGGCCGAAATGCCGCTCAGCTGCTGTTTTTCCATGTTCTCCTGCATACCGTTTATTTCCTGCCATGAGCGAAACTAGCTACTAATAAAAATATTGTACTGTTACCGAGAACACAAATCACTTTCAGTTCAAGTTCACTGTCAGCGTAGTCTGCAGTGACGCATCATAGGCTAGACAGTGTGTTCTGAGTTTGTGATGGCGGGGCGGGAGGCAGACAGAGTTAACAAGCTGGTGAGCCCCGGCAACTCGTGTTCGTCGCAGGGTGTGTACTGCTGCTGGCAGTTGATCCAATTTTACAGGTAGAGATACGTTTCCCGCGGCGTCGAATATATGACTAGTTTGAAGACTGCCGGGAATTTTAAACCAAACGCTGTAATAATTTATAGTGTAAGAAGCACCTGACTTTTAGAGACAATTTTTCGAAGAAAAACAATGCATTTTTTAGTCGTAATCGGTTCTAGTGGCGACTTGAACACCAGCTGACGATGGCGCTGGGCAAAGTTGGAACTGCTTGGTCCCGTATCGCACCGACGCACGAGGGAGTATTTTGCCCTAAAAGCTGGTCAGAAGTCCACTTTTGAAATGTGAGTAATTCCCAGAATGCGTGGCTTCCTGCTGTTGTCTGATATAAGCGGCACTGCTGAGGCGGTGTGTTGCTCGCTCATTCTGTACTGATACGCGGTACAGCCAGTCTGTACTTACGTCGCACCTGCAGTACGTCTGAAGCTCCTCTACTGCCTTGAAAACACTCTGCGTTTCTGAATGTACTAAAGTGTATTTTTACTTGAAATGCGGTGAAAAGCATATGGATTTCGAACATTTAGATATGTATTGTCATTTATAATTATTTTCATTCATACTATTTACTACTTTTATAGTAATCTTTTTTTTGTAATAGATCAGCTTTTTTCCTGCATATTTGTTAATATAGAGTGATAGAAAAGTCATTTCTCTGGTGGAAGTTTTTTTTAAAAATAGCCGCTGAATACCGCACTTTGATTTTATGCGATTGAAGATGCAACAGATCTACTAAAGGGACTGTCTGAACTTCGACTGTTCGTTTTCTTTTGGAGTAGCGCTGCGAGGTGTGGAATCCTTACCAGACAGGATTAACGGAATACATAGAGAAAGTTCAAAGAAGGGGAGCACGTTTTGTATTATCGAGAAATATGAGAGAGAGTGGCACTGATGTGATACAGGATTTGGGGTGTACATCATTAAAACAGAGGCGCTTCTCGTTACGGCGGGATCTTCTCACGAAATTTCAGTCACCAACTTTGTCCTCCGAATGCGAAAATATTTTGTCGGCACCGACCGACATAGGGAGACATGATCACCGTTATAAAATTAAGGAAATCAGAGTTCATACGGTGTTCGTTTTTTCCGCGCGCTGCTCGACGCTGGAATAATGGAGAAAGTAGTGCCAGGCACTAAAATGTGATTTGCAGAGTATACATGTAGTCACCTACAGAAAAGTCGTCTCCAGAATGAGTTCTTAAATCGTATTGGTTTTTATTCTAGGCCCTTCGGAAGTCAAAATTATGACAGGAAAAGAGAGATGTTCTGATAAAGAGTATGTAAAAAGATTGGACTTTATGAAAAATTATGTAGTATAAGATCCTACCTTCCCTGGGGAAGGAAAGAAAGGTTTGAAACAAAAACTGTGTTATATAAAAAGTCAGAATTAAAAAAACGATGGCTTGCGTGACACAGCCTGAGAGTACTTTCTTAAAAGCATAACCATAAGTGGCTGAAAAGTACCAATAACAGTACGTGTTCTAAGAATCGAATTGGTAGAAATCAAAGTCGTTCGTAGAGTTAAGGGAATGCAGTAAAAGACGTAATACACACCTACTGACAAATTATTTTGATGCTGTAGAATTAACGTATGCCAGTCAAATCAAGTTCCGAGAAACTGGAAATGCTGAGGGTTCCAAAGTGGTTAAAAATACTTCTTCACCTTCTACAACAGGCCCTAAATACAGGCAAGCATTAGATCGGAGTCATAGAGACTTACAAGCAAAAAAATGACTTTCACGCATCTAAACCTTGTCAATCTTTATGGAAGCCTCGCTGGAATACAAAATAATACGAGAAGCTGATAAGAAGGTACATCCCTGTTACAGTACACTTTAAGAGGTTAAAAAGCAATGCTACCTTGTGGTTTCGACGCGCAAGTTGCCGAAGTGGCGTCGGAGGCCCTAGTCACACGACATTTACATTTTCCTTTGTGGCTGAATCCATCAGCAGACTGCAACATGAGTGAAGATTCAATTTCTAGCTTTGTTTAATCACACTTATGGGCGAATTGTATTATATTAGAAAGAGGTTTCAAATGATCTTCCAAATGGTGACATAAGCGCATTGGAATTTATCATTCAAAAGGGACAGCGTCGGTTAAATTTTCTGCCGGTATGCTTTCGCGCTAGAGGCCGTAGTTCTCGAATTATTGAAGAAAAACGTACAAAATTCACTTTCAAAGTCACATCCACTCCAACATTCAGTCCGTCAGGATTTCTAGTATGCTGTTAATGACGCTCCTTCCGACAACTGTACAAATATTTGTGACTGGATAAATTATATCCCACGTTCGATTTCTTTGGCATTTAGTGACTGGTCTTGATACGCCATCGGCTTACAAGGGGAGACCGCCAATTGTGAAATTCAGATTCGATTCATACTGCACATAATAAAAGCTCATGGCCAGAGGTGTAAAGTGGCAAAGCACCAAGATGCACTTCTCAGCCGTTGTTGAGAAAATCGACAGTTAAAAGAAACCGTTGCGGTGAAATACTCACTACGATTAATAATTTTCTACAGCGTCGTGGCGCAGCGGTAAGCCCTCCGGTTCGTAATCCGAAGGTCGCCGGATCGAATCTCACGCCATGCAATTTTTTTTATTAATAGTTTAATGAATTGCTTATGCATGTTGGTGAAGGCGGATCGCTCTTCCATTGTACCGCCTTCAGTTTTCCGTTTTTTTCGACGATATAAGTTGCGCTAGGGACCGCATCTACCTTCTTTCGAAGTTAGCAGGCAACTACGCTGTTATGCGGCGGCTCGTTTCGACCCATTCAACATCTGTCCTTCAAGTGTATCGAGCGAGTAACGGAGTTTTTATTTCATACCTGCCACAGCAAATTTGTGTTCGTGGTGTCTCTATTCTAATTCGAACGTTTGACTTACGCTATACGTATTCGTTTCGGAATATCGTTTCCACGTCTTCCGGTAACTATACGTGGTTAACATTATGAAGGCATACACCTTTGTTTGCGGAAAACATAATGATGTTCGAAGTCGCCAGTTTTTCCACGACAAGCGACTTTCAACAACTTATTATATGCATAATTGTTGCAACTGATTGCCGGGAATTATATATATATATATATATATATATATATATATATATATATGTGTGTGTGTGTGTGTGTGTGTGTATATTTGATTTACAAAAAAACAAATACTAAAAAAAAGTTGCATGGCGCGAGATTCGATCCGGCGACCTTCGGATTACGAACCCGAGGGCTTACCGCTGCGCCACGATGCTGTAGAAAATTATCAATCGTAGAGAGTATTTCACCGCAACGGTTCCTTTTAACTGTCGATTTTCTCGACAACGGCTGAGAAGTGCATCTTGGTGCTTTGCCACATTACACCTCTGGCCATGAGCTTTTATTATGTGCAGTATGAATCGAATCTGAATTTCACAATTGGCGGCCTCCCCTTGTTAGTCGATAACTTATAGATTGTATAAATTGTACCAAAAAATTTCGTGAATTTTCAGATGGTTCAAATGGCTCTGAGCACTATGGGATTTAACATCTGAGGTCATCAGTCCCCTATAACTTAGAATTACTTAAACCTAATTAACCTAAGGACACGACACACATCCATGCCCGAGGCAGGATTCGAACCTGCGACCGTAGCAGCAGTGCGGTTCGGGACTGAAGCGCCTAGAACCACTCGGCCACCGCGGCGGGCCCTTATGAATTTTAACATCATCAAATAAATAACTGCACTATTATACTCGTCAGGCTTTCTGACTGCGAAATTACTGTACTTGTAATGCTTATGTTTGGGTCGAGTTGTCAATGTAATTAGTTTATCGTAATATTTACAAAAGCCGTTTCATTTAATAGCTCTCACGGGTACGCTTAGATTAATAATGTTCACTTCGTCTCCGACTATGCAGGTGGAGTAATAACCCGATCAACAGAGACCAAAATAGATCGGATGTCGAGAATACTTCGTGTGGTATAAATTTTTCTACATTGATTGGAGGAAGTGCTACAAACAACACACTAGAAATTCCGACTGGTGAGGGATGAGAGTGGGGATGGAGGTACGTTTGAATGTCAAATTTGTAAGTTTTTGTTCAGTAGCTCGAAAACCGTGGCCTCCAGCGAAAACGTATCCCAGTACAAAATTTATCTATATTACATCTTCTTCAAAAAAGATTCAATTCATTTTTTTTTCTGTAGGACTAATAGTTTGTGCGAAGCGAGCGAGAGGATATGAAAATCTCGCTCGTGAGTTTTGAAGGCCAGACATAACATTGCGGGTTGCATAAAACGACATAGTTAGGGGAGCTGAATCGCCCTGCATCCCCGCATCGGAGTCGCGCAGCGTTGGATACAGGGCGCAGCAACGCGCTCAGTCGGGAAGTTTCGGATCGCCCCTTGTAATCTGAAGTGTAGTTCTTTTCTTAGCTTACCACTTGGTCGTGCTAATCGCTGTTTTTATGTCGTTACGAGACATGTTCAGAAAAGAAAGATTCGTCCTTTTATTTTTTTTTTTTTCCAACCCTGAATGTCGATAATTTGACTTTGACATCAACGTTACGACTTTTTCAAGATTCAGTGTCGACAGTGAAACACTGATGTTAAAGCTCCCACAGCAGATTTTTTTTTTAATAGCGATGATCTTTGAACATCCCTAAATTAGTCATCTTCGCGAAAGACTGTTTATAACAGTTTCATCACGTTCCTGCCTATATCAGAGCTGTATTTCGTGAAGGTGAGCCAAAATCGGTTGATAAAAACAAAATAAAAAGTTAAGAAAAAGACGTTTGTGCTCTGCTCAAGGTGTGTGACGTGACAGCTATGACGGCTCTTTGCTTAAATTTAAGAGTTTTTAAGTGGTTTTTATGGTTTCTTGGTTACGTATAACTAATAATGGTGTATCTTGAAGCGTGGTGGCTAACATTATTTAAGAGCTCGGAGAAACTAAATTGTAGAGACGTACTACAAACTACATCACAAGTTTTTCAGAACTGATTTATAAGTGACGAAACAAAGTAAACTCTTTTATTCGCATCATATTCCTTTGCTGAATTCATTCTGATTGCTGCTCATTTCTGAATTAATGTAAGTGTGTATTGAAAATATAATATGACAGTAAAGTGCTATTCTAACTTGTGTATACTAGTTACGCAATCTCAGGCACAACTTAATTTCAAAAATGTTGTCAGACGAGTGGAATACGCTAGATACGACGTTCTTGCGGTATAGTTTTGAATCGGCTTCACTAACATTTAACCACACTGTATATCTGAGAAAGAAATCCGCAATTTTCGACATTGCGTTAAAGAAGTTCGATGATTTTCCTGATAGGCAGCACAGTCAAATTTTTTCAGTGACATTATACAAATCTCACAAGCCGAAATCACAGAGAACTTTGGCTTAGAGCGGACTTATTTTATCAAAGACATTTATTAACATAAATTATGTTACATTAAAATGTTTTGTCTCATTAGCATTTCATACGAAAGAATTTTCTTGATAACAGTTTACGAAAAAAGGTACAGCAAGATTGGATTCCAGCTTTATGTAAGATTTCATTGTTATAAGTAAATAAAAGTAATCATAATCTTTCACCACGTACAATATTTGGGCGTGACTAGTAAAATTTTAAAGAAATTAATTTTTTTAAATTTTTTTATTCAGTTACATGGTACGACCCTGCATGGCTGAACGAACACTTCACCTGCCCTCTCTGGCGCTAGTCGAGTGCAGCTACTGAGTTGTTAGGTGATGCTGCTGAGACTCTTCATATGACAGTCACGTAATCCCGACCAACGTGACCGACAGTGTGGTGGAACGATAGACGGTGGTCTCCAGTAGGCCTCTATGCTGACACTGTCGAATTCTGACAGGTGCTGGCAGAGGTTTCTTCTACTTGTATGAGATACAGACGCGATATTCTCACAAAGTAACAAAATTCAAATGCGATTTCTGAATGTCAAACTCACAGCATGATCATCCCTTATATACAGAACATAGAGGGCATCACTCCTACATGCTATGTGCATGTGCTGAAATGTAAATAATTTGCATATCGAGGTACTGGATGCTTATAATTAAAGAGCAGATACTTATGGAGGTCGATGTGGGCTGTAAGTATCGTATGGCAGCGAAATTTGGTAGATATGTTGATGCATTAATACACTCTGGGTTCTGATGATCGAACGTCCATTCGAAAAGTAGGCCGCAACGACCAACGCGCGTACCTCTCTTGCACACAGCATGGTCGCTACTAAACGAACCTTTAAAAAATCTTTTAAGTCTCGCACTGTTGGTTGCACTGAAACCCACGCAACAATGCCTAATAGCTGCTGTGTGCCAAGTAAGGAAGTTCCCGCGCCGCACCCTGCATAAGAAACTGCTTGCAAGAGGTTGCCTCCTCCCTACCAGTGTTCCTGTTCTACTCCCCAGTTTCGATAAACAGAAGTATAGCTTGCTGACAGCCTGTCTGAAAACTACCAGCATCCCAATTTAATTTATGAGGTGCCGAGACCTTCATTTTCAAATGGCATCGGCGCGGTTCGTAATCGGGTTCGTAATTTTAATTTGCGTGAAAACCTTTATTTGTACATTACATTTTCATTGCACCCCTCTTGCGCATTTTATGTCACTGTTCTACTGCCACTTCTGTACATACCGTTGGTTGTATTGTATTTGTCTTTTTGAATTTTTCTTTTATTTTAATTATGTCTATCTGTATGATGTAATTCTCGTATTGTGTTATATGATGTTATTTGCAACTCTGTTCTTCAGCTATTCTACTGCTTATTATGTGATGTACGGTGTTTGTCCTTCAATGTTTTGTTTTTTCTATAAGAGCAAATGTGTGTTTGTCATAACGTTATTATGTAGTTCTATTTGTAATTCTGTTCACGTGTCATTGTCATCACTGCCGCTGGCTGTCTGGTTTTCGTCTAATACCGCTTTTATTTTACTTTAAGAGTGTATTTATATGCTAACTTCTCCATTTTGTGCTATTCTGATTTTTTGCTGTTATGTTTCTTTGGAACTTTATAAAAATAGTTGGCTGCATGGTCCTTGTAACCCAGAGCCAAAGTAATGAAAAGGTTGTATTTCAGCAACGGAGCCGCGGTACGTCTGATCTGAGGAAGGTCGCGTGGTCGCCGGCCTTCTAAAGCGCCTGCCAAGGCAACTCAGAACTTCGACCATTCGTAATTACCCTCGCCTTACTCGAAGAATGACGTCAGTCCCTAACTTATCTTAGTTATTTTCTCTTCTTTAATGCTATGACAAATGGCTTACACGTTTACGAAAAGGAGCGAAACCATCTGTAATAACAGCTCAGGTTATTCCATTTTCGTTTTTTGCAGCATCCCCACAATCACAGCAGAGCACCATATAGCCGATTACAGGTCTACGACCATTCTCGGATATATCTCAGTAGTTTGCATACCCTTGTTGCGTGGTTGGACAATAAATTAGTAAAAAAAAAATAAACACTTTAAACCAAACCTCATCTCACAAGCCGTCCTTACGTAATGGATGCTGCTACGGTCGGCAAAAAGAAATTTGCTCGTAACTTCCTTACTTTTTCTATAGTTTCTTTTTTTTTACACGATACAGAGTCAATTCATCTTGTGATGTTTCGCAGCTATTGCAGTCTTGTTGCATGGCCTTCGTCTCTCCCTAATAACATGGCTGGTCACTAAAAAGGCAACAGACATTAAACTGGCATAAAAGAAAATGGAAATGAGCGTATGGCATCGTTGGCCGGGAGGCTCCACTCGGGAAAGTTCGGCCGCCAAGAGCAAAGCTTATCTCAGCTGACGCCACATTGGGCGACTTGTGCGCCGGTGATGAGGATGAAAGGATGGTGAGGACAACACGAGAACCAGTCACCGAACGGAGATAATCTTCAACCCAGCCGGGTATCGAACCCGGGCCTGCTTGCAGGGGAGGCGAGCACGTTACCATCCAGCTAAGCAGGCGGACAAAGTGGCATAGAGTCTACTACATATCGGGTGGTTGTAATTAAAGTGTAGTTACTAAGACAGGTACTACTTGGTAGATATGTTGATGTGTTAATGTAGAACCGATCTGTGTTGTTCGATGTACCCCCGTGACGCCCCCACTCACAGCTGCCTGTGGAATAACAACTCCTATAGCGACAAAGAAATGCATTCTCGAATGTGTAATGAATGCTGTCAAATTCACATCTAGTGTCCTAGAAAATCCTGATGTAATAAACAAACCTGTTCAGAGCAAAACTCAAAATCCAATAAACTCTAAGAATGCCCTTATCTGCAAACATTATGCCAAGGCAACATTTCCATCGTCTGTAGTTGCAAACTTGCAACGTATGATGTTATAGTTGTTTCTAATTGTGGAAACATAGGGAGAGCTGGTCTATGGCTTCCATTCAGTCCCTTGTTGACCAGTCTGGTGCGGCAGTTGAAGATATGCAAACGAAAGCCGAAGGTTTAAATTTTGCGTTTAAGAATCGTTGAAACAGGCGAATCGTGCAAACATACCGTCATCTGACCATCGAACAGACTCCCGCATGGACAACATAGCAATGTGCATCCCTACCGTAGAGAAACAACTGAAAGATCTGAAAGCAAATGAATCAGCAGGTCCTGATGGGATGGCAGTTCAGTTTCACGGAGAGTACTCTACGGCATTAGATCCTTACCTAGCTTGCATTTATCGTGAATATCTCCCCCCAGCACAAAGTCCCCAGTGTCTGGAAAAAAGCGCAGGTGACTCCAGTAGATAAGAAGGGTAAAAGAACAGACCCGCAAAATTACAGACCAGTATCCTTAACTTCCGTCTGCTGCAGGATCCTTTGAACATGTTCTCAGTTCGACATTATCAGACTTTCTCGAGACAGAGAAATTAATGCCCACGAATCAGCACGGTCTTAGAAAGCATCATTCGTGCGAAGCTCACCTTGCCCTTTTTCCACATGATATGATATGCAGGGTATACTGAGAACTATGGATGAAGGGAAACAGGCAGACTCCATATTTCTAGACTTACACAAAGCATTTGCCACAGTGTTCCGTTGCAGGCTGTTGAAGATATGAGCGCGTGTGTGTGTGTGTGTGGCTCGCAGACTTCTTATGTTATATTGCCAGGTATGTTGTCCTCGACGGCTAGCGCTCCTCAGACAAAAGGATATGGTCAGGAGTGCCTCAGGAAAGTGTGATGGACCACTGTCGTTCTCTGTGTACACAAATGATTTGGCGGACAGGGTGGGCAGCAATCTACGGTTGTTTGGTCATGATGCCGTAGTGCACGGTGAGATGTCGAAGTTGCGTCACTGTAGGAAGATACAAGGCGACTTAGAGAAAATTTACAGTTTGAAAGGTCTCTGTTGGATTCCTTTAATGTTTAATTTCTTAAATCTGTTGTCATTTACGGCATAAATTCCTCTTCTAAATTTACTGTGGCGTTTCTGACTATCTGGGAGGAGACTGAGTATTGGAACGTTTTACTTTTACACATAAACAAGAACGATCTGTCACACTACTACACTTTAAAACACAGTTTATATGTAATTCATGTCACACAGTCTCATACGGAACCTACATCCGCTTTCTTTTATATACTGTATATGATAAGATACTGTCATCCCCCTTCCCTTCTGTGTGAGAGGATGAATGAGCAAACGTATTTCTAGTTGCATGTTTGAGGGTAGCAGACAAGGCTGTCTGCTAGAGAACAGTAGGACCAACGTCGGAACAGGTAGCTACGCTTTCTAAAAGCAAAGAGGTTTCTATCCTTAGTTTGGTCCTGTCCGTCCGTTGTCATGTTGGTATAGGAAGCTGCCCCTCTGGCCACTTCCGTTTGTATTTGTGAGCCACCCTCAGGAAGCACACTTGGTGGTAGCGCAGGTCAGTTGGTCCGTGGCGAGCGTCTGAAGTGGTAAGATCTCCGGCTAAGCGCGTGTCTGCTAAGTCCATAGGACAATGGATTTGTTAAGTTCAGCCTAACTGAAAAATTAAACACCTTTATTTCGGGTTTAGCTCTAAAATATCTAATGTTATCTTAAATTGCAGCGCAGTGCAATTCTCGTGTGAAGTTCAGATTATTTTCCGGTAGTTGCTTTGTCAATACTTTGTGAGTAAAGTGGAACCACGTGTTGATCAATAACTCTGACTAAGTTCATCAATCTTAAATGTGAGTGCTTTATGAAGAAGCGTATTGTTATGGCTTAATGAAGCGTTTATCAGTCGTTAAGTTTAATTCCTTATTTCTCATTGTTTACCTTTATCAATGTGTTTGCATTCTCGCGTTGCACATCGCGAGTTGCGTGTTGCAGAAGCATTTTTATAAAAAGTGGTAAGATACCGCCTTGCATTGCACATCGCAAGTACGGTAAATGAAATTTGGTTTTTGACAGTCACATCATGATTATTTATGGCGAAAGGTTGCAGAGCAGACAAACGTTCCGTGCGTAAAGGTAGGCCAACAAATTTAATTAACATTAAAGTTCATCCACTGTAAGGTAGAGTGATTGTCGGAATGTGTCTGTGAAAATATCAGTATCAGGTCAGTGGTTTGATATTAATAAAAGATTTGAGGAGAGTGCAATCTTGTAGGTTTTCAAGCAGTTTTATCAGAAAGACAGATGCGTTAAATTTTATGTCCATTTGCTGTTTAATTAGAATAATAGTTCTGAAGGTAAAGATTAACAACATTCAGGGTCAACATTTTAATCTGAGACATTTGTCTTGCAGTCAAATAGCACATCTAAATTTCATTGAAAACGGATTGCTGTTTCGCAGGCGAATCGTTTGATGTACTTGCCAGTCGGGATTTCGCATCGTATAGCGTGAGATTCATATATTTCCTTCAAAATTTAATTTTAACACAGTTCTGTTACCCTGCACGGAGCTTTTCACCTTACGATGTCAGAATAAGTTTTATACAGGGTGAAGAGAAATTCGCGCACTCGGAATTCGCAGCGCGATTCCTCACATACTGCCAATACAAAAATGTCTCTCAAAATATTACGTCCTGCGCATATTTCGTGCAGTAAATGTGCGTTATAGGTCGGCAATCTGGCAACACTGTAATCGTGTGAACGGTAACTATCTCTGTCAGCATACGACAGTAGCGCTGTGAAGTTGGTCGACTGGCTATTGGTCTGGGTATAGCCTGCAGAAGGTCAAGAGTTCGATTCTGTGTTGCGGATTTTTTTTTTTTTTGAGTTGCTTAAAGTTGTCTGCTTGGTACGGTATCTGGCGTCTTAATCGTCATACAGCGATTACAGTGTGTCTTCTACAAAATATTTGCAGTTGCGTATTGCGAACGCATAGGTGGAAGTACAATCGTTTCCAATGGCCAACTTATAAAGAAATCTTTTGCTTATCGTAGACGCGAATTGCTTCGCACGGCTGCATCAGCTAGATTCCAAACCCGTTTTCTGTGTACCATCCCCCAATGGTCCATCGATTAATACCAGATTTTATACATGCCGCACTCAAGTCCATTACAATCCGTTAGAGCCTTACGCCACCAGTAGGGCTTGCAACGTGGTTTTCAAATAATTTCGATGGGACCATTAGGGGAGAGTACACAGAAAACAGGTTTGGAATGTGGCAATTGCAGTGGTGTGAAAGAATTCGCGTCCACGACGTGCAACAGACTTCTTTAAAAGCTGGCCAATGAAAGTCGTCATTGTGCTTCCATTTCTGTATTCGTACTACATAACCTCATTTTTTTGGTACAAGACCCACAGTGATGTGTGACGATTAAGGCGTCAGACATCGTGCCACGCAGACTAGTTTTAGCAAATAAAAACAGATATGCGTCGATGCAGAGTCGAACCCTCGTCCTCCTGTATGTCATCCAAAAACGGGCCACTGCTCCAACTGCGTAGCAGTGCTCTCTGTATTCTGACACAGGCAGTTACGATACATGTGATTACAGTGTTGCCAGATTGCTGATCTTTAACGTCCATTTGCTGCCCGAAATAAACGCAGGACGAAATTTTTGTGAGAGACATTTTCGTATTGCGAGTACGTGAGGAATCGCCCTGCGAAGTCCGAGCCTGCGAATTTTTCTTCACCCTGTATATTCGTCAGTTCAGAAGTTCCACATTAAACTTTCACACGCACGCACGTGTAGTGGCAGAGCGCGCGTTCGCTGCGCCTCGGCTCTGCCTTCACTCGTGTGGGAGGCCAGGGACAGGGCTCCCTGCGACCGCGGCAGCCGGTGTTGTCGCCGCCTCTGCAGAGGTCAGCCGCTGACCTCTGACCCCGGACACGTTCAGCCGTGTGTCGTCATCCTCCATTCCCTCCTGTCTTTTCGCTTCTCCGCGCCGTATCATCGGACACGGTGGAGTCGAGATTTGTCGTCTAGACGACACACCTAAGCGCTGCGGTTCCACACGGTATATCCAGGAGAGCTACACTGAAACTTAAAAGAGACTGACATTGGTAGGCATGCGTATTCAAGTGCGTTAATTCCTAAGGGACCAAACTGCTGTGGTCGTCGGACCCTAGACTTACACACTACTTAAACTACCTTATCCTAAAAACAACACAGACATCCATGCCCGAGGGAGGACTCGAACCTCCGGCGGGAGGGGCCGTGAAATCCGTGACATACCTCCTCAAACTGCGCGGCCCTGCGTATTCAAATATAGAGATATGTAAACAGGCAGAAAACGGAGCTGAAGTCGGCAACGCCTGTATAAGACAACAAGTGTCTGGTACAGTTGTTACATCGGTTACTGCTCCTACAATGGCAGGTTACCAAGATTTAAGTTAGTTTGAACGTGGAGTTACAGACGGCGCACGAGTGGTGGGACACAGTATGTCCGAGGTAGCGATAAAGTGGGGATTTTCCCGTACGACCATTCCACGAGTGTGCCGTGAATTTCAGGAATCTGGTAAATCATCAAATTTCTGACATCGCTGCCGCCGGAAGAAGATCCTGGAGAACGGAACCAACGACGACTGAAGACTAAGAACATGTCAGAATTGCAATCCTTCCCCAAATTACCGCAGATTTCAGTGCTGGGCCTTGAACAAGTGTCAGCGTGCGAACCATTCAAAGAAAGCTCATCGATATGAGCTTTCGGAGCCGAAGGCCCGCTCGTGGGCCCTTCATCAGTGCACGACACAAAGCTTTAAGCCTCGCCTGGGCTCGTCAACACCGACATTGGACTGTTGATGACTGGAAACGTTTTGCTTGGTCGGACGAGTCTCGTTTCAAAAGTATATCGAGCGGATTGACGAATACAGATATGGAAACAGCCTCACAAATCCATGGATCCTGTCTGTCGACAAGGGGACTGTGCAAGCTGGTGACGGCTCTGTATGGGGTGAGGTGTGTGCAGTTCGAGTGATACGGGACCTCTGATACGTCTAGATACAACTCTGACAGGTGACACACACGTAAGCATCCTGTCTGATCACCTGCCTCCATTCATGTCCATTGTGCATTCCGACGGACTTGGGCAATTCCAGCAGCACAATGAGACACCCCACACGTCCGGAATTGCTACAGAGTGGCTCCAGGAACGCTCTTCTGATTTTAAACACTTCCGCTGGCCACCGGATTCCGCAGACATGAACATTATTGAGCATATCTGGGATGCCTTGCAACTTGCTCTTCAGAAGAGATCTCCACCCCCTCGTACTCTTACGGATTTATGGACAGCCGTGCAGGATTCACGGTGTCAATTACCTCCAGCACTACTTCAGACAGTAGTCGAGTCCACGTCACGTCGTGTTGCAGCACTTCTCCGTGCTCGCAGGGGCCCTACACGATGTTAGGCAGGTGTACCAGTTTCTTTGGCTCTGCAGTGTTTTTAGTTAGTTACATTTCCCACACACCATTTTAACTATTGTCTTATCGAGTCAATTTACAGGATATGTATATCAGTCTTAACATTAATGAAGACATCATTTTTTAGTACTCATGCAACTACACTTGAAAACGACATCTTTTGGGAGTTGTCCGAGAGAATTGATTTTAAATTACATTTGAAACTCGCTTCGTTACTTTTCAGATATTTTATCTTATTGCGTAAATGATCAAAAATTTTTGTTTCTGCATATGAAACTCCTCTCTTAGCCACTGACAGATTTAACAATGGGTAGGAAAGTTCATTTTTCGCTCTAGAGTTGTAGGTATGGACACCATCAGTATCAGATGGTGATATTATGATGGATTATTTGTGAAGAAATTCATATGTATTGTGACGGTCCACTTAAAATGTCTAGTGTAACACCCCAAGAAACTCGAAAACCCAAATAAGAATGTCATGATAATTTAAAGTAGGGTACAATGTTATCCTAACAGGTACGACAACTTTGACAATAATATAACACCTTAAAGTTTTGATGAACACCAATTTAAATAATTACCGAGTATGTCATGATATAAAGGTAAAAAGAAAGAAAGGTTATTTTTAATTAGCTATCAAACATATCAGTAATAACTGCAAATCAGTATGACGAAAGTTAAGCCCAAAGTAATATGTTGGTCAGAGATAACATTTATTGTGAACGAGAGTTGTAAACGTGGCGAAAAGGAAATTCAATGCGTCTACAATGCTCGATCATGGAAATGTTAGTCGCTTGCTAGCTTGCTTGCTATCAAGTCGAGAGAGAGCACCGTTGGTTATAGTACTACAAACGGAACACTACGAGATTATTTCTATTCATAAAAAGTGCTATTGCGTCATAGAGATGTGCGGACCTTGTTCTCAGTTATTCTTACTTGAGAACTTGAACTGAAGCGATATTCTGATAGTGTACGACGAGTTAATGAACTTTAATGTGTGGAGATATTATTGTTGGACTCAACCTTCATCAAAGTGAACAGTTACAACGAAGAATGGACATAGTACCGAAGACTGCAATACCTGATTAGCCTGGAGTAGGAAAAACTAAAACGATCACACGTAGATAATACAAATACGCCGATTGTAAAAGTTGCCGTAATTGCCACGATCACCGAATTGAAAAGAATCGTAATTGATCCGATCCATAGGTGTGCGTGTGGTGTGATGATTATAAACTAACTGCTAAGAAGGAGCAATAAAATTGTTCGTCAGTAATGGAAATCTCACGTGTTGGCTCCATCATTAATTGAACTGTGTGATAGTTGATAATCAAAATTAATTAACTGTGAACATTCTAATTGAAAGAGTGACTTGATGAACATTGAGCATTGAAAGGAGTGTTTTGCCGAAATAATATCACGACGTACGAAAGCAAGATAGCATTATAGGTTATCTCTGGATTTGCGTCGTGCCTTAGTGAACAATTCTGCCTAGCAACGTAACAACAACTACTGATACCGAACCGCAAATGAATTTTTCCTCGCTTCAGTGGTGTGAAACGACGCCGGTGATGAGTGATTCACTCAATACTGCAATAACAACTAACCGGGCATGGCAAATCATCATAAAACCATAACAGACAATTAAAATCAGCAGTTCGCATCGCTGAGAAGACTGTGCGGACTCGCAAACGGACCTTCATACATTACGCGAGGAACAATTTTCAGGTGTTGTTCCACGTTTTCCGACGGGGACAACCATGACTGCGCGTTGCGTCTCTATTCCACCGACGGAGCTGTAGCAGTAGCGGCTCAACATCAACAGCGACAACAAAAGCGGAGAGTGGACGTCACATCATTCTGGCGCCCGACGACGCCAGCTGCCGTCTCATCTAGCAGACGACGCAGAGACTGACGATGCTAGCCGACAAATTATCGTGCAGACGACGTATTATTCGACGACGACATTTACTTAGCGTTTGTCCACAGAACTGGATTCAACGACGCCGGACGACACATCGTTCGACGCTTCACACTAATTACGAGAGCAGAGACAACGTGTGGAGCTCACGCCTCTACTGTCGCAATTCGGGAGATCGACAGGGCGACGCAGTGCATTGGACAGCTGTTCGAGTCAACCACAGAAGCTTCCACCAGAGACGAGAACAACGCCCACGACAATCTCAAATAACGAGAAACCGTAAGCACTCAACAGATTAAGTAATCATTCAAGTATCGTAGAGTTGAGTATTTTACCATAGTGGTAATATTGAACGTTCATTGTGCTTGCGTTACGTAGAAGTAAAGTAGTGCTTGAAATATTGTAATAATAGTAGACTGTAGCAAACAAGAGTTGCCATCATGTCTAAAAGAAAGGTAAGATTACGTAGTGACACTGATAAAATCATTCCAGAATCGGGGGAGGAATTAAGTGATTTGTTTGAACAAGAGAAAAGTAGTAGGGCAATAGTCAATGGAGGAGGAGAAACCTTTACAGAATCAGCTAAAGTAATTACTCTTAGTGTATCACGTGTTGCAATGGGGAGTAAAGTTATGGAGTTAGCAGATAATAGTAATTCTGATACTAAAGAGGCAGTAGGTCACGAATGTATGATGAGTGTCGCACAGAATAGCTCCTGAAGTGTCGAGGTACTCAGTGTTATATTAGCAAAATTAAATACATTTGGTGATACGAATGCTAAAATCAATGAACAGCAAGCAATATTGGGAGATATGAATGCTAAAATCAATGAACAGCAAGCAATATTAAATAGGCCTTGTAAATTTTCTGACGTAGATAAAAGGTTAACTGAACAACAAGCAAATTTAGAAACTAGATTATGTAACATGGATGCTAAGATAGTGCAGCAGCAAGCTGCTATTGAAGCCAATTTTAAGGAACAACTATAAATATTTGTAAATAAATTTGCCAAACAGTAGGGTAATCTAGCTAATAAAATTGAGGATGTAGAATCTAGACTAAGTAAACGGGAAAAGGAGGAAGTAAAAATTATTTTTTAGTGTTGCGATATTTTGTTCCGTCAGTGTAATAAAAGACTTGAATTCGCTAGAAGGTTCCTAGGAAAGTACGGCGCATGCTAAAGGAGATCGCTTACAAGAAGCCATTGCGACCAGTTCTGGAGCACTGTTCCAGTGACTGGAGTACTTATCAGGTGGGAGGTTTCCCAGCCTTCTTTTTGTAGAACACTGGTGTTGGGCTAAAAGCAGATACGTTCTCTGCCAAAAAACAGTAGCGCGGCGGTTTTTTCGACATTTTGACGAAAATAATTACTTTTTTTTAATTTTATTATAATTTCTCTGTTATTAGTTATGATTTAAAATTGAAGTAATCAGTGAATAAAACAACTTTTTCTTATTCTTATTCTTTTTCAAAATACTAACCTTCAAAGTATACAGTGTCTTCCATCAAAGTACCCAGATTCTCAGTGTGTTGCGACCTGAAGTACGAAGAATAAATAATGACACAGAAATTTCAATCTCCTGACTAAACAGGAGTTCATTTTCATTGATTCTACTAAATAAATCTGCAGAGATAGCGCAGAGAAGAACAGTCCAATATAGAACAACTCTCAGAGTTCGGCGCCTCACTCTCTAAAAACGGAAATCTTAAAAGAATCTTTTTGTTGTCCGTTTCTCTTTCTGTCCGGTTGTTAAGGACCCTTTTCCTCAGTAACAAGAAGACGTATCAAGTTCAGATTAATGCCACAGGTTAAGGTGTACCGTCTGTTGGTGGTCTAAAAATTGAAAGCTTCTAAGTCAATTCAATCAAAAGATACGGCCATTTACATCACATACAATGACGAGCCAAAACGTTACGACCCGCTGCTTAACAGCTTGTTTTTCCGCCTTTGGAACGAAATACTCGTACATCACTGATTCTGCGTACCAGGGATCCGAAAGTTTGTTGATGGGTTTGTCGAGGTGTGTGGCATCAGATATCTACGCATAGCTCATGTCATTCGCGTAAATAACGGGCCGCTGATTTGCGTGTACGGTGATGGCGCCAGGTCACCACCAAGATGTCTTCCATACGATTTACATCAGGCGAGATATCAACAGGAGTTCACCGTAATGCTCCTCAAACCTCTGTACGACGGTTGTGGCTCCGAGACATGGACAGTCTGCTGAAAGATGACATCGCCGTCACGAAAACATCAAGCTTGAAGGGATGCAGTGGTTCGCAGCTGTCAGCGTGTCTTCGATTACTACGCAAGCGGAGGAGAACGTGTCCCACAGCATAACACTGCTCCCACCAGCCTGAGTCCGTGGCGCGATGCACGTTTCGAGCCGCCGTTCACCTCGATGACGGTGCTTGTGGAGACGACCATCGACTTCGTGTAGCAGAAATGTGATTCACCCGCAGAGCCGACACGTTTGCATTGATCGACAGTCGAATGCTGTTGGTCCCGTGCCCACTGCAACCGTAACTGACGATGCCGTTGGGCCACATGTGGACACCTAGGGGTGGCCTCCTGCAGAGCTCCGTGTTCGACACTGCACTATGAACGGTGTACTCCCAAACACTTGTGCGTGCACCAGCCGCAGATCACCAACTGTCCTACTTTACAGAGCAGGCAAGCCTCCGAACCCCACGTTCTGTACAGAGTCGTGGACGTCCAACCATTTAGCGCCTGATGGCGGCTCCACTGTCCTTCTACCTCTGTCCCAAGATGCTCACGACAGTAGCACGTGTACATTCGACTAGCTTCGCGTTTTCCAGATACTAGTTAAGAGGCCCTGCGTAATAATACTCTGCCCTTTGTCAAAGGCGCTTATCTCAATGGATTTTCCATTCTGGAGTCCATATCTTCGTTTGGGTGGTCCCCCGCCCGTGTCCGCTCCACTGACATACTTATGTTAGCGCGCCACGTGACCGCGTTGTCGGTCATCCAGCGTCACAGTGGGCAGTGGTCATCATGTTTTGGCCCATCAGAGTATTTTGGTACTCGAAAACTCCATCATCAAAACCTGTAGGGTACTGCCCATTGACCTATAATCATGAAATTTCTCAGTAAGCAAGGTTCCACAGTAGAAGTAAGGGAAAAATAATGCTAACAATCGTTAAAGTGTAATTATATCACACTAAAAGTATTTCTTTTCTCATTTGTTATCCGACATCAGACTTTAACTTAAAATAATCGGCAGTCCGCCTTTCAGACTAACCAGGTCGCAATGGCAAAAGTCGAACATCAGGTGAGAAACGATTGTATTGCTCATATGACGCGCTTCGGAAATTATCCATCATCAGATATCCTGGAGCGATTAGATATGGTGTTTCAAGTTGTACGTGTAACAAACATTCGCAGACTACTACGTGCAGTAATGTCTCTTGGGTATCTGATGATAGATAAATTCCGAAATGCGTCTTATCACCTATAAAGACGTCCTTTCCTGATGTCTGACTCGTACCATTGTGACCCGGTCAGCTGGGATGGAGAACTACAGATTAATTTAATAATGGTCGCCTGTCTCATGCGAGACTTTGTTCCACAGTTACGTTATTGCAACTAAAACATTGTCGAAAATCTTGAAAACCCTGGGTTCGATATGTTGC
This sequence comes from Schistocerca nitens, assembly GCF_023898315.1. NCBI lineage: Eukaryota > Metazoa > Arthropoda > Insecta > Orthoptera > Acrididae > Schistocerca > Schistocerca nitens. The sequence continues at coordinate 27,624,387 of NC_064624.1, forward strand.
CAGTATCAGTATCGATAACAATTGAAAGTGGTGGAGATTCCAGATCCTGCTATGGATGAACTCTCTATATACATGCTGAATCATCCAAAACTCGCTCCACAAATATTGCGCAAATGGAAAGTGCTGCTGACGTGCGGTTGTCACAGAATTTATTAGTAGTCAGTGGCCCGTATTGTTAGACAATAAAGAGATAGTAATAATACCTAGAACGTGTATTTTGTTGTCCAAACATGCACTTTTTGAATGTAACAATCGCTCTTGACTTTAACAGACAAAAATTAGGCTAAATTACAATGACAGTGGCATTTGTTGCAGGATTCTATTTTGAACAGTTTCCACACCGACACTTCTTTGTGCCATTCAGCCTGCGTGGCCATATTGTTATATTTACTCACAGGGTGTTTGTGTGTTCTTTGAGTACATTGCGACTTGCTAGTCAATCAGTGTGTGGCAGTCCAAGGAGTGGGTCGTGAGTGGACGTTGGGATTTACCAATGTAGAAAAAGCTGTCATGCTCGTAGTGTACGGAGAGTGTAGGAAGAATGCAGTTTTTTCTTGTATAGTGTAGGTGGCAAGATATCTCAATAGACGTGAACCATCTCGGCAGTTATTTATCATCCTCTTCAGCCAGTTACGTGAAAGTGGTAGTGTAACATCTAGACAATGCAACAGAAGGAAACAAATGACGACAGAAGAGGGGGAAATTAATATTCTTGTTGCTGTTGCATTTGATCCGCAAAGTAGCTGCCGTGCAATCGCACGGGGAAGTGGCGTGGGTCAGGGAAGTGTGCTACGCATTCTCCATCGACTTAGGTTCCATTGCTACCGCATATCACCCTATCAACAGCTGCATGGATACAGTTATGAGAATCATGTTAGCAGTACATGCGCAATAAGACAGGAGACTCCAGTTGTATAATCTTGCTTGTAAGGAGAGTTGAAGCCACATTTAACAATTACGGCCAGGTAAGCCACCGAATCATGCAGTATTGGTCTGTTGCCAATACTCGTTAGCTTCGACAGGTGGAACGTCAGCGCCTATGGAGTTTAAACGTGTTGTGCCTCGTAGTCCTGTTTTTCTTAGGCGGAACGCTGAAAGTGCACAACTATCGCAGCCTCCTGAAAGACGTATGCTAGAAGCCGTTCCTCTGCAAAGGAACCTGTGGTACCAACATGACGGCTGTCCAGCCCATAGTGGCCGAAGTACTGCAGCACGGCTTCACGAGTTCTTTCCAAACCGTTGGTTTGCACGCAGAGGACCTGTACCTTGGCCGGCTCGTTCCCCGTATTTGACGCCTGTAGCTTTCTTCTGTGGGGAAAGCTGTCTATAAAGACATACCAACTACATCCGATGATATGCAACGACATACCAGTTCAGTCTGCTCGGGCACCTCCGCTGAAATGTTTGCATGTGTACAGCAGTCATTCCATACCACACTGGAAGCGTGTACTGCCGAGCGAGTGAAAAAATTGCGGAAAAAATACTTGAGATATATAAAGACGAGCAGTACTATTAATTGAAAAAATGGCGAGTTTGATGAAGGTGCATAAGAAACTAAACTATTTTGAAATAGATTAAGCACTCAAAAGTGAAGAAGCGCTAATGAAATGCAAAATGCAAACTATGGTACTAATAAGTCAGAAAAGGTGACACGACGTTTATAGCAATAAAAAAGAAAATCACTATAATAGAGGAAAAAAATCTACCGCAAATATTAGAGCACTATGAAATTACGCAAATAATCTTTCAAACATAATATACACGCGTTTGAGATTGAAAAATGGGAAGATAAATGTTTGCTCTTATACAGTGATAGCACCCTCTAGCTACCAGTTGGAACAATGTAGACTACATGCGCCATTAAATGAAGGAAATGTACGTTTGCTATTTCATGCAAATGGTTCTTTAAGTAATATGTGTAATATTCTACTTGCAAAGGCTTGTTTTATGTACTGCACCATGTCTCGTATGTGCCTGAAAAGGAAAATGGAAACGAAAGCATCTTGTACCGCCTACTTGTAACACCGAAAATGTGAATGACATACCTTCTGCACCATTCAAAATTTTTCGCCGTTTCATATTCACTGGTAACTTGTACTGTTCTTCTGATTCTGAATCTGTAAGCTGTATTACAGCAACTGTATTTAATACTTAATCGATGAAATAAGGTATTTATTTCTGTCTGTATATAATTGATTGTAATTATAATAAAAATATTGTAAATTGCTGGGTAATACACAAGAGAACTTTATTTAGAGGTATCGATTTCGTCGACGAAATGGCAATAGCTGTGCCGTTGTTCATCTTTGCGTATGGAGAGTCTGTGTCGCTTTCCGAGCAGAGAGGAGGCAGAGCAGCTTGAGCCGTGGAAGAGTGTCATAGAGTAGAAATATCTCTGGAGTGAGCATCGCGTCCTGCGCATGTTGTCAACATTAAATTGGAATTGTCACGTGATCTAGGGACGACGTCGATTGTTTAACGCCAATTCGCGTCCGCCATCAGGTGACGTCACGTCTCGTCACTTAACTTCAAAACATTCTACAATACCTTTCGAACGGAGGCATTCGCACAGGTCGTCAACGGAACGTGACGTCATTGCACGGTACCTCAAGGTTTCTCGGGAAGAAAATTTTGACGGTACCAGTCTGTTAACACCTTAAGTGAACCTATTTTCGCCGCGCTCATACTCCTTATAACAGTGGATTTTGTACTGTTGTATCTTCATAATCTTCATTTTCTAATAGTGCTTTGTTTTAGTGACAAATTGGAGATGTTCCATGACGACTGGGATATTTTTTCCACTTTCTTACACAACCGAGGTCGTATATCTGAAGGCTAAAAGTTGTTTAGGTTTTACTATAACGCAATAGCGCTGATGCCCACAATGTATATGTATAAGAACATAAGTAGACGAAGCAAATTCCACCATATGACATTTTAAGCAAAAAAGTCAGCTTTAATGAAGGAGTAAAATATAGTTGTTTATGACATTATTAATTACATAAGAAATATAATTACGTAAGAAACATAATGGATAAGTTTAACAGGCTTCATTAATTCGTTCGAAGCTTTCTTTGATGTACATATTTTCCCTAGCAAATAACTGTCGTTGTTTTGAAACGTTGTCTCACTTCTCAGTAATTTACCAAACATAGCTGATCAAGAACATGGGTTATAAAGTTTGCTTCGGCCATTGACAAACTTTCTCGTTGTAGGCTCCTCAGTACCAATTTCGGCGTTCGATACTGTGTTAAGCGACTTGACGAGATGTAACATGAAAGACATTGTAAATACATGCTGACGTGAAGCTTCTGTGACGTCATGCTCGTTCATTTTGCTCTTCAAAGCTAAGAGCCCAATTTATTTCAAGTATCAGGCGTAAACTGCTATGGTGCCTGCAAAACGTCTATACTAAATCCACAGCACTTACGAAGGGAATCTGTCTTTACTAGCGATATGACAACATTCCAAATTTGTAAGACAAATGTCGGAGAAATGTACGGCGTCCCGAGATCACGTGACCATTGTGGCAACTACGCTTCTGAATGCCCACTCCAGAGATATTTCTACTCTATGAAGAGTGCGGGAGTGTTTGTTGGGCGCTCTCGCAGACGCGGTGTGCAGCTACGATCGGGCCAGAGTAGGAGCACGAGTGTGGTAAACCAGCGAGTATTGATAGCACGGTGGGAGTGGCCAGGCGGAGGAAGCTGCAGTCCTAACAGCTGGCTGTTCTGTAACTATCCGTGGTTCTGGAGACGGCTCGGGGTTCTCAACCTCCAGCGGCGGCTCAGCATTGTCGTCGACTACAATGTTCGTCACAACATTACAACACTGTTAAGTGAAAAATTTGAAACTTATATGGGCATCACCCAAAGGCATTTTTTCACAAGGTATGACTAACTCGAATAATAACCTGCAATAGTTGAAACTTGTGTTGTCATTGTCCTCAGAAGTTATTGCCAAGCGCGATCCCTTTCCTTTCCAGGCAGTCACTGAGTGTCGTAAAATTATGAAAATTGATTAATTATTTATTGACACTTTTGTGTATTTGCCAATGACAAATTTGTCTAAATTTTATGCTTCAGTAACTGTTCATTCTTGTATTGTATAACATAGGTTTAACTAATTTGCAATTTTGACCATTAACTTCATTCACTTCAAGTAACATAAAAAAATCATTGGCAAAACTAATAACTAAAGATACAGCGCAAATTAAGAGTTCACAATTTCATTTACTCTGTATTTAGCTTAGCGAGTGACTTCTGCCGACTTAGTACGTATTTTATTGTCGCTATACTTTAAGTAAAATCAGCTGCTCATTGCTTAAAGGGAACTGAATTCAATCTTTGAACAAGCAAAAGTAAACTGCTTGCCCTTTTCTAAATTTTGTATTACGTTACACTGAGGTTACCGAAAGTATTTTTTTTACATAACAAAGTTTTAGTAACATTTATTTAGGCGGTAACTCCATTTAACCCTTTCCATGCTCTGGACGTGTTAACGCGCGCGCCTTTGTACCTGTCCCTGCATACTCTGAACGCGTTTACGACAGGTAGAAGGCCTGGTGGCGCGCGTAAACACGTTCAGAGCACACAGCGTAAGGGACAAATGCGCGCCCGTTAACACGTCCCGAGCAGTAAAATGGTTAATATTACTTTCTAAATTTAGTGTTTCAAAACAAGTAACTGCATAGTCAGTGGTTTCTGGTTCATTTATTTTGTCGTCAACTACTGTGGTGTGGAAAAGCGTGACAACTTTCTGTTGCCATGCCAGTGATTATTTCTTGATTTTCTTTGCCATTACATTCCTTAAGATTATGGAGATTCATTGCCCAAGCGGGCTGGCGAACATTTAAGTATTCCCTTTTTAGCTAATCTTTGTAGTACTGTAAATATTATGTTCCACCCTTTTCCCCCATGTACGGTTCGTGAGTGATTCCAGTATATTCCACCCATTTCATTTCAAAGGTATCGTCAGTATTTAGATTACGTTTAGAATAGATTCTTCCTTCAGAAGGGCCTGTTGTGCACTTTCTCTCCAACTTTTATTTTCCTTTGGCATCGATAGCCTTACTTACTGTAAAATGTCATTAGGCATACGTGATCACGGTAAGTTATATCACAATCCAGCAGGCCGATTACGAAGTGTGAGGTTACACACTTCACAAGGTGGGGACTGTACCCACTATCACAGCAACACAGAGCGAGGCAGTAGGCCGGCCCAGATTTATCCAGAATGAACAAATATATCGAGGTATGGTTTTCGCCAAGTTATATGGGAGAGCGTACCGAATTTCTTGACGTTTTTAAGTAATTTTCTCGTTCACAGTCGCCGAATTACGCCACCGACTTTGTTTATTTCCGATGTAATTATATATTAAATACTTTTTCTCTGTCATTTAACAGAAGCTTCTAAGAGAACTTCAACGACGTAACAAGTATGGGCCTTTATCAAATAGTATAAGTTAACAGTACCTCAAAGTACTGGCTACCAGGAGAAGAGGTTCCACAAACGTCTGCCCTATTAAAGCAAACATAAGCAAACATGTAACTTAGCCACGATTCACTTGTTTATTATCACGGCCCTCATAACAAGTGCTGAAAATGTTGACCTAGACCATTGTTACACAATGTAAAGCGATAACGGAGAAACAATACTGCACGTCGAATTTCGTCAGGAGTTAGCGGCAGCCACATGTGCGCGTTATAATGCATTTGTTGCCTTTAGGAGTAGTCTTTGTTTGCTAATAGACACTTTGTTTTAATTTTCGTCAAAGGTAAAAGTACAGAGGTGTCAAGTCTTGTGAGTGTACGGACCAGTTTGCGTTGCCTGTACGGCTGTTCCAAAGCTCTCCAGGTCATTACACGTGTGGGATGGGAGGGACTGCCTTATGTCCGGTGCAGTGTGATGTCTTCCAGTAGCTGAGGCAGCAGCGTATCTGAGGAGCTCGAGATACTTGAGTGTACTTCAAAAGTTCATTATTCACAGTGTTGCGAATGGCTATGATGTCGGGTCTGGGCGGGGTACGGTCAAATGGGGGGGGGGGGGGGGGCGGGGGGTGCCCCAGGGATCAGTGTTTGTTCTCTATTTATGTAAATGATATGACCTCTACTATTATGGGTAACACTGAAATATTTCTGTTTGCTGATGACACTAGTTTGTTAGTAAACGATGTTGTGTGCAACATTGGCTCGGTTTCAAATAGTGCAGTTCATGACATAACTTCATGGTTTTAGAAAATAAACTAAAGCGAAATCGCAGTAAGACTCAGTTTTTATAGTTTCTAACACACAATTCAACGAAAGCTGACGTTTTAATTTCACAGAATGGGAATATGAATTGAATAGTTCAAATTTCTAGGTGTTCAGATAGGTAGTAAACTGTCGTGGAAAGCCCACGTTCAAGATCTTGTTCAAAGACTTGAATGCTGCCATTTTTACTATTCGAACGGTATCTGAAGTATGTGATCGTTCGACATGAAAATTTGTCTACTTTGCTTATTTTCATTCGCTTATGTCGTAAGGTATTATATTTTTGGGTACCTCTTTCCATTCTAAAAGGACATTTTCGGCGGTTTGTGCAAGAAGTTGTGTAAGTTCACGAACCTCTTGTCGACGCCTGTTCACGAGTCTGTGTATTTTGGCATTGCCTTCTCAAGATATGTATTCCTTACTGTCATATCTCGTTAACAATATCAGCATAGTCCCCAGAACAAGCAGTTTTTAGTCAGTTAATACGCGGCAGAAATCAAACCTGCATTTGGATCGGACTTCCTTAACTCTTGTGCAGAAAGATGTACAGTATACTGCTGCATCCATTTTCAGTAGCTACCACAAGGATTCAAAAGTCTTAGCAGTAATCTACGCGCTTTCAAATCGAAACTGAAGAGTTTCCTCATCGGTCACTCCTTCTGTCGATAATGTCCTTGAAAAATTAAGCTGATTCTTGTTGTATTGTTGATTGTGTTTACTGAAACTTACGGCTTCACTTTTTTCTGGTTCATAAACATTTTATTTTTATCTCTTATTACTTTTATGTTGTAATTTCATGTACTGATAAGTCCCATTACTTTGGAAATTTGCTCCTCAATTTGGCCCTGCGGAACTTGTGTAAATAAAAATAAAATAAATAATAGAATCGCATCAATAAAACAGGGACCAATGATTCGAGTCTTGACAAGACACGCACCAATCGTTAATAGGGCAAGACCGTTGTTTTCATCCACTCTACATCTACAGCTACATTTATACTCCGCAAGCCACCAAACGGTGTGTGGCGGAGGGCACTTTACGTGCCGCTGTCATTACCTCCCTTTCCTGTTCCAGTCACGTATGGTTCGCGGGAAGAACGACTGCCGGAAAGCCTCCGTGCGCGCTCGAATCTTTCTAATTCTACATTCGTGATCTCCTCGGGAGGTATAAGTAGGGGGAAGCAATATATTCGATACCTCATCCAGAAACGCACCCTTCTCGAAACCTGGACAGCAAGCTACACCGCAATGCAGAGCGCCTCTCTTGCAGAGTCTGCCACTTGAGTTTATTAAACATCTCCGTAACGCTATCACGCTTACCAAATAACCCTCTGACGAAACGTTCCGCTCTTCTTTGGATCTTCTCTATCTCCTCCATCAACCCGACCTGGTACGCATCCCACACTGATGAGCAATACTCGAGTATAGGTCGAACGAGTGTTTTGTAAGCCATCTCCTTTGTTGATGGACTACATTTTCTAAGGACTCTCCCAATGAATCTCAACCTGGTACCCGCCTTACCAACAATTAATTTTATATGGTCATTCCACTTCAAATCGTTCCGCACACATACTCCCAGATATTTTACAGAAGTAACTGCTACCAGTGTTTGTTCCGCTATCATATAATCATACAATAAAGGATCCTTCTTTCTATGTATTCGCAATACATTACATTTGTCTATGTTAAGGGTCAGTTGCCACTCCCTGCACCAAGTGCCTATCCGCTGCAGATCTTCCTGCATTTCGCTGCAATTTTCTAATGCTGCAACTTCTCTGTATACTACAGCATCATCCGCGAAAAGCCGCATGGAACTTCCGACACTATCTACTAGGTCATTTATATATATTGTGAAAAGCAATGGTCCCATAACGCTCCCCTGTGGCACGCCAGATGTTACTATAACGTCTGTAGACGTCTCTCCATTGAGAACAACATGCTGTGTTCTGTTTGCTAAAAACTGTTCAATCCAGCCACATAGCTGGTCTGATATTGCGTAGGCTCTTACTTTGTTTATCAGGCGACAGTGCGGAACTGTATCGAACGCCTTCCGGAAGTCAAGGAAAATGGCATCTACCTGGGAGCCTGTATCTAATAATTTTTGGGTCTCATGAACAAATAAAGCGAGTTGGGTCTCACACGATCGCTGTTTCCGGAATCCATGTTGATTCCTACAGATTCTGGGTTTCCAGTAACGACATGATACGCGACTCTTTGGGTCGTCGTGGATTTTCAGGTAACGATTAGTTCATAATGCGAAGATTGACATGGTTTGTAAACGATGCTTCTTTCTTAAACAAAGTTTTGCACGGATATATCGCACCACTTCGCACATTCCGTAGATGACTTTCGGACAGCTGTAACAAATTTTGGAAGTCGTTGCCGTAAATGTGGAGACGCAGCGGAGGGTGAAGAGGAATGAAATGCGACGGAATGTAGTGTTCCCAGAACACTCGTTTGGATGATCGCCTCCTAGTGACATTTGCATCGTGTATGTTACTGCTGCTAAAATGGTGGTCTAATTTCTTTCATGAGTTGATCTTCTTTTATCCATGGTGTATTTCACTGTCCACATTCCGTTTCTAGAACTTTTTTCAATGTTTCCAAAGACAGACTGCAGATGCTTGTCACAATCTGGATATCCTTCATCATACGACCGCACCGCTGCTCTATTACTTTGGCGATATTCGTCGTAAACCGAATTCACTTTTTCGACTGTCGTATACATTGTTAATGTCTCAGTAGCTTTACGAACAAGTTATGTAACTGCTACTACAGCAGAACACGAACTGGTGGGGGTCAGCCTCAGTTGCCGGTTCTCTAAATTTTCTCAACCGCGTTGCTCGAAAAGAATGTCTCCTGTCCTCCAAGGATTCACATTCGAGTTTCCAAAACATCTCCGTCGACACTTACATGTTGTTCGAAACCAGCGATAACAAATCTGGCAGCCCGCCTCTGAATTGCTTCGACGGCTTCCTCCAGTCCGGCCTGGTACGGATCCCAAACACTCGAGCAGTACTCAAGAGTAGGTGTCACCAGCGTCCTATACGCGGTCTTCTTTACACGTGAACCACTCTTCCTAAAATTCTGCCAATAAACGGACGTCGGCCACACGCCTTCCTTACCACGGTTCTCACATGCTCATTCCATTGCACATCGCTTTGCTACCATAGGCCCAGATATTTAAACGAGTTGACTGTGTCAATTAGATAAATAGTAATACTGTATCCGAACATTACAGGTTTGTTCTTCCTACTCATTCGCATTTTTTACATTTTCCACATTTAGAGCTACCAGCAATTCACGGCACCAACTTGTAAGTTTGTTACTTTAATTTTGCTATGTTAGCGGTACTGATATTCAATAAAAGCGGTTTAAATGCTGTGAGCTGTCTGGGGAAGTTAATCTTGCATTACTAAGCAACTGTTTCATCAGGTATCTAGTCTAGGTTTACCAAATTCCCAAACAGACTAACATTAATTATAATCTTTTAATAGTCATACAACAACCGGTAATATACATATAAAAAAGAGAATTTAAATAAAAAGAAAGAAATCAGTTTATATTTGGAAATTTATTTTAGGATTGATCATTGAGATCTCAGCATATTACACATGATTCCTAACTTAACTGGTGCCTTATTTATGATTGTGAAAATGTGAGATTGCAATCTTACGGAATACATAAAATATGGAGCCAAGATTGGGAGACTGCATACAACACTGCATTCATAAAACAACACACAAAGAACGTTGAAACGCATGCAAGAGAAAGTTAACCACTACAAACAGATTCAAATTTTCACCCAAAGAAATTACACTCGTAGCACAATCCTGTCCGTCATGTAATTACCACACACTGGTATACTAAATTCATATTAACTCTTTGTGAAATCTTCCCGAAAAGAATAGCTGAGGGCTACTTTGATGATTACACCACATGTTTCACGTGGTCAACTTGGTTTAAACCAAGAGTGTAACTCCACAATAATTCTGATAATTAAAATAAATTAGATCGAAAAGCAATTTACAAAAGAAAAACCTCGAACTGGTTACTAACGTCTTACTGTTAACCTGACGGGTCAAACAGTTATATAAGCACGTGGTACTGGTCTCGCAAAGTACACCCCACGTGGGTTGAACATAAAGAAAAGTTGCTATATTGAAAAATGTTGTCAAGACGAGACGATATAATCACACAAGCATTCGCATTTAAGATTGATGAACTTAGTCAGAGTTACTGATCAACACGTGGTTCCACTTTACTCACAAAGTATTGACAAAGCAACTACCGGAAAATAATCTGAACTTCACACGAGAATTGCACTGCGCTGCAATTTAAGATAACATTAGATATTTTAGAGCTAAACCCGAAATAAAGGTGTTTAATTTTTCAGTTAGGCTGAACTTAACAAATCCATTGTCCTATGGACTTAGCAGACACGCGCTTAGCCGGAGATCTTACCACTTCAGACGCACGCCACGGACCAACTGACCTGCGCTACCACCAAGTGTGCTTCCTGAGGGTGGCTCACAAATACAAACGGAAGTGGCCAGAGGGGCAGCTTCCTATACCAATATGACAACGGACGGACAGGACCAAACTAAGGATAGAAACCTCTTTGCTTTTAGAAAGCGTAGCTACCTGTTCCGACGTTGGTCCTACTGTTCTCTAGCAGACAGCCTTGTCTGCTACCCTCAAACATGCAACTAGAAATACGTTTGCTCATTCATCCTCTCACACAGAAGGGAAGGGGGATGACAGTATCTTATCATATACAGTATATAAAAGAAAGCGGATGTAGGTTCCGTATGAGACTGTGTGACATGAATTACATATAAACTGTGTTTTAAAGTGTAGTAGTGTGACAGATCGTTCTTGTTTATGTGTAAAAGTAACACCTTCCAATACTCAGTCTCCTCCCAGATAGTCAGAAACGCCACAGTAAATTTAGAAGAGGAATTTATGCCGTAAATGACAACAGATTTAAGAAATTAAACATGAAAGGAATCCAACAGAGACGTTTCATAACCCCAACGCTCCGGGAAAAGACTGTGCAGGGAATTTTCTGGCCATGCTAGGACATTCCCAAGCAGGCTTCTCACACCCGACTTAAACCAAAAGTGTAAAGAAAAGGCAAAAGGTCACCAGCTACTTGCTAAAACACAAGAATTTCAAACATCTTTACAATCTACCAATTTCAAAGAGAAAAAAAAAAAACAATCTGTGACACCTATTTAAAAGATAGTGTAGACCTAATTCGGTCAGCAAGTAAAACAATGGTTCCTTTGTCATTAATATGAAAACAATTTCTGGTTGTTACCCTTATGGAGTTCACCAGTATTTGCTCATTGCAAGAGCCAGCTGATCACAGGAAAATTTATGACTGTTTATTAACAAGCAAAATTTATGAAAATAGCAAAGGTGCCACAGCAATTAAAAAAGAACATGAAATAAAATCAGTATTACAAAGCAGAACATTACAATGCACAATCCGCAAAAGCAAAAAAAATGATAAGAGGAAAAACATGTTTTACAAAGTGGTTATTGCAAAAAAAATTATATATCTTATAAAACTAATAATTTGTAGAATTAAAATAACTATGTGGCACTAATTTAATCACACTACTATATTTCAGTTTGTTAGCAAACAATGAGCACTGTGTCATTATACTGAAACTACAATAATTATGTGATTGTTACCCTTAAGGGGCTCCTCACAATAAATATGCCCCATGCAAAGGCTAATCGATCACAGCCCAATGAGAATGAATAGCAATCTGACTGATAAACGAATCAATGCCACTTGAATGAATTTACGAAACAAAATATCACAAATCTAATACATCACACAAGAACAAACATTGATCAATAAAACAGTACAATAGTCAACATCTAAAAAAAAACACCAATAAATAAAACACCTGCAAAATACAAAAGTCTAAAAAAACATAAATAGAACACCTGCAAAATACAAGAGTCAAAGTTTAAAAAAAAAGAAAAAATAGAACACCTGCAAAATACAAGAGTCAGTCTAATAAACACCAATAAATCGAATTCCTGCAAAACACACGAGTCAGAGTTTCTCTGACAGAAACACACATATATGCATTGGACTAAGAACCGTATAATCACTGTTCACTGGCACACTCAGTAGTTCCACTGTTCCGAGGCACAATATAGGAAAGGGGGGGGGGGTTCGTCGCCGCAGCTGTCAGTAGGGATTTTTGTCCATCTGTTGCGTGCGATCCCGCCGTCTCTGCCCTCTCATGAAGTTTCTCTTGGTGGCCCGTGTCACGTACATCTCGATTTGGTTCCATGTTTGTGGTGTCAAATTCGTGCGGTATCCTCGTTTGACATGCCAGGTTGATATTCCTGGGCAAGGATGACACTTAATGGCTCTTCTTTTGTGCCACCCTTAGCGACCAGAGAACATCGAACCATAATTTAATGTCGCTTGACAGTAGGCATCCGTCAGGAAATGTCGATAGGCGTCGTTGACGTCTGCAAGTTTCTCTGGACAGTACCTGTCAAAAGGCTCCACGCCCTTTTATCCCCTGTCTTTTGTCGTTTCACCGCGGCCGTCTCGTCACGGTCGCGTGCGTGTGGTGCGTTGCCAGCAGATGGATTTCCGCGCGGTGGACCGCTCGCCCATCTCAGGTCATCGCCTCGAGGAAGGTTCGCACGGGGCGGCCGCCCATTAGCTCCAGGTGCAAGGGAAAGTGTTTGCCGCGTGGTCTTCTGTTGTTGTCGACCGCGCTCCCGAAGTGGCCTGGCTGACAGCGTGTCCCGCTGGGAAACCCGCCAGTTTACAACTAGTCCGGCTGCTCCCGCTGTCTTGTAAGAGTTTAGCCGGTTCGCTTTCACGTTCTCAACTGCATTCACAGAAATTTTTTATCATAGTTATGTGATTACACAATGTCATACATAATACCACTTCGTATTGTCTTTCACAATTTTTAAGAACAAAAGTGAGACTTAAATTATTTTTTAAATAAAAAAAGTTAGATGAATCGACAATATAAAATAAAATTTAAATGACTTGACAATGTAAAAAAATAAAAGTGAAATTACTTTACAATGTAAAAAAATAAAAATTAAATGAACTGACAATATAGTATTTAAATCCACATCACTAATGTGGTTCACTTACGTTTTAATAAATCAAGTGCTACTTATTAATTCACTAAAATGAATAGGATTATGCCTTGTGCAAGTATAGGTCAGAACAGCATAGGGTTCACGTGTTATTTACACACACACACATGCACACCTGTTGTCTATTCTACAAACTAACTACCCATAAACATGTATTACTCAAAATTCTACTTCAATCCACTACTAGTTAATCCAACAAGCTACTTCAATGCTACTTCAACAAAGTGTTTACACCACTACAACATTGTTCTAATTCGTCCTCTTCTTGACGCTCGCGGCATATGTCTTGTCACATGATAAATATGGAGAAACTTTCCTTAAACATACACAGTAAAAAGAACAATGGTTATTTACACGCCAAGACATTTATACCAGTTGACACACCTGATAAGAGACTCGCAATTATACATTTATCATACTCATATATTCACACATAAAACAGTAAGACAATTTCATCTAAAATTACGTTATCACAAGAGTTAATCACGCAGATGACTCTGAGAAGGTTAAAAATATCTGCATTATACAGGTTATACTACATTTTCTTATCCATTTCGCTTCGATTTCGTTCCTTCTTTACGTTACCTTTCGCTTTCAAATCAGTTATTTCGCCTGTGGTGGTTATTCTGGATTCATTTCTCATGAATGGCAAAATTGTGCTCACCTCTATTCTGTAAAACAGTTTCATCTTAACATATTGAACTTACAAAAGACACAAAAGATTCGAATCCTCCTGTAGTTTAAATGACAAATGTTTTGCTTCATCCTTATTACCTTAAACCAAGCTTTCCTTCGGTCCCATAATCAAAATTATTTAATCTTCCTCTACCTTCAAGAGGGAAATTTCCTCAATACAAATCATATAGGCTGCAGTGCATCCCGCACCAGCGAAAACAGTAAGCTGTAATGCTCACAGCATCAGCAAAACACATAAACGTCGCTTTTCTAGGACAAGTATTAACGCAGAATAATTTTTCAGGCTCTGGCTCAACATCGGTGAAGACTACAAAAAGGATCCATATTTCCGTTCCATTCTCCATTTGCTGGAAAACTGCTCGTATTTGACTGCCACAATAATATTTCAGGGCGACGTAAATTACACAAACCACAATTCTTCTTTCACCTTGAAAGGAATCAATATACTTACGAAATCCACAGACAGCACTTTACGTACTCAGCTATAAAGAACAAAAAAGACATATATCATCAATATTAACATATCATCGCATAATGGGAAGCCAGTGGTTTAACAATCGTATTATTGCATCCTGTTTTCAAGATTCCAGATTTACTCATTCCTTTCTCAGAGTTCTCCTATCTTAAAATATTCATACAGCACGCATACTATAGTAAGAGATCCTCATTTATACTGACAGATATAGAATAGTAATAGATAGATAGTAGCACTGAAAGCAGAAAATCGGAAACAAGGCTACTAACAGCTGGGGACCTGAGTTTGCCAGACCCATAATACCCACAGATCGGATATTCCCCTGAGTTTTGCATTAATTCAACACAGATCTTGCTTCTCTCAGGAGCGACTCTTTTCAATTTACACACAAAAAAAAAACAGCATTTCACTCGTTCACAAGGAAACCTTTTATGTTCACATTAGAACCAACCTAAATCCTAATTGCACAAGGAAAGAAAAAAATTAAAACATCACTTCAATCCATCACATAGAAACACCTTTATCATTAATTTTTACCAACACATTATTCAAAATGCATACGTCACAAATTTAAACTAATCAATTGTTTCTCTTCACCGTCCTCTCTACTCCTCACTGTCCTTTCTACTCATTTGCCATGTCGCCCATTTGTTCCGATTGGGCGCCTTCTGGGCTGATCATTTGTCATTGCCGGTTTCGTTCATTTCCATTTACTGGATTATGTCTAGGGTTGGCCGGCCGAATTTCAACATCATTTGGTGCTCCGCCTACAATCCTATTTCCACCGTGTTCATCGTAGTATCGATTCTGATTGCCTGATTGTTGCGTTCACGATCTTGTCCCCATCCTCTATCATTTCTGTTGTTCCACCTGTGTTCGCGACTGTTACCCCAGTTTCTATACGGCCGGTCCCGATTATTATTCCGTTCGCGTCGCGACGACCAGTCACGCCGTTGATTAGTACTACGGCCACGACTGCGATCGCGCTGCTGTGCCCCGTAATAATTTTGTGCCTGACTAGGCGGGCATTCTGCTGTATTATATTCCAACTCTTGGAGAAGTGTCTTAAACGTTTCCACGTCCTCTTTGCATCGTCCCGCAAGAATGACGTGGCGCAAGTGCATCGGCAATTTGGTGATGCATATCCTAATTAGTTCCGCAGGCCCGTATGGGTCGTATAAAAATTGATTTGCCTGCAGCATGTGGTCGAATAGGCGTGCAGGGCTGCCGAAACCAGACTGGTTCAAATTTGGCAGCATAATTATGCCATGTTTGACCCTATCTTGTGCCGCTTCCGACCAATAGGCGGACAGAAAGGCTTGTCGAAACTCCCGAGTGGAGTTGCAGTGACGCGCTGCCGACCTCATGCGACTCGCCGGTTCGCCTTCCAAATAGCCACACATATATTCTATCTTATGTGAACTTGCCCAGTCGGGGGGAAGACAAAACTCAAATTGCTCGAGCCATGCTCGTGGATGTATTCCTTTTTGCGAATTTCGAAATATCTCAAACTTTCTCACCGTAAGGAAATGTTTGAAGTCAAATCCCCGCATTTCCTCCTGGCGAGGCCCTTGAATGTTTCTATTATTCTCATGTCTGCCCCTCAAAATACATTCTTCCCTGTCGTCAAAATCTCCCTCGTGGCCGGAGTCCTTCTCTGTACTGTTCGTACGGCTATTTTTAGTGCTATTGGCGAGTTCGGAATCACACGCCATGCGGTTTTCCAGATGCGCCACGCGTTCTTGTAATTCGCCTGTTACAGATTTGTGCTGCCTGTTCACTTCGAACTGTCCCTTCTGAAATCTAAGAAGCGAACGCACTTCTTCGGTCTCTGCGGCCGCTACCGGTGTAGTATTGTTCTCGCTTTCCATCAGCTTCATCGTGCCTACAATGTCCGCTAATGCCGCAATCTTATCCTGTATTTGAAGGGCTCGGAGAGATATAGTCATAAGCCACAACTTTTGCGAAATTGAGTTTTTCATGTTGCGGCATTCTTAACAATGTCTTCTTCACAATGTGTTGAAAAAGTTCCGTGTTACTGCAACAGATGGCAGGCTATGATGGAGTGCAGTTATATGCTGTTCCATGTGGTGGTAATTTCAGAAGATACATAGTCATAAGCCACGGCAAAATATCAGGTGGGTCAGGAACGTCTGAGGCGTCTTCGGTTCTTCAACGCATATTTGGCACAGACGGTAGTGGAAGTTAAGAGCTTTACCCTTTGGATCCTGACAGTGATGAATCTTGTCATCCATCAACCAGCAGTTCCAGCTCAGATGATTTTTCGGTAAGTACATAAAACGGTTTATTTCTGGTGATTAATTTCCTGTGGCTTGTGACTTTGTTTCTCTCAATATTGCCAACGCATTTGACAGCTGTCCTGTGTGTTAATGATGAAACTTGATGGGCACATTTGTATTACTGCTTAATGGTGCAATAATGTAGTTTCAAAAGCAAAAGATGTGTAAAAAATATTTTCTCATTAATGTGATTTTAGTGAAATTTAATGTTTTGTGTGGCTCACGCAAATTCTTAGACTATTTTGCTCTTCATATTATAGCTTGAAATAAGTAGAATAAACGAAGAATCACCCGAAAAACCAAAGCCTTCACGGAAAAGAAAGCGAAATATTGATTAGTGGAAGAAAAATAAAGCAAAACGTCGACGAAATGCTGGTCAGCAGTATAAGTCTTTAAAAACCCACAAGAGTGTTCAGGCTGCTACTATAGGAAGTCCCTGTACTTGTTTAAATAACTGCTTCACAAAACTGCTTAAAGAGGAAGAAAACATTTTTCATTCATTTTGGGACAAAGGAAACTTTAATGCCCAGAATACTTACCTGATGAACTGGATGAAAATTGAACCCATAAAAGCGGAGGTTTGCTCACTATTTAAATACAAATTGTTTAATATTTTGTATATTTATTTCATTTTGTTATATTTGTCATAATTTCTTTCAAAGCTATCCAAAAAATATTTCCACGAAATATCATCCAGGGATGTTACATTTTCTTATAATGTGAGGGTATGTGGAATAGAAGTCATGATCTGCAAGGAAGCTTTCCCAAGGGTTCATGGCTTACAGATACATGCACGAAGAGTGAGGAATTTCCAACATCAAATGAAGCAGGGATTTGCAGTGCCAAAAGAAGATGGAAGAGGTTTGTATGTTACTCTGTGCTATAAGTTAGGGATGTACTCAAACTGAGTAGTATACAAATATTTCTATTAGGAAGAGGATATAAGCTCACCTTTTTTTTCTTTCAGGAAAACATGGAAACTACCCACATAAATTTCAAGACGAAGCTGTACAAAGTGTTAGAGAAATTCTCAACGCCATACCGAAATATAACAGTCATTACAGTAGGAAACAGAACCCCAATAAAGTGTATTTGGATTGTAATCTCACAATTGCTTCCTTATTTCGAGATAAATACTCAGAATACTGCAAGGAAAAGCAGGTTCCTGCAGTATCTGAAAGTAAATTCAGAGAAATTTTCGTATCTGAATTTAACATAGGCTTCAAACTACCAAAAAGTGACACTTGTTCAAAATGTGATGGATTTCTAATTGCAATAAATAACCCAGAATTATGTGCAGAAGAAGTCACAGAGAAGAAACAACAATATGAACTGCATCTCAAAAAGGCTGACAGAGGACAAAATATGAACGCGTCTTTAACTGCTCTGGCTAAAGAAAATTCGAAAGAGCATCATGCGATAGCAATGGGCATGCAGCAAACGTTCCCCACACCTAAACTAACAGTTGGTCCAGCATTTTACAACAGGAAAATATGGACATATAACTATGGTATCCATGAATGTGGATCAAATAAGGGTTATATGTTTCTGTGGAGCGAGAAAGAGGGAGGATGGGGTTCAGATGAGGTTGGGAGCTGCTTATTGAAGTACTTGGAGATACCTAATCCTCAGACATAACATCTCCACATAATCATAGGCAACTGCAAGGGTCAGGCAAAGAATGGGACTATTATTGCTTTGGAAAGGTCCCTTGTTGCTACCAAAAGATTTGATTCTGTCCAGCATTACTTCCCCGTGGTAGGTCACACCATGCTACCTTGCGATCGTGATTTTGGTCGCATTGAAAGGTATGCAAGAAACAGACGTCCAATAGTGTACATTCCAGATGAATGGGCACAAGTAATAAAATCTGCGAGTCCGAAACATTTCATTGTAACTAAAATGGAAAGAGAAGGCTTCAGAAGTTAGGAAAGCCTGAAGACATAGATCTCAAAACGCACAGAATCCGTGTCTGGAGATCCCCAACATTTCGGTGAAGCTACTCAATTTAAGTTTGAGTCTGAAGATCCCTTCTAGCTAACTGTAAAGCATTCTTATTCAGACATAGGAGCTTTCACGTCAGTGGATATTCGTGTCAAAAAGAAAGGAAGGCTAGCTGAACCAAATCCATATCAGCTGCCAATAAAGTACAGAAAGCCACTACCAATTAACCAGAAAAAATTGATGATGTACTGTCTCTTATGCCATACATACCTGCAGCAAATCAAGATTTCTTTCGGTCATGTACTGGAAATAACGTGTACAATGATGAAGTAGAGGAACTTCCTTGATGTAACTGTATCAATGAAAAAGTAATTTATACATCTCAGATACCTAATATGTATATATTAATGTGTAAAAATTATATATTCTGATTGCTGTGTAAGAGTAGTTAAAATAAATCCTTACAAATTCATACTTTATGTTTTAAACAATTTTTTGGGAGATATAGTCATAAGCCACCGTTGACTCATCTTAATTAGAATCATTCTAAAATTAATATTTTATAGCATGCAGGGAGTTGACTATTTAACAAAGTGCTTCACAAGTATTAAGCAAGTGTTTGCAGTAGAAATAAAGTTTCTATTTTGTATTAAACATTTTCAGACCTCTGTGGAACTTTAAACTCGCTGTATCTCAAAACTAGTTCCATGTGGCTTATGACTATATCTCTCCGCCCCCTTCATTTGTCTCTTGTCCTCCGCCCCAGTCTGTTTCAATTGTTCTACTTGCTGTTCCAACACGTGGATCGGTAGACTGTTGTCCGCTATTGTGTTGCTAACGGACGTGGGAAAATGCGTTTCCGCCCCTTGGACCCTTGAGAGTACCTGCTGGTGTTCTCTTTGGCATTCTTCTCTCAGCGCTTAGAAATTCCTAAGTAGCTGTTCTTCGCTCTCTTTCGATTCCGTATCGCGAATCCGCTTGCCCTGTTCTAAGGCTTGCAGACGATCATCGATTTGTTCAAATGTACGGCCGAATTCTTTCATAATATCACTTTTTATTTCACTTGCCAGATTGTTTATTCTTTGTGAGATATCATCGGACACTCTCTGCATCAACTTGTCAACTTTATTTGTCTGCTGGATTAATTTTTCGTCTATTTGTTCGCCTAGCTCTCGGATCGATTTTTCTGATTTCTGCGTCATTTGTTCGCCTAGCTCGCAGATCGATTTTTCGGATGATTCTTTTTGCTCTCGGAACGATTTTTCTGATTTCTCTGCGTTTTCTTTATTTTGTTGCAATAAGGCTTTCATGAGTTCTGCCAAATCAAATTGGTTAGTTGGAGGCAAATTAATTTCTGGCTCTGATGTGAGCTCGTTCGTGCTGTTTTGCATTTCTCCTGAAGCATTCCCCAATGCATTTTCGGAACCGTCTGATGCGTTAATATTCGAAATCAAATTATCCCCATGGTCCATGTTGCTTAAGTTGTCGGACCGCTTACTTTTAGCTTGGTTATGTGTCTGCATTAGTGCAATTTATACCCGGTACGCGACACACTAATCAAAATAAATGTGTCCCCCAAAAATTACGACAGTCACACGAAAGATACCCAACCTAGTACGCACTTTTTCACACGCAAAACAAATTTTTATCTTTGATCGAAACAGTGGAATTTACAAGCGAGGAAAAAAACTCACACACATATAAAACACACACATATAAAACACACAAATATTGAAAACAAAACAAGACAAACAACACAACGCCGCTCAACAACGCCGTGAATCATTTGAAAGTCTGCTCAGAAACAACGCAGAAGTTGTTTGAGCGCTGTAGGGAAAAAAAATTAAGATTATACAACGCTCGCAATCTAACGTTTCAGAGATTCCAGAGTCAAGCGGAATCACAGAACAGGGTCGACATGTGTAAATTTGTTACTTTAATTTTGCTATGTTAGCGGTACTGATATTCAATAAAAGCGGTTTAAATGCTGTGAGCTGTCTGGGGAAGTTAATCTTGCATTACTAAGCAACTGTTTCATCAGGTATCTAGTCTAGGTTTACCAAATTCCCAAACAGACTAACATTAATTATAATCTTTTAATAGTCATACAACAACCGGTAATATATATATATATATATATATATATATATATATATATATATATATATATATATATATATATATATATATAAGAGAATTTAAATAAAAAGAAAGAAATCAGTTTATATTTGGAAATTTATTTTAGGATTGATCATTGAGATCTCAGCATATTACACATGATTCCTAACTAAACTGGTGCCTTATTTATGATTGTGAAAATGTGAGATTGCAATCTTATGGAACACATCAAATATGGAGCCAAGATTGGGATACTGCATACAACACTGCATTCATAAAACAACACACAAAGAACGTTGAAACGCATGCAAGAGAAAGTTAACCACTACAAACAGATTCAAATTTTCACCCAAAGAAATTACGCTCGTAGCACAATCCTGTCCGTTATGTAATTACCACACACTGGTATACTAAATTCATATTAACTCTTTGTGAAATCTTCCCGAAAAGAATAGCTGAGGGCTACTTTGATGATTACACCACATGTTTCACGTGGTCAACTTGGTTTAAACCAAGAGTGTAACTCCACAATAATTCTGATAATTAAAATAAATTAGATCGAAAAGCAATTTACAAAAGAAAAACCTTGAACTGGTTACTAACGTCTTACTGTTAACCTGACGGGTCAAACAGTTATATAAGCACGTGGTACTGGTCTCGCAAAGTACACCCCACGTGGGTTGAACATAAAGAAAAGTTGCTATATTGAAAAATGTTGTCAAGACGAGACGATATAATCACACAAGCATTCGCATTTAAGATTGATGAACTTAGTCAGAGTTATTGATCAACACGTGGTTCCACTTTACTCACAAAGTATTGACAAAGCAACTACCGGAAAATAATCTGAACTTCACACGAGAATTGCACTGCGCTGCAATTTAAGATAACATTAGATATTTTAGAGCTAAACCCGAAATAAAGGTGTTTAATTTTTCAGTTAGGCTGAACTTAACAAATCCATTGTCCTATGGACTTAGCAGACACGCGCTTAGCCGGAGATCTTACCACTTCAGACGCTCGCCACGGACCAACTGACCTGCGCTACCACCAAGTGTGCTTCCTGAGGGTGGCTCACAAATACAAACGGAAGTGGCCAGAGGGGCAGCTTCCTATACCAACATGACAACGGACGGACAGGACCAAACTAAGGATAGAAACCTCTTTGCTTTTAGAAAGCGTAGCTACCTGTTCCGACGTTGGTCCTACTGTTCTCTAGCAGACAGCCTTGTCTGCTACCCTCAAACATGCAACTAGAAATACGTTTGCTCATTCATCCTCTCACACAGAAGGGAAGGGGGATGACAGTATCTTATCATATACAGTATATAAAAGAAAGCGGATGTAGGTTCCGTATGAGACTGTGTGACATGAATTACATATAAACTGTGTTTTAAAGTGTAGTAGTGTGACAGATCGTTCTTGTTTATGTGTAAAAGTAAAACGTTCCAATACTCAGTCTCCTCCCAGATAGTCAGAAACGCCACAGTAAATCTAGAAGAGGAATTTATGCCGTAAATGACAACAGATTTAAGAAATTAAACATTAAAGGAATCCAACAGAGACCTTTCAAACTGTAAATTTTCTCTAAGTCGCCTTGTATCTTCCTACAGTGACGCAACTTCGACATCTCACCGTGCACTACGGCATCATGACCAAACAACCGTAGATTGCTGCCCACCCTGTCCGCCAAATCATTTGTGTACACAGAGAACGACAGTGGTCCATCACACTTTCCTGAGGCACTCCTGACCATATCCTTTTGTCTGAGGAGCGCTAGCCGTCGAGGACAACATACCTGGCAATATAACATAAGAAGTCTGCGAGCCACACACACACACACACACACGCGCTCATATCTTCAACAGCCTGCAACGGAACACTGTGGCAAATGCTTTGTGTAAGTCTAGAAATATGGAGTCTGCCTGTTTCCCTTCATCCATAGTTCTCAGTATACCCTGCATATCATATCATGTGGAAAAAGGTCAAGGTGAGCTTCGCACGAATGATGCTTTCTAAGACCGTGCTGATTCGTGGGCATTAATTTCTCTGTCTCGAGAAAGTCTGATAATGTCGAACTGAGAACATGTTCAAAGGATCCTGCAGCAGACGGAAGTTAAGGATACTGGTCTGTAATTTTGCGGGTCTGTTCTTTTACCCTTCTTATCTACTGGAGTCACCTGCGCTTTTTTCCAGACACTGGGGACTTTGTGCTGGGGGGAGATATTCACGATAAATGCAAGCTAGGTAAGGATCTAATGCCGTAGAGTACTCTCCGTGAAACTGAACTGCCATCCCATCAGGACCTGCTGAGTCATTTGCTTTCAGATCTTTCAGTTGTTTCTCTACGGTAGGGATGCACATTGCTATGTTGTCCATGCGGGAGTCTGTTCGATGGTCAGATGACGGTATGTTTGCACGATTCGCCTGTTTCAACGATTCTTAAACGCAAAATTTAAACCTTCGGCTTTCGTTTGCATATCTTCAACTGCCGCACCAGACTGGTCAACAAGGGACTGAATGGAAGCCATAGACCAGCTCTCCCTATGTTTCCACAATTAGAAACAACTATAACATCATACGTTGCAAGTTTGCAACTACAGACGATGGAAATGTTGCCTTGGCATAATGTTTGCAGATAAGGGCATTCTTAGAGTTTATTGGATTTTGAGTTTTGCTCTGAACAGGTTTGTTTATTACATCAGGATTTTCTAGGACACTAGATGTGAATTTGACAGCATTCATTACACATTCGAGAATGCATTTCTTTGTCGCTATAGGAGTTGTTATTCCACAGGCAGCTGTGAGTGGGGGCGTCACGGGGGTACATCGAACAACACAGATCGGTTCTACATTAACACATCAACATATCTACCAAGTAGTACCTGTCTTAGTAACTACACTTTAATTACAACCACCCGATATGTAGTAGACTCTATGCCACTTTGTCCGCCTGCTTAGCTGGATGGTAACGTGCTCGCCTCCCCTGCAAGCAGGCCCGGGTTCGATACCCGGCTGGGTTGAAGATTATCTCCGTTCGGTGACTGGTTCTCGTGTTGTCCTCACCATCCTTTCATCCTCATCACCGGCGCACAAGTCGCCCAATGTGGCGTCAGCTGAGATAAGCTTTGCTCTTGGCGGCCGAACTTTCCCGAGTGGAGCCTCCCGGCCAACGATGCCATACGCTCATTTCCATTTTCTTTTATGCCAGTTTAATGTCTGTTGCCTTTTTAGTGACCAGCCATGTTATTAGGGAGAGACGAAGGCCATGCAACAAGACTGCAATAGCTGCGAAACATCACAAGATGAATTGACTCTGTATCGTGTAAAAAAAAAGAAACTATAGAAAAAGTAAGGAAGTTACGAGCAAATTTCTTTTTGCCGACCGTAGCAGCATCCATTACGTAAGGACGGCTTGTGAGATGAGGTTTGGTTTAAAGTGTTTATTTTTTTTTTACTAATTTATTGTCCAACCACGCAACAAGGGTATGCAAACTACTGAGATATATCCGAGAATGGTCGTAGACCTGTAATCGGCTATATGGTGCTCTGCTGTGATTGTGGGGATGCTGCAAAAAACGAAAATGGAATAACCTGAGCTGTTATTACAGATGGTTTCGCTCCTTTTCGTAAACGTGTAAGCCATTTGTCATAGCATTAAAGAAGAGAAAATAACTAAGATAAGTTAGGGACTGACGTCATTCTTCGAGTAAGGCGAGGGTAATTACGAATGGTCGAAGTTCTGAGTTGCCTTGGCAGGCGCTTTAGAAGGCCGGCGACCACGCGACCTTCCTCAGATCAGACGTACCGCGGCTCCGTTGCTGAAATACAACCTTTTCATTACTTTGGCTCTGGGTTACAAGGACCATGCAGCCAACTATTTTTATAAAGTTCCAAAGAAACATAACAGCAAAAAATCAGAATAGCACAAAATGGAGAAGTTAGCATATAAATACACTCTTAAAGTAAAATAAAAGCGGTATTAGACGAAAACCAGACAGCCAGCGGCAGTGATGACAATGACACGTGAACAGAATTACAAATAGAACTACATAATAACGTTATGACAAACACACATTTGCTCTTATAGAAAAAACAAAACATTGAAGGACAAACACCGTACATCACATAATAAGCAGTAGAATAGCTGAAGAACAGAGTTGCAAATAACATCATATAACACAATACGAGAATTACATCATACAGATAGACATAATTAAAATAAAAGAAAAATTCAAAAAGACAAATACAATACAACCAACGGTATGTACAGAAGTGGCAGTAGAACAGTGACATAAAATGCGCAAGAGGGGTGCAATGAAAATGTAATGTACAAATAAAGGTTTTCACGCAAATTAAAATTACGAACCCGATTACGAACCGCGCCGATGCCATTTGAAAATGAAGGTCTCGGCACCTCATAAATTAAATTGGGATGCTGGTAGTTTTCAGACAGGCTGTCAGCAAGCTATACTTCTGTTTATCGAAACTGGGGAGTAGAACAGGAACACTGGTAGGGAGGAGGCAACCTCTTGCAAGCAGTTTCTTATGCAGGGTGCGGCGCGGGAACTTCCTTACTTGGCACACAGCAGCTATTAGGCATTGTTGCGTGGGTTTCAGTGCAACCACCAGTGCGAGACTTAAAAGATTTTTTAAAGGTTCGTTTAGTAGCGACCATGCTGTGTGCAAGAGAGGTACGCGCGTTGGTCGTTGCGGCCTACTTTTCGAATGGACGTTCGATCATCAGAACCCAGAGTGTATTAATGCATCAACATATCTACCAAATTTCGCTGCCATACGATACTTACAGCCCACATCGACCTCCATAAGTATCTGCTCTTTAATTATAAGCATCCAGTACCTCGATATGCAAATTATTTACATTTCAGCACATGCACATAGCATGTAGGAGTGATGCCCTCTATGTTCTGTATATAAGGGATGATCATGCTGTGAGTTTGACATTCAGAAATCGCATTTGAATTTTGTTACTTTGTGAGAATATCGCGTCTGTATCTCATACAAGTAGAAGAAACCTCTGCCAGCACCTGTCAGAATTCGACAGTGTCAGCATAGAGGCCTACTGGAGACCACCGTCTATCGTTCCACCACACTGTCGGTCACGTTGGTCGGGATTACGTGACTGTCATATGAAGAGTCTCAGCAGCATCACCTAACAACTCAGTAGCTGCACTCGACTAGCGCCAGAGAGGGCAGGTGAAGTGTTCGTTCAGCCATGCAGGGTCGTACCATGTAACTGAATAAAAAAATTTAAAAAAATTAATTTCTTTAAAATTTTACTAGTCACGCCCAAATATTGTACGTGGTGAAAGATTATGATTACTTTTATTTACTTATAACAATGAAATCTTACATAAAGCTGGAATCCAATCTTGCTGTACCTTTTTTCGTAAACTGTTATCAAGAAAATTCTTTCGTATGAAATGCTAATGAGACAAAACATTTTAATGTAACATAATTTATGTTAATAAATGTCTTTGATAAAATAAGTCCGCTCTAAGCCAAAGTTCTCTGTGATTTCGGCTTGTGAGATTTGTATAATGTCACTGAAAAAATTTGACTGTGCTGCCTATCAGGAAAATCATCGAACTTCTTTAACGCAATGTCGAAAATTGCGGATTTCTTTCTCAGATATACAGTGTGGTTAAATGTTAGTGAAGCCGATTCAAAACTATACCGCAAGAACGTCGTATCTAGCGTATTCCACTCGTCTGACAACATTTTTGAAATTAAGTTGTGCCTGAGATTGCGTAACTAGTATACACAAGTTAGAATAGCACTTTACTGTCATATTATATTTTCAATATACACTTACATTAATTCAGAAATGAGCAGCAATCAGAATGAATTCAGCAAAGGAATATGATGCGAATAAAAGAGTTTACTTTGTTTCGTCACTTATAAATCAGTTCTGAAAAACTTGTGATGTAGTTTGTAGTACGTCTCTACAATTTAGTTTCTCCGAGCTCTTAAATAATGTTAGCCACCACGCTTCAAGATACACCATTATTAGTTATACGTAACCAAGAAACCATAAAAACCACTTAAAAACTCTTAAATTTAAGCAAAGAGCCGTCATAGCTGTCACGTCACACACCTTGAGCAGAGCACAAACGTCTTTTTCTTAACTTTTTATTTTGTTTTTATCAACCGATTTTGGCTCACCTTCACGAAATACAGCTCTGATATAGGCAGGAACGTGATGAAACTGTTATAAACAGTCTTTCGCGAAGATGACTAATTTAGGGATGTTCGAAGATCATCGCTATTAAAAAAAAAATCTGCTGTGGGAGCTTTAACATCAGTGTTTCACTGTCGACACTGAATCTTGAAAAAGTCGTAACGTTGATGTCAAAGTCAAATTATCGACATTCAGGGTTGGAAAAAAAAAAAAATAAAAGGACGAATCTTTCTTTTCTGAACATGTCTCGTAACGACATAAAAACAGCGATTAGCACGACCAAGTGGTAAGCTAAGAAAAGAACTACACTTCAGATTACAAGGGGCGATCAGAAACTTCCCGACTGAGCGCGTTGCTGCGCCCTGTATCCAACGCTGCGCGACTCCGATGCGGGGATGCAGGGCGATTCAGCTCCCCTATGTCGTTTTATGCAACCCGCAATGTTAAGTCTGGCCTTCAAAACTCACGAGCGAGATTTTCATATCCTCTCGCTCGCTTCGCACAAACTATTAGTCCTACAGAAAAAAAAATGAATTGAATCTTTTTTGAAGAAGATGTAATATAGATAAATTTTGTACTGGGATACGTTTTCGCTGGAGGCCACGGTTTTCGAGCTACTGAACAAAAACTTACAAATTTGACATTCAAACGTACCTCCATCCCCACTCTCATCCCTCACCAGTCGGAATTTCTAGTGTGTTGTTTGTAGCACTTCCTCCAATCAATGTAGAAAAATTTATACCACACGAAGTATTCTCGACATCCGATCTATTTTGGTCTCTGTTGATCGGGTTATTACTCCACCTGCATAGTCGGAGACGAAGTGAACATTATTAATCTAAGCGTACCCGTGAGAGCTATTAAATGAAACGGCTTTTGTAAATATTACGATAAACTAATTACATTGACAACTCGACCCAAACATAAGCATTACAAGTACAGTAATTTCGCAGTCAGAAAGCCTGACGAGTATAATAGTGCAGTTATTTATTTAATGATGTTAAAATTCATAAGGGCCCGCCGCGGTGGCCGAGTGGTTCTAGGCGCTTCAGTCCCGAACCGCACTGCTGCTACGGTCGCAGGTTCGAATCCTGCCTCGGGCATGGATGTGTGTGGTGTCCTTAGGTTAATTAGGTTTAAGTAATTCTAAGTTATAGGGGACTGATGACCTCAGATGTTAAATCCCATAGTGCTCAGAGCCATTTGAACCATCTGAAAATTCACGAAATTTTTTGGTACAATTTATACAATCTATAAGTTATCGACTAACAAGGGGAGGCCGCCAATTGTGAAATTCAGATTCGATTCATACTGCACATAATAAAAGCTCATGGCCAGAGGTGTAATGTGGCAAAGCACCAAGATGCACTTCTCAGCCGTTGTTGAGAAAATCGACAGTTAAAAGAAACCGTTGCGGTGAAATACTCACTACGATTAATAATTTTCTACAGCGTCGTGGCGCAGCGGTAAGCCCTCCGGTTCGTAATCCGAAGGTCGCCGGATCGAATCTCACGCCATGCAATTTTTTTTATTAATAGTTTTTTGTAATTTATATATATATATATATATATATATATATATATATATATATATATATATATATATATATATATATATACTATTAATGAATTGCTTATGCATGTTGGTGAAGGCGGATCGCTCTTCCATTGTACCGCCTTCAGTTTTCCGTTTTTTTCGACGATATAAGTTGCGCTAGGGACCGCATCTACCTTCTTTCGAAGTTAGCAGGCAACTACGCTGTTATGCGGCGGCTCGTTTCGACCCATTCAACATCTGTCCTTCAAGTGTATCGAGCGAGTAACGGAGTTTTTATTTCATACCTGCCACAGCAAATTTGTGTTCGTGGTGTCTCTATTCTAATTCGAACGTTTGACTTACGCTATACGTATTCGTTTCGGAATATCGTTTCCACGTCTTCCGGTAACTATACGTGGTTAACATTATGAAGGCATACACCTTTGTTTGCGGAAAACATAATGATGTTCGAAGTCGCCAGTTTTTCCACGACAAGCGACTTTCAACAACTTATTATATGCATAATTGTTGCAACTGATTGCCGGGAATTATATATATATATATATATATATATATATGTGTGTGTGTGTGTGTGTGTGTGTGTGTGTGTGTATTTGATTTACAAAAAAACAAATACTAAAAAAAAAGTTGCATGGCGCGAGATTCGATCCGGCGACCTTCGGATTACGAACCCGAGGGCTTACCGCTGCGCCACGATGCTGTAGAAAATTATCAATCGTAGAGAGTATTTCACCGCAACGGTTCCTTTTAACTGTCGATTTTCTCGACAACGGCTGAGAAGTGCATCTTGGTGCTTTGCCACATTACACCTCTGGCCATGAGCTTTTATTATGTGCAGTATGAATCGAATCTGAATTTCACAATTGGCGGCCTCCCCTTGTTAGTCGATAACTTATAGATTGTATAAATTGTACCAAAAAATTTCGTGAATTTTCAGATGGTTCAAATGGCTCTGAGCACTATGGGATTTAACATCTGAGGTCATCAGTCCCCTATAACTTAGAATTACTTAAACCTAATTAACCTAAGGACACCACACACATCCATGCCCGAGGCAGGATTCGAACCTGCGACCGTAGCAGCAGTGCGGTTCGGGACTGAAGCGCCTAGAACCACTCGGCCACCGCGGCGGGCCCTTATGAATTTTAACATCATCAAATAAATAACTGCACTATTATACTCGTCAGGCTTTCTGACTGCGAAATTACTGTACTTGTAATGCTTATGTTTGGGTCGAGTTGTCAATGTAATTAGTTTATCGTAATATTTACAAAAGCCGTTTCATTTAATAGCTCTCACGGGTACGCTTAGATTAATAATGTTCACTTCGTCTCCGACTATGCAGGTGGAGTAATAACCCGATCAACAGAGACCAAAATAGATCGGATGTCGAGAATACTTCGTGTGGTATAAATTTTTCTACATTGATTGGAGGAAGTGCTACAAACAACACACTAGAAATTCCGACTGGTGAGGGATGAGA
Source organism: Schistocerca nitens (assembly GCF_023898315.1). Lineage (NCBI taxonomy): Eukaryota > Metazoa > Arthropoda > Insecta > Orthoptera > Acrididae > Schistocerca > Schistocerca nitens. Next base: position 27,654,570 of record NC_064624.1, read on the forward strand.
GTGGGGATGGAGGTACGTTTGAATGTCAAATTTGTAAGTTTTTGTTCAGTAGCTCGAAAACCGTGGCCTCCAGCGAAAACGTATCCCAGTACAAAATTTATCTATATTACATCTTCTTCAAAAAAGATTCAATTCATTTTTTTTTCTGTAGGACTAATAGTTTGTGCGAAGCGAGCGAGAGGATATGAAAATCTCGCTCGTGAGTTTTGAAGGCCAGACTTAACATTGCGGGTTGCATAAAACGACATAGGGGAGCTGAATCGCCCTGCATCCCCGCATCGGAGTCGCGCAGCGTTGGATACAGGGCGCAGCAACGCGCTCAGTCGGGAAGTTTCTGATCGCCCCTTGTAATCTGAAGTGTAGTTCTTTTCTTAGCTTACCACTTGGTCGTGCTAATCGCTGTTTTTATGTCGTTACGAGACATGTTCAGAAAAGAAAGATTCGTCCTTTTATTTTTTTTTTTTTTCCAACCCTGAATGTCGATAATTTGACTTTGACATCAACGTTACGACTTTTTCAAGATTCAGTGTCGACAGTGAAACACTGATGTTAAAGCTCCCACAGCAGATTTTTTTTTTAATAGCGATGATCTTCGAACATCCCTAAATTAGTCATCTTCGCGAAAGACTGTTTATAACAGTTTCATCACGTTCCTGCCTATATCAGAGCTGTATTTCGTGAAGGTGAGCCAAAATCGGTTGATAAAAACAAAATAAAAAGTTAAGAAAAAGACGTTTGTGCTCTGCTCAAGGTGTGTGACGTGACAGCTATGACGGCTCTTTGCTTAAATTTAAGAGTTTTTAAGTGGTTTTTATGGTTTCTTGGTTACGTATAACTAATAATGGTGTATCTTGAAGCGTGGTGGCTAACATTATTTAAGAGCTCGGAGAAACTAAATTGTAGAGACGTACTACAAACTACATCACAAGTTTTTCAGAACTGATTTATAAGTGACGAAACAAAGTAAACTCTTTTATTCGCATCATATTCCTTTGCTGAATTCATTCTGATTGCTGCTCATTTCTGAATTAATGTAAGTGTATATTGAAAATATAATATGACAGTAAAGTGCTATTCTAACTTGTGTATACTAGTTACGCAATCTCAGGCACAACTTAATTTCAAAAATGTTGTCAGACGAGTGGAATACGCTAGATACGACGTTCTTGCGGTATAGTTTTGAATCGGCTTCACTAACATTTAACCACACTGTATATCTGAGAAAGAAATCCGCAATTTTCGACATTGCGTTAAAGAAGTTCGATGATTTTCCTGATAGGCAGCACAGTCAAATTTTTTCAGTGACATTATACAAATCTCACAAGCCGAAATCACAGAGAACTTTGGCTTAGAGCGGACTTATTTTATCAAAGACATTTATTAACATAAATTATGTTACATTAAAATGTTTTGTCTCATTAGCATTTCATACGAAAGAATTTTCTTGATAACAGTTTACGAAAAAAGGTACAGCAAGATTGGATTCCAGCTTTATGTAAGATTTCATTGTTATAAGTAAATAAAAGTAATCATAATCTTTCACCACGTACAATATTTGGGCGTGACTAGTAAAATTTTAAAGAAATTAATTTTTTTAAATTTTTTTATTCAGTTACATGGTACGACCCTGCATGGCTGAACGAACACTTCACCTGCCCTCTCTGGCGCTAGTCGAGTGCAGCTACTGAGTTGTTAGGTGATGCTGCTGAGACTCTTCATATGACAGTCACGTAATCCCGACCAACGTGACCGACAGTGTGGTGGAACGATAGACGGTGGTCTCCAGTAGGCCTCTATGCTGACACTGTCGAATTCTGACAGGTGCTGGCAGAGGTTTCTTCTACTTGTATGAGATACAGACGCGATATTCTCACAAAGTAACAAAATTCAAATGCGATTTCTGAATGTCAAACTCACAGCATGATCATCCCTTATATACAGAACATAGAGGGCATCACTCCTACATGCTATGTGCATGTGCTGAAATGTAAATAATTTGCATATCGAGGTACTGGATGCTTATAATTAAAGAGCAGATACTTATGGAGGTCGATGTGGGCTGTAAGTATCGTATGGCAGCGAAATTTGGTAGATATGTTGATGCATTAATACACTCTGGGTTCTGATGATCGAACGTCCATTCGAAAAGTAGGCCGCAACGACCAACGCGCGTACCTCTCTTGCACACAGCATGGTCGCTACTAAACGAACCTTTAAAAAATCTTTTAAGTCTCGCACTGGTGGTTGCACTGAAACCCACGCAACAATGCCTAATAGCTGCTGTGTGCCAAGTAAGGAAGTTCCCGCGCCGCACCCTGCATAAGAAACTGCTTGCAAGAGGTTGCCTCCTCCCTACCAGTGTTCCTGTTCTACTCCCCAGTTTCGATAAACAGAAGTATAGCTTGCTGACAGCCTGTCTGAAAACTACCAGCATCCCAATTTAATTTATGAGGTGCCGAGACCTTCATTTTCAAATGGCATCGGCGCGGTTCGTAATCGGGTTCGTAATTTTAATTTGCGTGAAAACCTTTATTTGTACATTACATTTTCATTGCACCCCTCTTGCGCATTTTATGTCACTGTTCTACTGCCACTTCTGTACATACCGTTGGTTGTATTGTATTTGTCTTTTTGAATTTTTCTTTTATTTTAATTATGTCTATCTGTATGATGTAATTCTCGTATTGTGTTATATGATGTTATTTGCAACTCTGTTCTTCAGCTATTCTACTGCTTATTATGTGATGTACGGTGTTTGTCCTTCAATGTTTTGTTTTTTCTATAAGAGCAAATGTGTGTTTGTCATAACGTTATTATGTAGTTCTATTTGTAATTCTGTTCACGTGTCATTGTCATCACTGCCGCTGGCTGTCTGGTTTTCGTCTAATACCGCTTTTATTTTACTTTAAGAGTGTATTTATATGCTAACTTCTCCATTTTGTGCTATTCTGATTTTTTGCTGTTATGTTTCTTTGGAACTTTATAAAAATAGTTGGCTGCATGGTCCTTGTAACCCAGAGCCAAAGTAATGAAAAGGTTGTATTTCAGCAACGGAGCCGCGGTACGTCTGATCTGAGGAAGGTCGCGTGGTCGCCGGCCTTCTAAAGCGCCTGCCAAGGCAACTCAGAACTTCGACCATTCGTAATTACCCTCGCCTTACTCGAAGAATGACGTCAGTCCCTAACTTATCTTAGTTATTTTCTCTTCTTTAATGCTATGACAAATGGCTTACACGTTTACGAAAAGGAGCGAAACCATCTGTAATAACAGCTCAGGTTATTCCATTTTCGTTTTTTGCAGCATCCCCACAATCACAGCAGAGCACCATATAGCCGATTACAGGTCTACGACCATTCTCGGATATATCTCAGTAGTTTGCATACCCTTGTTGCGTGGTTGGACAATAAATTAGTAAAAAAAAAATAAACACTTTAAACCAAACCTCATCTCACAAGCCGTCCTTACGTAATGGATGCTGCTACGGTCGGCAAAAAGAAATTTGCTCGTAACTTCCTTACTTTTTCTATAGTTTCTTTTTTTTTACACGATACAGAGTCAATTCATCTTGTGATGTTTCGCAGCTATTGCAGTCTTGTTGCATGGCCTTCGTCTCTCCCTAATAACATGGCTGGTCACTAAAAAGGCAACAGACATTAAACTGGCATAAAAGAAAATGGAAATGAGCGTATGGCATCGTTGGCCGGGAGGCTCCACTCGGGAAAGTTCGGCCGCCAAGAGCAAAGCTTATCTCAGCTGACGCCACATTGGGCGACTTGTGCGCCGGTGATGAGGATGAAAGGATGGTGAGGACAACACGAGAACCAGTCACCGAACGGAGATAATCTTCAACCCAGCCGGGTATCGAACCCGGGCCTGCTTGCAGGGGAGGCGAGCACGTTACCATCCAGCTAAGCAGGCGGACAAAGTGGCATAGAGTCTACTACATATCGGGTGGTTGTAATTAAAGTGTAGTTACTAAGACAGGTACTACTTGGTAGATATGTTGATGTGTTAATGTAGAACCGATCTGTGTTGTTCGATGTACCCCCGTGACGCCCCCACTCACAGCTGCCTGTGGAATAACAACTCCTATAGCGACAAAGAAATGCATTCTCGAATGTGTAATGAATGCTGTCAAATTCACATCTAGTGTCCTAGAAAATCCTGATGTAATAAACAAACCTGTTCAGAGCAAAACTCAAAATCCAATAAACTCTAAGAATGCCCTTATCTGCAAACATTATGCCAAGGCAACATTTCCATCGTCTGTAGTTGCAAACTTGCAACGTATGATGTTATAGTTGTTTCTAATTGTGGAAACATAGGGAGAGCTGGTCTATGGCTTCCATTCAGTCCCTTGTTGACCAGTCTGGTGCGGCAGTTGAAGATATGCAAACGAAAGCCGAAGGTTTAAATTTTGCGTTTAAGAATCGTTGAAACAGGCGAATCGTGCAAACATACCGTCATCTGACCATCGAACAGACTCCCGCATGGACAACATAGCAATGTGCATCCCTACCGTAGAGAAACAACTGAAAGATCTGAAAGCAAATGAATCAGCAGGTCCTGATGGGATGGCAGTTCAGTTTCACGGAGAGTACTCTACGGCATTAGATCCTTACCTAGCTTGCATTTATCGTGAATATCTCCCCCCAGCACAAAGTCCCCAGTGTCTGGAAAAAAGCGCAGGTGACTCCAGTAGATAAGAAGGGTAAAAGAACAGACCCGCAAAATTACAGACCAGTATCCTTAACTTCCGTCTGCTGCAGGATCCTTTGAACATGTTCTCAGTTCGACATTATCAGACTTTCTCGAGACAGAGAAATTAATGCCCACGAATCAGCACGGTCTTAGAAAGCATCATTCGTGCGAAGCTCACCTTGACCTTTTTCCACATGATATGATATGCAGGGTATACTGAGAACTATGGATGAAGGGAAACAGGCAGACTCCATATTTCTAGACTTACACAAAGCATTTGCCACAGTGTTCCGTTGCAGGCTGTTGAAGATATGAGCGCGTGTGTGTGTGTGTGTGGCTCGCAGACTTCTTATGTTATATTGCCAGGTATGTTGTCCTCGACGGCTAGCGCTCCTCAGACAAAAGGATATGGTCAGGAGTGCCTCAGGAAAGTGTGATGGACCACTGTCGTTCTCTGTGTACACAAATGATTTGGCGGACAGGGTGGGCAGCAATCTACGGTTGTTTGGTCATGATGCCGTAGTGCACGGTGAGATGTCGAAGTTGCGTCACTGTAGGAAGATACAAGGCGACTTAGAGAAAATTTACAGTTTGAAAGGTCTCTGTTGGATTCCTTTAATGTTTAATTTCTTAAATCTGTTGTCATTTACGGCATAAATTCCTCTTCTAAATTTACTGTGGCGTTTCTGACTATCTGGGAGGAGACTGAGTATTGGAACGTTTTACTTTTACACATAAACAAGAACGATCTGTCACACTACTACACTTTAAAACACAGTTTATATGTAATTCATGTCACACAGTCTCATACGGAACCTACATCCGCTTTCTTTTATATACTGTATATGATAAGATACTGTCATCCCCCTTCCCTTCTGTGTGAGAGGATGAATGAGCAAACGTATTTCTAGTTGCATGTTTGAGGGTAGCAGACAAGGCTGTCTGCTAGAGAACAGTAGGACCAACGTCGGAACAGGTAGCTACGCTTTCTAAAAGCAAAGAGGTTTCTATCCTTAGTTTGGTCCTGTCCGTCCGTTGTCATGTTGGTATAGGAAGCTGCCCCTCTGGCCACTTCCGTTTGTATTTGTGAGCCACCCTCAGGAAGCACACTTGGTGGTAGCGCAGGTCAGTTGGTCCGTGGCGAGCGTCTGAAGTGGTAAGATCTCCGGCTAAGCGCGTGTCTGCTAAGTCCATAGGACAATGGATTTGTTAAGTTCAGCCTAACTGAAAAATTAAACACCTTTATTTCGGGTTTAGCTCTAAAATATCTAATGTTATCTTAAATTGCAGCGCAGTGCAATTCTCGTGTGAAGTTCAGATTATTTTCCGGTAGTTGCTTTGTCAATACTTTGTGAGTAAAGTGGAACCACGTGTTGATCAATAACTCTGACTAAGTTCATCAATCTTAAATGCGAATGCTTGTGTGATTATATCGTCTCGTCTTGACAACATTTTTCAATATAGCAACTTTTCTTTATGTTCAACCCACGTGGGGTGTACTTTGCGAGACCAGTACCACGTGCTTATATAACTGTTTGACCCGTCAGGTTAACAGTAAGACGTTAGTAACCAGTTCGAGGTTTTTCTTTTGTAAATTGCTTTTCGATCTAATTTATTTTAATTATCAGAATTATTGTGGAGTTACACTCTTGGTTTAAACCAAGTTGACCACGTGAAACATGTGGTGTAATCATCAAAGTAGCCCTCAGCTATTCTTTTCGGGAAGATTTCACAAAGAGTTAATATGAATTTAGTATACCAGTGTATGGTAATTACATAACGGACAGGATTGTGCTACGAGCGTAATTTCTTTGGGTGAAAATTTGAATCTGTTTGTAGTGGTTAACTTTCTCTTGCATGCGTTTCAACGTTCTTTGTGTGTTGTTTTATGAATGCAGTGTTGTATGCAGTCTCCCAATCTTGGCTCCATATTTGATGTGTTCCATAAGATTGCAATCTCACATTTTCACAATCATAAATAAGGCACCAGTTTAGTTAGGAATCATGTGTAATATGCTGAGATCTCAATGATCAATCCTAAAATAAATTTCCAAATATAAACTGATTTCTTTCTTTTTATTTAAATTCTCTTTTATATATATATATATATATTACCGGTTGTTGTATGACTATTAAAAGATTATAATTAATGTTAGTCTGTTTGGGAATTTGGTAAACCTAGACTAGATACCTGATGAAACAGTTGCTTAGTAATGCAAGATTAACTTCCCCAGACAGCTCACAGCATTTAAACCGCTTTTATTGAATATCAGTACCGCTAACATAGCAAAATTAAAGTAACAAACTTACACATGTCGACCCTGTTCTGTGATTCCGCTAGACTCTGGAATCTCTGAAACGTTAGATTGCGAGCGTTGTATAATCTTAACTTTTTTCCCTACAGCGCTCAAACAACTTCTGCGTTGTTTCTGAGCAGACTTTCAAATGATTCACGGCGTTGTTGAGCGGCGTTGTGTTGTTTGTCTTGTTTTGTTTTCAATATTTGTGTGTTTTATATGTGTGTGTTTTATATGTGTGTGAGTTTTTTTCCTCGCTTGTAAATTCCACTGTTTCGATCAAAGATAAAAATTTGTTTTGCGTGTGAAAAAATGCGTACTAGGTTGGGTATCTTTCGTGTGACTGTCGTAATTTTTGGGGGACACATTTATTTTGATTAGTGTGTCGCGTACCGGGTATAAATTGCACTAATGCAGACACGTAACCAAGCTAAAAGTAAGCGGTCCGACAACTTAAGCAACATGGACCATGGGGATAATTTGATTTCGAATATTAACGCATCAGACGGTTCCGAAAATGCATTGGGGAATGCTTCAGGAGAAATGCAAAACAGCACGAACGAGCTCACATCAGAGCCAGAAATTAATTTGCCTCCAACTAACCAATTTGATTTGGCAGAACTCATGAAAGCCTTATTGCAACAAAATAAAGAAAACGCAGAGAAATCAGAAAAATCGTTCCGAGAGCAAAAAGAATCATCCAAAAAATCGATCCGCGAGCTAGGCGAACAAATGACGCAGAAATCAGAAAAATCGATCCGAGAGCTAGGCGAACAAATAGACGAAAAATTAATCCAGCAGACAAATAAAGTTGACAAGTTGATGCAGAGAGTGTCCGATGATATCTCACAAAGAATAAACAATCTGGCAAGTGAAATAAAAAGTGATATTATGAAAGAATTCGGCCGTACATTTGAACAAATCGATGATCGTCTGCAAGCCTTAGAACAGGGCAAGCGGATTCGCGATACGGAATCGAAAGAGAGCGAAGAACAGCTACTTAGGAATTTCTAAGCGCTGAGAGAAGAATGCCAAAGAGAACACCAGCAGGTACTCTCAAGGGTCCAAGGGGCGGAAACGCATTGTCCCACGTCCGTTAGCAACACAATAGCGGACAACAGTCTACCGATCCACGTGTTGGAACAGAAAGTAGAACAATTGAAACAGACTGGGGCGGAGGACAAGAGACAAATGAAGGGGGCGGAGAGATATAGTCATAAGCCACATGGAACTAGTTTTGAGATACAGCGAGTTTAAAGTTCCACAGAGGTCTGAAAATGTTTAATACAAAATAGAAACTTTATTTCTACTGCAAACACTTGCTTAATACTTGTGAAGCACTTTGTTAAATAGTCAACTCCCTGCATGCTATAAAATATTAATTTTAGAATGATTCTAATTAAGATGAGTCAACGGTGGCTTATGACTATATCTCCCAAAAAATTGTTTAAAACATAAAGTATGAATTTGTAAGGATTTATTTTAACTACTCTTACACAGCAATCAGAATATATAATTTTTACACATTAATATATACATATTAGGTATCTGAGATGTATAAATTACTTTTTCATTGATACAGTTACATCAAGGAAGTTCCTCTACTTCATCATTGTACACGTTATTTCCAGTACATGACCGAAAGAAATCTTGATTTGCTGCAGGTATGTATGGCATAAGAGACAGTACATCATCAATTTTTTCTGGTTAATTGGTAGTGGCTTTCTGTACTTTATTGGCAGCTGATATGGATTTGGTTCAGCTAGCCTTCCTTTCTTTTTGACACGAATATCCACTGACGTGAAAGCTCCTATGTCTGAATAAGAATGCTTTACAGTTAGCTAGAAGGGATCTTCAGACTCAAACTTAAATTGAGTAGCTTCACCGAAATGTTGGGGATCTCCAGACACGGATTCTGTGCGTTTTGAGATCTATGTCTTCAGGCTTTCCTAACTTCTGAAGCCTTCTCTTTCCATTTTAGTTACAATGAAATGTTTCGGACTCGCAGATTTTATTACTTGTGCCCATTCATCTGGAATGTACACTATTGGACGTCTGTTTCTTGCATACCTTTCAATGCGACCAAAATCACGATCGCAAGGTAGCATGGTGTGACCTACCACGGGGAAGTAATGCTGGACAGAATCAAATCTTTTGGTAGCAACAAGGGACCTTTCCAAAGCAATAATAGTCCCATTCTTTGCCTGACCCTTGCAGTTGCCTATGATTATGTGGAGATGTTATGTCTGAGGATTAGGTATCTCCAAGTACTTCAATAAGCAGCTCCCAACCTCATCTGAACCCCATCCTCCCTCTTTCTCGCTCCACAGAAACATATAACCCTTATTTGATCCACATTCATGGATACCATAGTTATATGTCCATATTTTCCTGTTGTAAAATGCTGGACCAACTGTTAGTTTAGGTGTGGGGAACGTTTGCTGCATGCCCATTGCTATCGCATGATGCTCTTTCGAATTTTCTTTAGCCAGAGCAGTTAAAGACGCGTTCATATTTTGTCCTCTGTCAGCCTTTTTGAGATGCAGTTCATATTGTTGTTTCTTCTCTGTGACTTCTTCTGCACATAATTCTGGGTTATTTATTGCAATTAGAAATCCATCACATTTTGAACAAGTGTCACTTTTTGGTAGTTTGAAGCCTATGTTAAATTCAGATACGAAAATTTCTCTGAATTTACTTTCAGATACTGCAGGAACCTGCTTTTCCTTGCAGTATTCTGAGTATTTATCTCGAAATAAGGAAGCAATTGTGAGATTACAATCCAAATACACTTTATTGGGGTTCTGTTTCCTACTGTAATGACTGTTATATTTCGGTATGGCGTTGAGAATTTCTCTAACACTTTGTACAGCTTCGTCTTGAAATTTATGTGGGTAGTTTCCATGTTTTCCTGAAAGAAAAAAAAGGTGAGCTTATATCCTCTTCCTAATAGAAATATTTGTATACTACTCAGTTTGAGTACATCCCTAACTTATAGCACAGAGTAACATACAAACCTCTTCCATCTTCTTTTGGCACTGCAAATCCCTGCTTCATTTGATGTTGGAAATTCCTCACTCTTCGTGCATGTATCTGTAAGCCATGAACCCTTGGGAAAGCTTCCTTGCAGATCATGACTTCTATTCCACATACCCTCACATTATAAGAAAATGTAACATCCCTGGATGATATTTCGTGGAAATATTTTTTGGATAGCTTTGAAAGAAATTATGACAAATATAACAAAATGAAATAAATATACAAAATATTAAACAATTTGTATTTAAATAGTGAGCAAACCTCCGCTTTTATGGGTTCAATTTTCATCCAGTTCATCAGGTAAGTATTCTGGGCATTAAAGTTTCCTTTGTCCCAAAATGAATGAAAAATGTTTTCTTCCTCTTTAAGCAGTTTTGTGAAGCAGTTATTTAAACAAGTACAGGGACTTCCTATAGTAGCAGCCTGAACACTCTTGTGGGTTTTTAAAGACTTATACTGCTGACCAGCATTTCGTCGACGTTTTGCTTTATTTTTCTTCCACTAATCAATATTTCGCTTTCTTTTCCGTGAAGGCTTTGGTTTTTCGGGTGATTCTTCGTTTATTCTACTTATTTCAAGCTATAATATGAAGAGCAAAATAGTCTAAGAATTTGCGTGAGCCACACAAAACATTAAATTTCACTAAAATCACATTAATGAGAAAATATTTTTTACACATCTTTTGCTTTTGAAACTACATTATTGCACCATTAAGCAGTAATACAAATGTGCCCATCAAGTTTCATCATTAACACACAGGACAGCTGTCAAATGCGTTGGCAATATTGAGAGAAACAAAGTCACAAGCCACAGGAAATTAATCACCAGAAATAAACCGTTTTATGTACTTACCGAAAAATCATCTGAGCTGGAACTGCTGGTTGATGGATGACAAGATTCATCACTGTCAGGATCCAAAGGGTAAAGCTCTTAACTTCCACTACCGTCTGTGCCAAATATGCGTTGAAGAACCGAAGACGCCTCAGACGTTCCTGACCCACCTGATATTTTGCCGTGGCTTATGACTATGTATCTTCTGAAATTACCACCACATGGAACAGCATATAACTGCACTCCATCATAGCCTGCCATCTGTTGCAGTAACACGGAACTTTTTCAACACATTGTGAAGAAGACATTGTTAAGAATGCCGCAACATGAAAAACTCAATTTCGCAAAAGTTGTGGCTTATGACTATATCTCTCCGAGCCCTTCAAATACAGGATAAGATTGCGGCATTAGCGGACATTGTAGGCACGATGAAGCTGATGGAAAGCGAGAACAATACTACACCGGTAGCGGCCGCAGAGACCGAAGAAGTGCGTTCGCTTCTTAGATTTCAGAAGGGACAGTTCGAAGTGAACAGGCAGCACAAATCTGTAACAGGCGAATTACAAGAACGCGTGGCGCATCTGGAAAACCGCATGGCGTGTGATTCCGAACTCGCCAATAGCACTAAAAATAGCCGTACGAACAGTACAGAGAAGGACTCCGGCCACGAGGGAGATTTTGACGACAGGGAAGAATGTATTTTGAGGGGCAGACATGAGAATAATAGAAACATTCAAGGGCCTCGCCAGGAGGAAATGCGGGGATTTGACTTCAAACATTTCCTTACGGTGAGAAAGTTTGAGATATTTCGAAATTCGCAAAAAGGAATACATCCACGAGCATGGCTCGAGCAATTTGAGTTTTGTCTTCCCCCCGACTGGGCAAGTTCACATAAGATAGAATATATGTGTGGCTATTTGGAAGGCGAACCGGCGAGTCGCATGAGGTCGGCAGCGCGTCACTGCAACTCCACTCGGGAGTTTCGACAAGCCTTTCTGTCCGCCTATTGGTCGGAAGCGGCACAAGATAGGGTCAAACATGGCATAATTATGCTGCCAAATTTGAACCAGTCTGGTTTCGGCAGCCCTGCACGCCTATTCGACCACATGCTGCAGGCAAATCAATTTTTATACGACCCATACGGGCCTGCGGAACTAATTAGGATATGCATCACCAAATTGCCGATGCACTTGCGCCACGTCATTCTTGCGGGACGATGCAAAGAGGACGTGGAAACGTTTAAGACACTTCTCCAAGAGTTGGAATATAATACAGCAGAATGCCCGCCTAGTCAGGCACAAAATTATTACGGGGCACAGCAGCGCGATCGCAGTCGTGGCCGTAGTACTAATCAACGGCGTGACTGGTCGTCGCGACGCGAACGGAATAATAATCGGGACCGGCCGTATAGAAACTGGGGTAACAGTCGCGAACACAGGTGGAACAACAGAAATGATAGAGGATGGGGACAAGATCGTGAACGCAACAATCAGGCAATCAGAATCGATACTACGATGAACACGGTGGAAATAGGATTGTAGGCGGAGCACCAAATGATGTTGAAATTCGGCCGGCCAACCCTAGACATAATCCAGTAAATGGAAATGAACGAAACCGGCAATGACAAATGATCAGCCCAGAAGGCGCCCAATCGGAACAAATGGGCGACATGGCAAATGAGTAGAAAGGACAGTGAGGAGTAGAGAGGACGGTGAAGAGAAACAATTGATTAGTTTAAATTTGTGACGTATGCATTTTGAATAATGTGTTGGTAAAAATTAATGATAAAGGTGTTTCTATGTGATGGATTGAAGTGATGTTTTAATTTTTTTCTTTCCTTGTGCAATTAGGATTTAGGTTGGTTCTAATGTGAACATAAAAGGTTTCCTTGTGAACGAGTGAAATGCTGTTTTTTTTTTTGTGTGTAAATTGAAAAGAGTCGCTCCTGAGAGAAGCAAGATCTGTGTTGAATTAATGCAAAACTCAGGGGAATATCCGATCTGTGGGTATTATGGGTCTGGCAAACTCAGGTCCCCAGCTGTTAGTAGCCTTGTTTCCGATTTTCTGCTTTCAGTGCTACTATCTATCTATTACTATTCTATATCTGTCAGTATAAATGAGGATCTCTTACTATAGTATGCGTGCTGTATGAATATTTTAAGATAGGAGAACTCTGAGAAAGGAATGAGTAAATCTGGAATCTTGAAAACAGGATGCAATAATACGATTGTTAAACCACTGGCTTCCCATTATGCGATGATATGTTAATATTGATGATATATGTCTTTTTTGTTCTTTATAGCTGAGTACGTAAAGTGCTGTCTGTGGATTTCGTAAGTATATTGATTCCTTTCAAGGTGAAAGAAGAATTGTGGTTTGTGTAATTTACGTCGCCCTGAAATATTATTGTGGCAGTCAAATACGAGCAGTTTTCCAGCAAATGGAGAATGGAACGGAAATATGGATCCTTTTTGTAGTCTTCACCGATGTTGAGCCAGAGCCTGAAAAATTATTCTGCGTTAATACTTGTCCTAGAAAAGCGACGTTTATGTGTTTTGCTGATGCTGTGAGCATTACAGCTTACTGTTTTCGCTGGTGCGGGATGCACTGCAGCCTATATGATTTGTATTGAGGAAATTTCCCTCTTGAAGGTAGAGGAAGATTAAATAATTTTGATTATGGGACCGAAGGAAAGCTTGGTTTAAGGTAATAAGGATGAAGCAAAACATTTGTCATTTAAACTACAGGAGGATTCGAATCTTTTGTGTCTTTTGTAAGTTCAATATGTTAAGATGAAACTGTTTTACAGAATAGAGGTGAGCACAATTTTGCCATTCATGAGAAATGAATCCAGAATAACCACCACAGGCGAAATAACTGATTTGAAAGCGAAAGGTAACGTAAAGAAGGAACGAAATCGAAGCAAAATGGGTAAGAAAATGTAGTATAACCTGTATAATGCAGATATTTTTAACCTTCTCAGAGTCATCTGCGTGATTAACTCTTGTGATAACGTAATTTTAGATGAAATTGTCTTACTGTTTTATGTGTGAATATATGAGTATGATAAATGTGTAATTGCGAGTCTCTTATCAGGTGTGTCAACTGGTATAAATGTCTTGGCGTGTAAATAACCATTGTTCTTTTTACTGTGTATGTTTAAGGAAAGTTTCTCCATATTTATCATGTGACAAGACATATGCCGCGAGCGTCAAGAAGAGGACGAATTAGAACAATGTTGTAGTGGTGTAAACACTTTGTTGAAGTAGCATTGAAGTAGCTTGTTGGATTAACTAGTAGTGGATTGAAGTAGAATTTTGAGTAATACATGTTTATGGGTAGTTAGTTTGTAGAATAGACAACAGGTGTGCATGTGTGTGTGTGTAAATAACACGTGAACCCTATGCTGTTCTGACCTATACTTGCACAAGGCATAATCCTATTCATTTTAGTGAATTAATAAGTAGCACTTGATTTATTAAAACGTAAGTGAACCACATTAGTGATGTGGATTTAAATACTATATTGTCAGTTCATTTAATTTTTATTTTTTTACATTGTAAAGTAATTTCACTTTTATTTTTTTACATTGTCAAGTCATTTAAATTTTATTTTATATTGTCGATTCATCTAACTTTTTTTATTTAAAAAATAATTTAAGTCTCACTTTTGTTCTTAAAAATTGTGAAAGACAATACGAAGTGGTATTATGTATGACATTGTGTAATCACATAACTATGATAAAAAATTTCTGTGAATGCAGTTGAGAACGTGAAAGCGAACCGGCTAAACTCTTACAAGACAGCGGGAGCAGCCGGACTAGTTGTAAACTGGCGGGTTTCCCAGCGGGACACGCTGTCAGCCAGGCCACTTCGGGAGCGCGGTCGACAACAACAGAAGACCACGCGGCAAACACTTTCCCTTGCACCTGGAGCTAATGGGCGGCCGCCCCGTGCGAACCTTCCTCGAGGCGATGACCTGAGATGGGCGAGCGGTCCACCGCGCGGAAATCCATCTGCTGGCAACGCACCACACGCACGCGACCGTGACGAGACGGCCGCGGTGAAACGACAAAAGACAGGGGATAAAAGGGCGTGGAGCCTTTTGACAGGTACTGTCCAGAGAAACTTGCAGACGTCAACGACGCCTATCGACATTTCCTGACGGATGCCTACTGTCAAGCGACATTAAATTATGGTTCGATGTTCTCTGGTCGCTAAGGGTGGCACAAAAGAAGAGCCATTAAGTGTCATCCTTGCCCAGGAATATCAACCTGGCATGTCAAACGAGGATACCGCACGAATTTGACACCACAAACATGGAACCAAATCGAGATGTACGTGACACGGGCCACCAAGAGAAACTTCATGAGAGGGCAGAGACGGCGGGATCGCACGCAACAGATGGACAAAAATCCCTACTGACAGCTGCGGCGACGAACCCCCCCCCCCCTTTCCTATATTGTGCCTCGGAACAGT
Organism: Schistocerca nitens; assembly: GCF_023898315.1. Classification (NCBI taxonomy): domain Eukaryota; kingdom Metazoa; phylum Arthropoda; class Insecta; order Orthoptera; family Acrididae; genus Schistocerca; species Schistocerca nitens. The sequence continues at coordinate 27,669,916 of NC_064624.1, forward strand.
GGAACTACTGAGTGTGCCAGTGAACAGTGATTATACGGTTCTTAGTCCAATGCATATATGTGTGTTTCTGTCAGAGAAACTCTGACTCGTGTGTTTTGCAGGAATTCGATTTATTGGTGTTTATTAGACTGACTCTTGTATTTTGCAGGTGTTCTATTTTTTCTTTTTTTTTAAACTTTGACTCTTGTATTTTGCAGGTGTTCTATTTATGTTTTTTTTAGACTTTTGTATTTTGCAGGTGTTTTATTTATTGGTGTTTTTTTTAGATGTTGACTATTGTACTGTTTTATTGATCAATGTTTGTTCTTGTGTGATGTATTAGATTTGTGATATTTTGTTTCGTAAATTCATTCAAGTGGCATTGATTCGTTTATCAGTCAGATTGCTATTCATTCTCATTGGGCTGTGATCGATTAGCCTTTGCATGGGGCATATTTATTGTGAGGAGCCCCTTAAGGGTAACAATCACATAATTATTGTAGTTTCAGTATAATGACACAGTGCTCATTGTTTGCTAACAAACTGAAATATAGTAGTGTGATTAAATTAGTGCCACATAGTTATTTTAATTCTACAAATTATTAGTTTTATAAGATATATAATTTTTTTTGCAATAACCACTTTGTAAAACATGTTTTTCCTCTTATCATTTTTTTTGCTTTTGCGGATTGTGCATTGTAATGTTCTGCTTTGTAATACTGATTTTATTTCATGTTCTTTTTTAATTGCTGTGGCACCTTTGCTATTTTCATAAATTTTGCTTGTTAATAAACAGTCATAAATTTTCCTGTGATCAGCTGGCTCTTGCAATGAGCAAATACTGGTGAACTCCATAAGGGTAACAACCAGAAATTGTTTTCATATTAATGACAAAGGAACCATTGTTTTACTTGCTGACCGAATTAGGTCTACACTATCTTTTAAATAGGTGTCACAGATTGTTTTTTTTTTCTCTTTGAAATTGGTAGATTGTAAAGATGTTTGAAATTCTTGTGTTTTAGCAAGTAGCTGGTGACCTTTTGCCTTTTCTTTACACTTTTGGTTTAAGTCGGGTGTGAGAAGCCTGCTTGGGAATGTCCTAGCATGGCCAGAAAATTCCCTGCACAGTCTTTTCCCGGAGCGTTGGGGTTATGAAACGTCTCTGTTGGATTCCTTTCATGTTTAATTTCTTAAATCTGTTGTCATTTACGGCATAAATTCCTCTTCTAAATTTACTGTGGCGTTTCTGACTATCTGGGAGGAGACTGAGTATTGGAACGTTTTACTTTTACACATAAACAAGAACGATCTGTCACACTACTACACTTTAAAACACAGTTTATATGTAATTCATGTCACACAGTCTCATACGGAACCTACATCCGCTTTCTTTTATATACTGTATATGATAAGATACTGTCATCCCCCTTCCCTTCTGTGTGAGAGGATGAATGAGCAAACGTATTTCTAGTTGCATGTTTGAGGGTAGCAGACAAGGCTGTCTGCTAGAGAACAGTAGGACCAACGTCGGAACAGGTAGCTACGCTTTCTAAAAGCAAAGAGGTTTCTATCCTTAGTTTGGTCCTGTCCGTCCGTTGTCATATTGGTATAGGAAGCTGCCCCTCTGGCCACTTCCGTTTGTATTTGTGAGCCACCCTCAGGAAGCACACTTGGTGGTAGCGCAGGTCAGTTGGTCCGTGGCGTGCGTCTGAAGTGGTAAGATCTCCGGCTAAGCGCGTGTCTGCTAAGTCCATAGGACAATGGATTTGTTAAGTTCAGCCTAACTGAAAAATTAAACACCTTTATTTCGGGTTTAGCTCTAAAATATCTAATGTTATCTTAAATTGCAGCGCAGTGCAATTCTCGTGTGAAGTTCAGATTATTTTCCGGTAGTTGCTTTGTCAATACTTTGTGAGTAAAGTGGAACCACGTGTTGATCAGTAACTCTGACTAAGTTCATCAATCTTAAATGCGAATGCTTGTGTGATTATATCGTCTCGTCTTGACAACATTTTTCAATATAGCAACTTTTCTTTATGTTCAACCCACGTGGGGTGTACTTTGCGAGACCAGTACCACGTGCTTATATAACTGTTTGACCCGTCAGGTTAACAGTAAGACGTTAGTAACCAGTTCGAGGTTTTTCTTTTGTAAATTGCTTTTCGATCTAATTTATTTTAATTATCAGAATTATTGTGGAGTTACACTCTTGGTTTAAACCAAGTTGACCACGTGAAACATGTGGTGTAATCATCAAAGTAGCCCTCAGCTATTCTTTTCGGGAAGATTTCACAAAGAGTTAATATGAATTTAGTATACCAGTGTGTGGTAATTACATGACGGACAGGATTGTGCTACGAGTGTAATTTCTTTGGGTGAAAATTTGAATCTGTTTGTAGTGGTTAACTTTCTCTTGCATGCGTTTCAACGTTCTTTGTGTGTTGTTTTATGAATGCAGTGTTGTATGCAGTCTCCCAATCTTGGCTCCATATTTTATGTATTCCGTAAGATTGCAATCTCACATTTTCACAATCATAAATAAGGCACCAGTTAAGTTAGGAATCATGTGTAATATGCTGAGATCTCAATGATCAATCCTAAAATAAATTTCCAAATATAAACTGATTTCTTTCTTTTTATTTAAAATCTCTTTTTTATATGTATATTACCGGTTGTTGTATGACTATTAAAAGATTATAATTAATGTTAGTCTGTTTGGGAATTTGGTAAACCTAGACTAGATACCTGATGAAACAGTTGCTTAGTAATGCAAGATTAACTTCCCCAGACAGCTCACAGCATTTAAACCGCTTTTATTGAATATCAGTACCGCTAACATAGCAAAATTAAAGTAACAAACTTACAAGTTGGTGCCGTGAATTGCTGGTAGCTCTAAATGTGGAAAATGTAAAAAATGCGAATGAGTAGGAAGAACAAACCTGTAATGTTCGGATACAGTATTACTATTTATCTAATTGACACAGTCAACTCGTTTAAATATCTGGGCCTATGGTAGCAAAGCGATGTGCAATGGAATGAGCATGTGAGAACCGTGGTAAGGAAGGCGTGTGGCCGACGTCCGTTTATTGGCAGAATTTTAGGAAGAGTGGTTCACGTGTAAAGAAGACCGCGTATAGGACGCTGGTGACACCTACTCTTGAGTACTGCTCGAGTGTTTGGGATCCGTACCAGGCCGGACTGGAGGAAGACGTCGAAGCAATTCAGAGGCGGGCTGCCAGATTTGTTATCGCTGGTTTCGAACAACATGTAAGTGTCGACGGAGATGTTTTGGAAACTCGAATGTGAATCCTTGGAGGACAGGAGACATTCTTTTCGAGCAACGCGGTTGAGAAAATTTAGAGAACCGGCAACTGAGGCTGACCCCCACCAGTTCGTGTTCTGCTGTAGTAGCAGTTACATAACTTGTTCGTAAAGCTACTGAGACATTAACAATGTATACGACAGTCGAAAAAGTGAATTCGGTTTACGACGAATATCGCCAAAGTAATAGAGCAGCGGTGCGGTCGTATGATGAAGGATATCCAGATTGTGACAAGCATCTGCAGTCTGTCTTTGGAAACATTGAAAAAAGTTCTAGAAACGGAATGTGGACAGTGAAATACACCATGGATAAAAGAAGATCAACTCATGAAAGAAATTAGACCACCATTTTAGCAGCAGTAACATACACGATGCAAATGTCACTAGGAGGCGATCATCCAAACGAGTGTTCTGGGAACACTACATTCCGTCGCATTTCATTCCTCTTCACCCTCCGCTGCGTCTCCACATTTACGGCAACGACTTCCAAAATTTGTTACAGCTGTCCGAAAGTCATCTACGGAATGTGCGAAGTGGTGCGATATATCCGTGCAAAACTTTGTTTAAGAAAGAAGCATCGTTTACAAACCATGTCAATCTTCGCATTATGAACTAATCGTTACCTGAAAATCCACGACGACCCAAAGAGTCGCGTATCATGTCGTTACTGGAAACCCAGAATCTGTAGGAATCAACATGGATTCCGGAAACAGCGATCGTGTGAGACCCAACTCGCTTTATTTGTTCATGAGACCCAAAAATTATTAGATACAGGCTCCCAGGTAGATGCCATTTTCCTTGACTTCCGGAAGGCGTTCGATACAGTTCCGCACTGTCGCCTGATAAACAAAGTAAGAGCCTACGCAATATCAGACCAGCTATGTGGCTGGATTGAACAGTTTTTAGCAAACAGAACACAGCATGTTGTTCTCAATGGAGAGACGTCTACAGACGTTATAGTAACATCTGGCGTGCCACAGGGGAGCGTTATGGGACCATTGCTTTTCACAATATATATAAATGACCTAGTAGATAGTGTCGGAAGTTCCATGCGGCTTTTCGCGGATGATGCTGTAGTATACAGAGAAGTTGCAGCATTAGAAAATTGCAGCGAAATGCAGGAAGATCTGCAGCGGATAGGCACTTGGTGCAGGGAGTGGCAACTGACCCTTAACATAGACAAATGTAATGTATTGCGAATACATAGAAAGAAGGATCCTTTATTGTATGATTATATGATAGCGGAACAAACACTGGTAGCAGTTACTTCTGTAAAATATCTGGGAGTATGTGTGCGGAACGATTTGAAGTGGAATGACCATATAAAATTAATTGTTGGTAAGGCGGGTACCAGGTTGAGATTCATTGGGAGAGTCCTTAGAAAATGTAGTCCATCAACAAAGGAGATGGCTTACAAAACACTCGTTCGACCTATACTCGAGTATTGCTCATCAGTGTGGGATGCGTACCAGGTCGGGTTGATGGAGGAGATAGAGAAGATCCAAAGAAGAGCGGAACGTTTCGTCAGAGGGTTATTTGGTAAGCGTGATAGCGTTACGGAGATGTTTAATAAACTCAAGTGGCAGACTCTGCAAGAGAGGCGCTCTGCATTGCGGTGTAGCTTGCTGTCCAGGTTTCGAGAAGGGTGCGTTTCTGGATGAGGTATCGAATATATTGCTTCCCCCTACTTATACCTCCCGAGGAGATCACGAATGTAGAATTAGAAAGATTCGAGCGCGCACGGAGGCTTTCCGGCAGTCGTTCTTCCCGCGAACCATACGTGACTGGAACAGGAAAGGGAGGTAATGACAGCGGCACGTAAAGTGCCCTCCGCCACACACCGTTTGGTGGCTTGCGGAGTATAAATGTAGCTGTAGATGTAGAGTGGATGAAAACAACGGTCTTGCCCTATTAACGATTGGTGCGTGTCTTGTCAAGACTCGAATCATTGGTCCCTGTTTTATTGATGCGATTCTATTATTTATTTTATTTTTATTTACACAAGTTCCGCAGGGCCAAATTGAGGAGCAAATTTCCAAAGTAATGGGACTTATCAGTACATGAAATTACAACATAAAAGTAATAAGAGATAAAAATAAAATGTTTATGAACCAGAAAAAAGTGAAGCCGTAAGTTTCAGTAAACACAATCAACAATACAACAAGAATCAGCTTAATTTTTCAAGGACATTATCGACAGAAGGAGTGACCGATGAGGAAACTCTTCAGTTTCGATTTGAAAGCGCGTAGATTACTGCTAAGACTTTTGAATCCTTGTGGTAGCTACTGAAAATGGATGCAGCAGTATACTGTACATCTTTCTGCACAAGAGTTAAGGAAGTCCGATCCAAATGCAGGTTTGATTTCTGCCGCGTATTAACTGACTAAAAACTGCTTGTTCTGGGGACTATGCTGATATTGTTAACGAGATATGACAGTAAGGAATACATATCTTGAGAAGGCAATGCCAAAATACACAGACTCGTGAACAGGCGTCGACAAGAGGTTCGTGAACTTACACAACTTCTTGCACAAACCGCCGAAAATGTCCTTTTAGAATGGAAAGAGGTACCCAAAAATATAATACCTTACGACATAAGCGAATGAAAATAAGCAAAGTAGACAAATTTTCATGTCGAACGATCACATACTTCAGATACCGTTCGAATAGTAAAAATGGCAGCATTCAAGTCTTTGAACAAGATCTTGAACGTGGGCTTTCCACGACAGTTTACTACCTATCTGAACACCTAGAAATTTGAACTATTCAATTCATATTCCCATTCTGTGAAATTAAAACGTCAGCTTTCGTTGAATTGTGTGTTAGAAACTATAAAAACTGAGTCTTACTGCGATTTCGCTTTAGTTTATTTTCTAAAACCAAGTTATGTCATGAACTGCACTATTTGAAACCGAGCCAATGTTGCACACAACATCGTTTACTAACAAACTAGTGTCATCAGCAAACAGAAATATTTCAGTGTTACCCATAATAGTAGAGGTCATATCATTTACATAAATAGAGAACAAACACTGATCCCTGGGGCACCCCCCGCCCCCCCCCCCCCCCATTTGACCGTACCCCGCCCAGACCCGACATCATAGCCATTCGCAACACTGTGAATAATGAACTTTTGAAGTACACTCAAGTATCTCGAGCTCCTCAGATACGCTGCTGCCTCAGCTACTGGAAGACATCACACTGCACCGGACATAAGGCAGTCCCTCCCATCCCACACGTGTAATGACCTGGAGAGCTTTGGAACAGCCGTACAGGCAACGCAAACTGGTCCGTACACTCACAAGACTTGACACCTCTGTACTTTTACCTTTGACGAAAATTAAAACAAAGTGTCTATTAGCAAACAAAGACTACTCCTAAAGGCAACAAATGCATTATAACGCGCACATGTGGCTGCCGCTAACTCCTGACGAAATTCGACGTGCAGTATTGTTTCTCCGTTATCGCTTTACATTGTGTAACAATGGTCTAGGTCAACATTTTCAGCACTTGTTATGAGGGCCGTGATAATAAACAAGTGAATCGTGGCTAAGTTACATGTTTGCTTATGTTTGCTTTAATAGGGCAGACGTTTGTGGAACCTCTTCTCCTGGTAGCCAGTACTTTGAGGTACTGTTAACTTATACTATTTGATAAAGGCCCATACTTGTTACGTCGTTGAAGTTCTCTTAGAAGCTTCTGTTAAATGACAGAGAAAAAGTATTTAATATATAATTACATCGGAAATAAACAAAGTCGGTGGCGTAATTCGGCGACTGTGAACGAGAAAATTACTTAAAAACGTCAAGAAATTCGGTACGCTCTCCCATATAACTTGGCGAAAACCATACCTCGATATATTTGTTCATTCTGGATAAATCTGGGCCGGCCTACTGCCTCGCTCTGTGTTGCTGTGATAGTGGGTACAGTCCCCACCTTGTGAAGTGTGTAACCTCACACTTCGTAATCGGCCTGCTGGATTGTGATATAACTTACCGTGATCACGTATGCCTAATGACATTTTACAGTAAGTAAGGCTATCGATGCCAAAGGAAAATAAAAGTTGGAGAGAAAGTGCACAACAGGCCCTTCTGAAGGAAGAATCTATTCTAAACGTAATCTAAATACTGACGATACCTTTGAAATGAAATGGGTGGAATATACTGGAATCACTCACGAACCGTACATGGGGGAAAAGGGTGGAACATAATATTTACAGTACTACAAAGATTAGCTAAAAAGGGAATACTTAAATGTTCGCCAGCCCGCTTGGGCAATGAATCTCCATAATCTTAAGGAATGTAATGGCAAAGAAAATCAAGAAATAATCACTGGCATGGCAACAGAAAGTTGTCACGCTTTTCCACACCACAGTAGTTGACGACAAAATAAATGAACCAGAAACCACTGACTATGCAGTTACTTGTTTTGAAACACTAAATTTAGAAAGTAATATTAACCATTTTACTGCTCGGGACGTGTTAACGGGCGCGCATTTGTCCCTTACGCTGTGTGCTCTGAACGTGTTTACGCGCGCCACCAGGCCTTCTACCTGTCGTAAACGCGTTCAGAGTATGCAGGGACAGGTACAAAGGCGCGCGCGTTAACACGTCCAGAGCATGGAAAGGGTTAAATGGAGTTACCGCCTAAATAAATGTTACTAAAACTTTGTTATGTAAAAAAAATACTTTCGGTAACCTCAGTGTAACGTAATACAAAATTTAGAAAAGGGCAAGCAGTTTACTTTTGCTTGTTCAAAGATTGAATTCAGTTCCCTTTAAGCAATGAGCAGCTGATTTTACTTAAAGTATAGCGACAATAAAATACGTACTAAGTCGGCAGAAGTCACTCGCTAAGCTAAATACAGAGTAAATGAAATTGTGAACTCTTAATTTGCGCTGTATCTTTAGTTATTAGTTTTGCCAATGATTTTTTTATGTTACTTGAAGTGAATGAAGTTAATGTACAAAATTGCAAATTAGTTAAACCTATGTTATACAATACAAGAATGAACAGTTACTGAAGCATAAAATTTAGACAAATTTGTCATTGGCAAATACACAAAAGTGTCAATAAATAATTAATCAATTTTCATAATTTTACGACACTCAGTGACTGCCTGGAAAGGAAAGGGATCGCGCTTGGCAATAACTTCTGAGGACAATGACAACACAAGTTTCAACTATTGCAGGTTATTATTCGAGTTAGTCATACCTTGTGAAAAAATGCCTTTGGGTGATGCCCATATAAGTTTCAAATTTTTCACTTAACAGTGTTGTAATGTTGTGACGAACATTGTAGTCGACGACAATGCTGAGCCGCCGCTGGAGGTTGAGAACCCCGAGCCGTCTCCAGAACCACGGATAGTTACAGAACAGCCAGCTGTTAGGACTGCAGCTTCCTCCGCCTGGCCACTCCCACCGTGCTATCAATACTCGCTGGTTTACCACACTCGTGCTCCTACTCTGGCCCGATCGTAGCTGCACACCGCGTCTGCGAGAGCGCCCAACAAACACTCCCGCACTCTTCATAGAGTAGAAATATCTCTGGAGTGGGCATTCAGAAGCGTAGTTGCCACAATGGTCACGTGATCTCGGGACGCCGTACATTTCTCCGACATTTGTCTTACAAATTTGGAATGTTGTCATATCGCTAGTAAAGACAGATTCCCTTCGTAAGTGCTGTGGATTTAGTATAGACGTTTTGCAGGCACCATAGCAGTTTACGCCTGATACTTGAAATAAATTGGGCTCTTAGCTTTGAAGAGCAAAATGAACGAGCATGACGTCACAGAAGCTTCACGTCAGCATGTATTTACAATGTCTTTCATGTTACATCTCGTCAAGTCGCTTAACACAGTATCGAACGCCGAAATTGGTACTGAGGAGCCTACAACGAGAAAGTTTGTCAATGGCCGAAGCAAACTTTATAACCCATGTTCTTGATCAGCTATGTTTGGTAAATTACTGAGAAGTGAGACAACGTTTCAAAACAACGACAGTTATTTGCTAGGGAAAATATGTACATCAAAGAAAGCTTCGAACGAATTAATGAAGCCTGTTAAACTTATCCATTATGTTTCTTACGTAATTATATTTCTTATGTAATTAATAATGTCATAAACAACTATATTTTACTCCTTCATTAAAGCTGACTTTTTTGCTTAAAATGTCATATGGTGGAATTTGCTTCGTCTACTTATGTTCTTATACATATACATTGTGGGCATCAGCGCTATTGCGTTATAGTAAAACCTAAACAACTTTTAGCCTTCAGATATACGACCTCGGTTGTGTAAGAAAGTGGAAAAAATATCCCAGTCGTCATGGAACATCTCCAATTTGTCACTAAAACAAAGCACTATTAGAAAATGAAGATTATGAAGATACAACAGTACAAAATCCACTGTTATAAGGAGTATGAGCGCGGCGAAAATAGGTTCACTTAAGGTGTTAACAGACTGGTACCGTCAAAATTTTCTTCCCGAGAAACCTTGAGGTACCGTGCAATGACGTCACGTTCCGTTGACGACCTGTGCGAATGCCTCCGTTCGAAAGGTATTGTAGAATGTTTTGAAGTTAAGTGACGAGACGTGACGTCACCTGATGGCGGACGCGAATTGGCGTTAAACAATCGACGTCGTCCCTAGATCACGTGACAATTCCAATTTAATGTTGACAACATGCGCAGGACGCGATGCTCACTCCAGAGATATTTCTACTCTATGACACTCTTCCACGGCTCAAGCTGCTCTGCCTCCTCTCTGCTCGGAAAGCGACACAGACTCTCCATACGCAAAGATGAACAACGGCACAGCTATTGCCATTTCGTCGACGAAATCGATACCTCTAAATAAAGTTCTCTTGTGTATTACCCAGCAATTTACAATATTTTTATTATAATTACAATCAATTATATACAGACAGAAATAAATACCTTATTTCATCGATTAAGTATTAAATACAGTTGCTGTAATACAGCTTACAGATTCAGAATCAGAAGAACAGTACAAGTTACCAGTGAATATGAAACGGCGAAAAATTTTGAATGGTGCAGAAGGTATGTCATTCACATTTTCGGTGTTACAAGTAGGCGGTACAAGATGCTTTCGTTTCCATTTTCCTTTTCAGGCACATACGAGACATGGTGCAGTACATAAAACAAGCCTTTGCAAGTAGAATATTACACATATTACTTAAAGAACCATTTGCATGAAATAGCAAACGTACATTTCCTTCATTTAATGGCGCATGTAGTCTACATTGTTCCAACTGGTAGCTAGAGGGTGCTATCACTGTATAAGAGCAAACATTTATCTTCCCATTTTTCAATCTCAAACGCGTGTATATTATGTTTGAAAGATTATTTGCGTAATTTCATAGTGCTCTAATATTTGCGGTAGATTTTTTTCCTCTATTATAGTGATTTTCTTTTTTATTGCTATAAACGTCGTGTCACCTTTTCTGACTTATTAGTACCATAGTTTGCATTTTGCATTTCATTAGCGCTTCTTCACTTTTGAGTGCTTAATCTATTTCAAAATAGTTTAGTTTCTTATGCACCTTCATCAAACTCGCCATTTTTTCAATTAATAGTACTGCTCGTCTTTATATATCTCAAGTATTTTTTCCGCAATTTTTTCACTCGCTCGGCAGTACACGCTTCCAGTGTGGTATGGAATGACTGCTGTACACATGCAAACATTTCAGCGGAGGTGCCCGAGCAGACTGAACTGGTATGTCGTTGCATATCATCGGATGTAGTTGGTATGTCTTTATAGACAGCTTTCCCCACAGAAGAAAGCTACAGGCGTCAAATACGGGGAACGAGCCGGCCAAGGTACAGGTCCTCTGCGTGCAAACCAACGGTTTGGAAAGAACTCGTGAAGCCGTGCTGCAGTACTTCGGCCACTATGGGCTGGACAGCCGTCATGTTGGTACCACAGGTTCCTTTGCAGAGGAACGGCTTCTAGCATACGTCTTTCAGGAGGCTGCGATAGTTGTGCACTTTCAGCGTTCCGCCTAAGAAAAACAGGACTACGAGGCACAACACGTTTAAACTCCATAGGCGCTGACGTTCCACCTGTCGAAGCTAACGAGTATTGGCAACAGACCAATACTGCATGATTCGGTGGCTTACCTGGCCGTAATTGTTAAATGTGGCTTCAACTCTCCTTACAAGCAAGATTATACAACTGGAGTCTCCTGTCTTATTGCGCATGTACTGCTAACATGATTCTCATAACTGTATCCATGCAGCTGTTGATAGGGTGATATGCGGTAGCAATGGAACCTAAGTCGATGGAGAATGCGTAGCACACTTCCCTGACCCACGCCACTTCCCCGTGCGATTGCACGGCAGCTACTTTGCGGATCAAATGCAACAGCAACAAGAATATTAATTTCCCCCTCTTCTGTCGTCATTTGTTTCCTTCTGTTGCATTGTCTAGATGTTACACTACCACTTTCACGTAACTGGCTGAAGAGGATGATAAATAACTGCCGAGATGGTTCACGTCTATTGAGATATCTTGCCACCTACACTATACAAGAAAAAACTGCATTCTTCCTACACTCTCCGTACACTACGAGCATGACAGCTTTTTCTACATTGGTAAATCCCAACGTCCACTCACGACCCACTCCTTGGACTGCCACACACTGATTGACTAGCAAGTCGCAATGTACTCAAAGAACACACAAACACCCTGTGAGTAAATATAACAATATGGCCACGCAGGCTGAATGGCACAAAGAAGTGTCGGTGTGGAAACTGTTCAAAATAGAATCCTGCAACAAATGCCACTGTCATTGTAATTTAGCCTAATTTTTGTCTGTTAAAGTCAAGAGCGATTGTTACATTCAAAAAGTGCATGTTTGGACAACAAAATACACGTTCTAGGTATTATTACTATCTCTTTATTGTCTAACAATACGGGCCACTGACTACTAATAAATTCTGTGACAACCGCACGTCAGCAGCACTTTCCATTTGCGCAATATTTGTGGAGCGAGTTTTGGATGATTCAGCATGTATATAGAGAGTTCATCCATAGCAGGATCTGGAATCTCCACCACTTTCAATTGTTATCGATACTGATACTGGCAACATATCGAACCCAGGGTTTTCAAGATTTTCGACAATGTTTTAGTTGCAATAACGTAACTGTGGAACAAAGTCTCGCATGAGACAGGCGACCAATATTAAATTAATCTGTAGTTCTCCATCCCAGCTGACCGGGTCACAATGGTACGAGTCAGACATCAGGAAAGGACGTCTTTATAGGTGATAAGACGCATTTCGGAATTTATCTATCATCAGATACCCAAGAGACATTACTGCACGTAGTAGTCTGCGAATGTTTGTTACACGTACAACTTGAAACACCATATCTAATCGCTCCAGGATATCTGATGATGGATAATTTCCGAAGCGCGTCATATGAGCAATACAATCGTTTCTCACCTGATGTTCGACTTTTGCCATTGCGACCTGGTTAGTCTGAAAGGCGGACTGCCGATTATTTTAAGTTAAAGTCTGATGTCGGATAACAAATGAGAAAAGAAATACTTTTAGTGTGATATAATTACACTTTAACGATTGTTAGCATTATTTTTCCCTTACTTCTACTGTGGAACCTTGCTTACTGAGAAATTTCATGATTATAGGTCAATGGGCAGTACCCTACAGGTTTTGATGATGGAGTTTTCGAGTACCAAAATACTCTGATGGGCCAAAACATGATGACCACTGCCCACTGTGACGCTGGATGACCGACAACGCGGTCACGTGGCGCGCTAACATAAGTATGTCAGTGGAGCGGACACGGGCGGGGGACCACCCAAACGAAGATATGGACTCCAGAATGGAAAATCCATTGAGATAAGCGCCTTTGACAAAGGGCAGAGTATTATTACGCAGGGCCTCTTAACTAGTATCTGGAAAACGCGAAGCTAGTCGAATGTACACGTGCTACTGTCGTGAGCATCTTGGGACAGAGGTAGAAGGACAGTGGAGCCGCCATCAGGCGCTAAATGGTTGGACGTCCACGACTCTGTACAGAACGTGGGGTTCGGAGGCTTGCCTGCTCTGTAAAGTAGGACAGTTGGTGATCTGCGGCTGGTGCACGCACAAGTGTTTGGGAGTACACCGTTCATAGTGCAGTGTCGAACACGGAGCTCTGCAGGAGGCCACCCCTAGGTGTCCACATGTGGCCCAACGGCATCGTCAGTTACGGTTGCAGTGGGCACGGGACCAACAGCATTCGACTGTCGATCAATGCAAACGTGTCGGCTCTGCGGGTGAATCACATTTCTGCTACACGAAGTCGATGGTCGTCTCCACAAGCACCGTCATCGAGGTGAACGGCGGCTCGAAACGTGCATCGCGCCACGGACTCAGGCTGGTGGGAGCAGTGTTATGCTGTGGGACACGTTCTCCTCCGCTTGCGTAGTAATCGAAGACACGCTGACAGCTGCGAACCACTGCATCCCTTCAAGCTTGATGTTTTCGTGACGGCGATGTCATCTTTCAGCAGACTGTCCATGTCTCGGAGCCACAACCGTCGTACAGAGGTTTGAGGAGCATTACGGTGAACTCCTGTTGATATCTCGCCTGATGTAAATCGTATGGAAGACATCTTGGTGGTGACCTGGCGCCATCACCGTACACGCAAATCAGCGGCCCGTTATTTACGCGAATGACATGAGCTATGCGTAGATATCTGATGCCACACACCTCGACAAACCCATCAACAAACTTTCGGATCCCTGGTACGCAGAATCAGTGATGTACGAGTATTTCGTTCCAAAGGCGGAAAAACAAGCTGTTAAGCAGCGGGTCGTAACGTTTTGGCTCGTCATTGTATGTGATGTAAATGGCCGTATCTTTTGATTGAATTGACTTAGAAGCTTTCAATTTTTAGACCACCAACAGACGGTACACCTTAACCTGTGGCATTAATCTGAACTTGATACGTCTTCTTGTTACTGAGGAAAAGGGTCCTTAACAACCGGACAGAAAGAGAAACGGACAACAAAAAGATTCTTTTAAGATTTCCGTTTTTAGAGAGTGAGGCGCCGAACTCTGAGAGTTGTTCTATATTGGACTGTTCTTCTCTGCGCTATCTCTGCAGATTTATTTAGTAGAATCAATGAAAATGAACTCCTGTTTAGTCAGGAGATTGAAATTTCTGTGTCATTATTTATTCTTCGTACTTCAGGTCGCAACACACTGAGAATCTGGGTACTTTGATGGAAGACACTGTATACTTTGAAGGTTAGTATTTTGAAAAAGAATAAGAATAAGAAAAAGTTGTTTTATTCACTGATTACTTCAATTTTAAATCATAACTAATAACAGAGAAATTATAATAAAATTAAAAAAAAGTAATTATTTTCGTCAAAATGTCGAAAAAACCGCCGCGCTACTGTTTTTTGGCAGAGAACGTATCTGCTTTTAGCCCAACACCAGTGTTCTACAAAAAGAAGGCTGGGAAACCTCCCACCTGATAAGTACTCCAGTCACTGGAACAGTGCTCCAGAACTGGTCGCAATGGCTTCTTGTAAGCGATCTCCTTTAGCATGCGCCGTACTTTCCTAGGAACCTTCTAGCGAATTCAAGTCTTTTATTACACTGACGGAACAAAATATCGCAACACTAAAAAATAATTTTTACTTCCTCCTTTTCCCGTTTACTTAGTCTAGATTCTACATCCTCAATTTTATTAGCTAGATTACCCTACTGTTTGGCAAATTTATTTACAAATATTTATAGTTGTTCCTTAAAATTGGCTTCAATAGCAGCTTGCTGCTGCACTATCTTAGCATCCATGTTACATAATCTAGTTTCTAAATTTGCTTGTTGTTCAGTTAACCTTTTATCTACGTCAGAAAATTTACAAGGCCTATTTAATATTGCTTGCTGTTCATTGATTTTAGCATTCATATCTCCCAATATTGCTTGCTGTTCATTGATTTTAGCATTCGTATCACCAAATGTATTTAATTTTGCTAATATAACACTGAGTACCTCGACACTTCAGGAGCTATTCTGTGCGACACTCATCATACATTCGTGACCTACTGCCTCTTTAGTATCAGAATTACTATTATCTGCTAACTCCATAACTTTACTCCCCATTGCAACACGTGATACACTAAGAGTAATTACTTTAGCTGATTCTGTAAAGGTTTCTCCTCCTCCATTGACTATTGCCCTACTACTTTTCTCTTGTTCAAACAAATCACTTAATTCCTCCCCCGATTCTGGAATGATTTTATCAGTGTCACTACGTAATCTTACCTTTCTTTTAGACATGATGGCAACTCTTGTTTGCTACAGTCTACTATTATTACAATATTTCAAGCACTACTTTACTTCTACGTAACGCAAGCACAATGAACGTTCAATATTACCACTATGGTAAAATACTCAACTCTACGATACTTGAATGATTACTTAATCTGTTGAGTGCTTACGGTTTCTCGTTATTTGAGATTGTCGTGGGCGTTGTTCTCGTCTCTGGTGGAAGCTTCTGTGGTTGACTCGAACAGCTGTCCAATGCACTGCGTCGCCCTGTCGATCTCCCGAATTGCGACAGTAGAGGCGTGAGCTCCACACGTTGTCTCTGCTCTCGTAATTAGTGTGAAGCGTCGAACGATGTGTCGTCCGGCGTCGTTGAATCCAGTTCTGTGGACAAACGCTAAGTAAATGTCGTCGTCGAATAATACGTCGTCTGCACGATAATTTGTCGGCTAGCATCGTCAGTCTCTGCGTCGTCTGCTAGATGAGACGGCAGCTGGCGTCGTCGGGCGCCAGAATGATGTGACGTCCACTCTCCGCTTTTGTTGTCGCTGTTGATGTTGAGCCGCTACTGCTACAGCTCCGTCGGTGGAATAGAGACGCAACGCGCAGTCATGGTTGTCCCCGTCGGAAAACGTGGAACAACACCTGAAAATTGTTCCTCGCGTAATGTATGAAGGTCCGTTTGCGAGTCCGCACAGTCTTCTCAGCGATGCGAACTGCTGATTTTAATTGTCTGTTATGGTTTTATGATGATTTGCCATGCCCGGTTAGTTGTTATTGCAGTATTGAGTGAATCACTCATCACCGGCGTCGTTTCACACCACTGAAGCGAGGAAAAATTCATTTGCGGTTCGGTATCAGTAGTTGTTGTTACGTTGCTAGGCAGAATTGTTCACTAAGGCACGACGCAAATCCAGAGATAACCTATAATGCTATCTTGCTTTCGTACGTCGTGATATTATTTCGGCAAAACACTCCTTTCAATGCTCAATGTTCATCAAGTCACTCTTTCAATTAGAATGTTCACAGTTAATTAATTTTGATTATCAACTATCACACAGTTCAATTAATGATGGAGCCAACACGTGAGATTTCCATTACTGACGAACAATTTTATTGCTCCTTCTTAGCAGTTAGTTTATAATCATCACACCACACGCACACCTATGGATCGGATCAATTACGATTCTTTTCAATTCGGTGATCGTGGCAATTACGGCAACTTTTACAATCGGCGTATTTGTATTATCTACGTGTGATCGTTTTAGTTTTTCCTACTCCAGGCTAATCAGGTATTGCAGTCTTCGGTACTATGTCCATTCTTCGTTGTAACTGTTCACTTTGATGAAGGTTGAGTCCAACAATAATATCTCCACACATTAAAGTTCATTAACTCGTCGTACACTATCAGAATATCGCTTCAGTTCAAGTTCTCAAGTAAGAATAACTGAGAACAAGGTCCGCACATCTCTATGACGCAATAGCACTTTTTATGAATAGAAATAATCTCGTAGTGTTCCGTTTGTAGTACTATAACCAACGGTGCTCTCTCTCGACTTGATAGCAAGCAAGCTAGCAAGCGACTAACATTTCCATGATCGAGCATTGTAGACGCATTGAATTTCCTTTTCGCCACGTTTACAACTCTCGTTCACAATAAATGTTATCTCTGACCAACATATTACTTTGGGCTTAACTTTCGTCATACTGATTTGCAGTTATTACTGATATGTTTGATAGCTAATTAAAAATAACCTTTCTTTCTTTTTACCTTTATATCATGACATACTCGGTAATTATTTAAATTGGTGTTCATCAAAACTTTAAGGTGTTATATTATTGTCAAAGTTGTCGTACCTGTTAGGATAACATTGTACCCTACTTTAAATTATCATGACATTCTTATTTGGGTTTTCGAGTTTCTTGGGGTGTTACACTAGACATTTTAAGTGGACCGTCACAATACATATGAATTTCTTCACAAATAATCCATCATAATATCACCATCTGATACTGATGGTGTCCATACCTACAACTCTAGAGCGAAAAATGAACTTTCCTACCCATTGTTAAATCTGTCAGTGGCTAAGAGAGGAGTTTCATATGCAGAAACAAAAATTTTTGATCATTTACGCAATAAGATAAAATATCTGAAAAGTAACGAAGCGAGTTTCAAATGTAATTTAAAATCAATTCTCTCGGACAACTCCCAAAAGATGTCGTTTTCAAGTGTAGTTGCATGAGTACTAAAAAATGATGTCTTCATTAATGTTAAGACTGATATACATATCCTGTAAATTGACTCGATAAGACAATAGTTAAAATGGTGTGTGGGAAATGTAACTAACTAAAAACACTGCAGAGCCAAAGAAACTGGTACACCTGCCTAACATCGTGTAGGGCCCCTGCGAGCACGGAGAAGTGCTGCAACACGACGTGACGTGGACTCGACTACTGTCTGAAGTAGTGCTGGAGGTAATTGACACCGTGAATCCTGCACGGCTGTCCATAAATCCGTAAGAGTACGAGGGGGTGGAGATCTCTTCTGAAGAGCAAGTTGCAAGGCATCCCAGATATGCTCAACAATGTTCATGTCTGCGGAATCCGGTGGCCAGCGGAAGTGTTTAAAATCAGAAGAGCGTTCCTGGAGCCACTCTGTAGCAATTCCGGACGTGTGGGGTGTCTCATTGTGCTGCTGGAATTGCCCAAGTCCGTCGGAATGCACAATGGACATGAATGGAGGCAGGTGATCAGACAGGATGCTTACGTGTGTGTCACCTGTCAGAGTTGTATCTAGACGTATCAGAGGTCCCGTATCACTCGAACTGCACACACCTCACCCCATACAGAGCCGTCACCAGCTTGCACAGTCCCCTTGTCGACAGACAGGATCCATGGATTTGTGAGGCTGTTTCCATATCTGTATTCGTCAATCCGCTCGATATACTTTTGAAACGAGACTCGTCCGACCAAGCAAAACGTTTCCAGTCATCAACAGTCCAATGTCGGTGTTGACGAGCCCAGGCGAGGCTTAAAGCTTTGTGTCGTGCACTGATGAAGGGCCCACGAGCGGGCCTTCGGCTCCGAAAGCTCATATCGATGAGCTTTCTTTGAATGGTTCGCACGCTGACACTTGTTCAAGGCCCAGCACTGAAATCTGCGGTAATTTGGGGAAGGATTGCAATTCTGACATGTTCTTAGTCTTCAGTCGTCGTTGGTTCCGTTCTCCAGGATCTTCTTCCGGCGGCAGCGATGTCAGAAATTTGATGATTTACCAGATTCCTGAAATTCACGGCACACTCGTGGAATGGTCGTACGGGAAAATCCCCACTTTATCGCTACCTCGGACATACTGTGTCCCACCACTCGTGCGCCGTCTGTAACTCCACGTTCAAACTAACTTAAATCTTGGTAACCTGCCATTGTAGGAGCAGTAACCGATGTAACAACTGTACCAGACACTTGTTGTCTTATACAGGCGTTGCCGACTTCAGCTCCGTTTTCTGCCTGTTTACATATCTCTATATTTGAATACGCAGGGCCGCGCAGTTTGAGGAGGTATGTCACGGATTTCACGGCCCCTCCCGCCGGAGGTTCGAGTCCTCCCTCGGGCATGGATGTCTGTGTTGTTTTTAGGATAAGGTAGTTTAAGTAGTGTGTAAGTCTAGGGGCCGACGACCACAGCAGTTTGGTCCCTTAGGAATTAACGCACTTGAATACGCATGCCTACCAATGTCAGTCTCTTTTAAGTTTCAGTGTAGCTCTCCTGGATATACCGTGTGGAACCGCAGCGCTTAGGTGTGTCGTCTAGACGACAAATCTCGACTCCACCGTGTCCGATGATACGGCGCGGAGAAGCGAAAAGACAGGAGGGAATGGAGGATGACGACACACGGCTGAACGTGTCCGGGGTCAGAGGTCAGCGGCTGACCTCTGCAGAGGCGGCGACAACACCGGCTGCCGCGGTCGCAGGGAGCCCTGTCCCTGGCCTCCCACACGAGTGAAGGCAGAGCCGAGGCGCAGCGAACGCGCGCTCTGCCACTACACGTGCGTGCGTGTGAAAGTTTAATGTGGAACTTCTGAACTGACGAATATACAGGGTGAAGAAAAATTCGCAGGCTCGGACTTCGCAGGGCGATTCCTCACGTACTCGCAATACGAAAATGTCTCTCACAAAAATTTCGTCCTGCGTTTATTTCGGGCAGCAAATGGACGTTAAAGATCAGCAATCTGGCAACACTGTAATCACATGTATCGTAACTGCCTGTGTCAGAATACAGAGAGCACTGCTACGCAGTTGGAGCAGTGGCCCGTTTTTGGATGACATACAGGAGGACGAGGGTTCGACTCTGCATCGACGCATATCTGTTTTTATTTGCTAAAACTAGTCTGCGTGGCACGATGTCTGACGCCTTAATCGTCACACATCACTGTGGGTCTTGTACCAAAAAAATGAGGTTATGTAGTACGAATACAGAAATGGAAGCACAATGACGACTTTCATTGGCCAGCTTTTAAAGAAGTCTGTTGCACGTCGTGGACGCGAATTCTTTCACACCACTGCAATTGCCACATTCCAAACCTGTTTTCTGTGTACTCTCCCCTAATGGTCCCATCGAAATTATTTGAAAACCACGTTGCAAGCCCTACTGGTGGCGTAAGGCTCTAACGGATTGTAATGGACTTGAGTGCGGCATGTATAAAATCTGGTATTAATCGATGGACCATTGGGGGATGGTACACAGAAAACGGGTTTGGAATCTAGCTGATGCAGCCGTGCGAAGCAATTCGCGTCTACGATAAGCAAAAGATTTCTTTATAAGTTGGCCATTGGAAACGATTGTACTTCCACCTATGCGTTCGCAATACGCAACTGCAAATATTTTGTAGAAGACACACTGTAATCGCTGTATGACGATTAAGACGCCAGATACCGTACCAAGCAGACAACTTTAAGCAACTCAAAAAAAAAAAAAAATCCGCAACACAGAATCGAACTCTTGACCTTCTGCAGGCTATACCCAGACCAATAGCCAGTCGACCAACTTCACAGCGCTACTGTCGTATGCTGACAGAGATAGTTACCGTTCACACGATTACAGTGTTGCCAGATTGCCGACCTATAACGCACATTTACTGCACGAAATATGCGCAGGACGTAATATTTTGAGAGACATTTTTGTATTGGCAGTATGTGAGGAATCGCGCTGCGAATTCCGAGTGCGCGAATTTCTCTTCACCCTGTATAAAACTTATTCTGACATCGTAAGGTGAAAAGCTCCGTGCAGGGTAACAGAACTGTGTTAAAATTAAATTTTGAAGGAAATATATGAATCTCACGCTATACGATGCGAAATCCCGACTGGCAAGTACATCAAACGATTCGCCTGCGAAACAGCAATCCGTTTTCAATGAAATTTAGATGTGCTATTTGACTGCAAGACAAATGTCTCAGATTAAAATGTTGACCCTGAATGTTGTTAATCTTTACCTTCAGAACTATTATTCTAATTAAACAGCAAATGGACATAAAATTTAACGCATCTGTCTTTCTGATAAAACTGCTTGAAAACCTACAAGATTGCACTCTCCTCAAATCTTTTATTAATATCAAACCACTGACCTGATACTGATATTTTCACAGACACATTCCGACAATCACTCTACCTTACAGTGGATGAACTTTAATGTTAATTAAATTTGTTGGCCTACCTTTACGCACGGAACGTTTGTCTGCTCTGCAACCTTTCGCCATAAATAATCATGATGTGACTGTCAAAAACCAAATTTCATTTACCGTACTTGCGATGTGCAATGCAAGGCGGTATCTTACCACTTTTTATAAAAATGCTTCTGCAACACGCAACTCGCGATGTGCAACGCGAGAATGCAAACACATTGATAAAGGTAAACAATGAGAAATAAGGAATTAAACTTAACGACTGATAAACGCTTCATTAAGCCATAACAATACGCTTCTTCATAAAGCACTCACAACTATACGAGTTATCAAAACATAGGCCTATTTTAACAATGTTCCAGTGTAAAATTACTTTCCTCGGCACTTGTTTCAGTTATAAGACAAGGCCATGTACTTAATTACAAAATTCCTACAGCATACCACAACCATATGCAACGTTCTAACAATAATAAACTACACAGTTACAAATATAAAACAAAACTGGATTAACTTAAAAGTTCCTGTTAGTGTTTCATTAATATTAGCTCAAAATCTTCGGTATTCCTCAAAACGCATTATTACAAAATCCTTCTTAAATAATCCAGAGCAGCTTCCGTCCTTTTCAAACCGAGTTCAGTGCCAGACTGTCCAACACACACACACACACACACACACACACACACACACACACACACACACACTCTGCTCAGTGCTACTCTCTGACTTACTCTAACATCTTTGGTCTCAAAACACAGACTTAACAAAGACTGTGATTATATCGATACTACAGATGCTGAGTACATTTATCAGATTCGAAACTCAACTTCGTTCACACTTATGGCCGAAATTTCTTGAAAATCGACATGGCAGATCGGATAGCCCCCTTGCACATGCTACGGAATCCACCTTTCCGTGTGTGACGGAGGGTATCTGTCGGACCACTCACTGTTCCCTCTCCCCTGTTCCATTGTTGGTAAGTATCCGCATTAACACTAATTTTTCGGATTGTCTCTTCGTGGTCATTTCGCAAAAGGTGTGTGCAATATGTTGTCAGACTATGCCCAGAAGGTACTAATACATTCACTGAATGCTACAAGTGGACCGTACGAACTAGAACTGCCAACTATCCCGTATATTCCGGGAAATCCCGTATATTCATTTAAATTGGACGAAAATCCTGGCTCCGGTGTTTTACACTTTGTATCCCGTATTTCCGGAATCTTTTAAATGAGATAATTATTGCTTTGATGCTCTTGGTCATTTTATTTCCTTTGTTTTCCTCCCACCCTCCGCTTCATGAATTTAGGCTCGGCAAGCGCCCTCTTTACATGGGGCTCCCAAAACCGGATTTCGTAAACCGATTTCCAAATATCCTTCTAGGTGGTCGTGTAAACACTCCGAAGATCGATTCTGGAAATCCGCTTCTAGTTGCGAGTTTTCCAATTCCGCAATCGATTTACCCCCCCCCATGTAAACACAACCGGTTTGCAACGTGCTTCGACTGTCGGGTTTCGTCTCGTTATTAAAAACTTTCGGCTAATATGGATGGAGTGGCTTAATGTACAGTGAAGGATATGTAGAAATATTAGTATGAAGCTGTTTACACCTCGTCTAAGTGATGAGAAATGGCGATTGTGTTTACTATATCAGACTGTAACAGCTGTTTTCCAGGCGCCATATTTAACTGGGCTAGCACAACCGCTTCGGAAATTAACATGTAAACACGGTAGCGAAAAACGGTTTCCCAAATTCGGTTTTCGTCTTTCGAAAGATGTATCACATGTAAACGTAGCGATCATGATTTCCGCGCGGGGTAGCAGCGTGGTCGAGGGCGCTTTGGCACGGTTCGCGCGGATACCGCCGTCTGAGGTTCGAGTGCTCCCTCGGGCTTGAGTGTGTGTGTTGTCCTTAGCGTAAGTTAGATTAAGTAGTGTGTAAGCCTAGGGACCGATGACGTCAGCATTTCCCATAGAAACTTACCACCACCCACCCATGATTTCCGTTCGGTGTTGCGTCGGCCAGATACTTCTCGATGCGGGCCGAGGTGTTCCTCTTTCACTGTCGCTCAGTGGTTGTACTTGCGTTCTGGGACGACAACGTGTACCAGTTAGGCAGTGAAATATTTTCCAAAGAGTTACAGGTGAGTGTTGCTGGTGAGTATACTGTACAAGAAAACTCACCAAGAAAGAGAATAAAAAAAGTCATGTGTGTATCGCACTAACTGGAAGGAAACGTACTCGTGGATTTCACACGTAAAGAGTAATCGTCATGAAGCACATGGTTCATTTAGCAAAGGGCAGATTATTATTAGGAGGAGCCTGTGAACGAGTATCTCGAAAACGGCGAAGCTAGTCGAATGTTGACGTGCCGGAGTCCTGAGGTAGAAGGACAGTGAAATTATCATCAGGCGCTAAACGATTGAACGTCCACGACTCTTCACACATTGTGTGCAGTCCGGAGGCTTGTCTGCTCTGCACAGCAGGACAGATGCTGATGTGTGGCATCTCTGTCGATAGGTCACAGTGCTGGTGCACGCACAAGTGTTTCAGAGCACACCGTTCACCGTACATTGTGGAAGGTGGAGCTGCGCAACATGCCACCCCTACATGTTAATATGATGACTCAACAGCATCGTCAATTACGACTGCAGTGGGCACGGAACCGTCGGGATTCGACCCTTGGTCAATGGCAACGTGTCGGCTCTTCGGGTGAATCACATTTTTCCTACGCCAGGTCGCTGGTCGTCTCCACGAACGCCGTCATCGAGGCGAACGGCGGCCCGAAACGTGCAGCGCGCCAGGGAAGCAGGCTGGTGGGGGCAGTGTTGTGCCGCGGGAGACGTGGGAGGACCTGAGGCAGTAGTCGAAGACACGCTGACAGCTGCGAACCACGTGCATCCCGTCATGCCTGACGACCTCCCTTACGGCGATGTCACCTTTCATCAGTATAATTGTCTGTGTCTCGGAGCCAGAACCGTGGTACAGTGCTTTGAGGAGCGCTATAGTGAAAACGCGTTGATGTCACAACGACCAAATTCGACTGATGTGAATCCTATGACACCCATATGGGTCGCTATAGGGCGCCATCGCCGCGTGCGCAGATGGGCGGCCCGTTACTTACGCGAATTATGTGACCTGTGCGTAGATATATGATGACACTAACCTCCACATACCTACCAACAGCCGGCCGCGGTGGTCTCGCGGTTCTAGGCGCGCAGTCCGGAACCGTGCGACTGCTACGGTCGCAGGTTCGAATCCTGCCTTGGGCATGGATGTGTGTGATGTCCTTAGGTTAGTTAGGTTTAAGTAGTTCTAAGTTCTAGGGGACTAATGACCACAGCAGTTGAGTCCCATAGTGCTCAGAGCCATTTTTGAACCTACCAACAAACTGTCGGATCCCTGATACGCAGAATAAGTCATGTATTTCGTTCCAGAGACGGACAAACACGCTATTAAGCAGGTGCTCTTAATGTTTTCGTTCATCAGTGTCTCGTTTCAGTGTTTCTCAGGAGACATCACTTTACGTTGATGTATAATTTTGGATAACTCTAAATGCGTTGTACTAAAAATATTTCACTTCCGTTTCATGTACTGGGACGTATTCACAAAAATAAAAAATTGTCAGACTAACGCCATGAGATACGACGGACAATGAAACCTCTTAACTCCAATTTGTTAAGCCGACCGGTGTGGCAGAGCGGTTCTAGGCGCTACGGTCGCAGGTTCGAATCCTGCCTCGGGCATGGATGTGTGTGATGTCCTTAGATTAGTTAGGTTTAAGTAGTTGTAAGTTCTAGGGCACTGATGACCTCAAAAGTTAAGTCCCATATTGCTCAGAGCCATTTGAACCACTTTTTTGTTAAATTTTACGGGTGAAGCAAAAACCGTATCTTAAAAAATAATATGAAGTGATCCACAAAGTTTCTGCATACACTGAAGGGGCAAAGAAATACAGATATATGCAAACAGACAGAATACGGCGTTGCGGTCGGCAACGCCTATATAAGACAACAAGTGTATGGCACAGTTGTCAGATCTGTTACTGCTGCTACAATGGCACGCTATCAAGTGAGTTTGAACGTGGTGTTATGGTCGGCACACGAGCGATGGGGCACAGCATCTCCGACATAGGGATGAAATAGGGATTTTCCCGTACGACCATTTCACGAGTCCGGTAAAACATTAAATCTTCGACTGCCCTGCGGCCGGAAAAATAACCTGCAAGAATCGGACGAATGATGTCTGAAGAGAATCGTTCAGCGTGACAGAAGTGCAATCCTTTCGCAAATTGCTGCAGATTTCAATACCGGGCCACCAACAAGTTTCAGTATGCGAACCATTAAACGAAACATCATCGATATGGGTTCCGGAGCCAAAGGCCCACTCGTGTACCCTTGATCACTGCGCGACACAAAGTTTTACGCCTCGACTGGGCCCATCAACACCGACATTGGATGACTGGAAACGTGCAGCCTGCTCGGACGAGTCTCCTTTCAAATTGTATCGAGCGGATGGACTAGTACAATTGTAGAGACAACCTCATCAGTTCATGGGCCCTGCACGTCAGCAGGGAACTGTTCAAGCTGGTGGAGGCTCTGTAACGGTGTGGGACGTGTGCAGTAGGAGTGATATGAGACCCCTGATACGTCTAGATACGACTCTGACAGGTGACACGTACGTAAGCGTCCTGTCTGATCACCTGCATCCATTCATGTCTATTGTGCATTCCGACGGAGTTGGTCAATTCCAATAGGACAATGCGACACCTTACACGTCCGGAATTGCTCAAGAGCGGCTCCAGGAATACCCTTCCGCGTTTAAAAACTTCGCCGGCCACCAAATTCAGCAGACACGAACATTACTGAGCGTATCTGGGATGCCTTGCGACGTGCTGTTCAGAAGAGATCTCCACCCCATCGTACTCTTACGGATTTATGGACAGTCCTGCAGGAGTCATGGTGTCAATTCCCTCCAGCACTACTTCAGACATTAGTCTAGTCCATACGACGTCTTCTGCGTGCTCGCTGGAGCCCTTCACGATATTAGGCAGGTGTATCAGTTTCTCTGGCTCTTTAGTGTAAGTGAGTGTGTAGTGGAAGTATAGCTGTTGACAGATGAAAGAAATCCCTGCAGTTGCAAATCTCTCTTTGATTATAGAGTTACTCGTTACCGTTATTACGAGTTTTCACAAAAATATGGTTCAAATGGCTCTGAGCACTATGGGACTTAACATCTATGGTCACCAGTCCTCTAGAACTTAGAACTACTTTAACCTAACTAACCTAAGGACAGCACACAACACCCAGTCATCACGAGGCAGAGAAAATCCCTGACCCCGCCGAGAATCGAACCCGGAAACCCGGGCGTGGGAAGCGAGAACGCTACCACACAACCATGAGCTGCGGACGAGTTTTCACAAACAGATGGAGAGAAATCCATGCACTTACAAATCTCTCTTTGATTATAGAGTTACTGATTACTGGAAATACGAGTTTTCACTGACGGATGGAGTTCCAACATTTTCGTTGCCTACCATCCATATGTTAAAGTAAGATATCTTTCAGGAATGACAATGAGATTAAGGGGATACGGAATCACCTATCCCCGCAATGTTAATATATGCCTACTATAGGGAACATTTTCTCACAAACTACTGGAGACAGAGAGGTAAAAATTTTACTGTATGTGCATTCATATGTTACAACAATACTGAAACAACAGTTTATTGTCAAAGTATTTTCTTACAGAGATATTGTACATTTATTTTTAAGTAAATTTTTTCCATCGCTTTTTACTAGACTATCACCCCTAAGTCTTTTGTAAATCAAGTAATTAAAAAATCGTTGTTTCAGTATGTAATAGGGACCTATGTCACTACGTCATAAAAATTTCAGACTTCTAGGTTGACCAGTACCTGAGATAATGTTCCTAGATGAAGTAAAAAGTAAACTTACGGGAAACGGAGAAAGAAGATTAAAACATTCCTGATCCGTAGCTAATACCCCCTTCACAGTCTTCATAATCATCTTCAAGTCTTCTTTTGGCACCCCTCTGCACCTGTCTTGCTTTTTTCACTAATGTCTTGATTATATTATCAGCATGCCTTAGTCTGTGCTGATCTAAAAAGAACATAGCACGTAC
Source organism: Schistocerca nitens (assembly GCF_023898315.1). Taxonomy (NCBI): domain Eukaryota; kingdom Metazoa; phylum Arthropoda; class Insecta; order Orthoptera; family Acrididae; genus Schistocerca; species Schistocerca nitens. The sequence continues at coordinate 27,697,342 of NC_064624.1, forward strand.
CGTACGGGAACCAACACACATACCCAACTTTTGAAGGACCTGGCATTTAGTTATATTTCCAAGATTGAAGGTTGCCACAGCATCATACACACCAAAATGTAGTGTATTAATTCCGACAAACACTGTTTTTGGGAGACGATGCCATATCACACTATTCAAGCACTCGTTGGGGTTCTGCGTTTTTCCGTGAAGACATTTCATCAGAAGACTTCTGTCAGCCAGATCTCTGAAAATGGGCTTTATTTCTGCCATGATGGCTGATGGTAGACTGTGGTGGTGAATGTATTTCTCTCCTGTTGTTAGTCCCCTATTGTATTTACACCAGCTGTTTTCACCTTTGGGGCACAAACCATGTTGTGGATGCTCATCCGTGGATGCGGTGTGGAAATATAAAGCCCATATAGCTCTCCTCATTTCTTCAAGATTGCCTGTATTTTGCCTGATTGCAAGGCCATAGCAGTTCTGAATGTGGTCTATTATGGAATCAGTCAATCTTCCTCTGCCATCCAAGGTTTTCCCATCATCTAGTTTTTTCCCTTTCATAACTGATTTTAACCTTCTCAGCCTGGCACCCATTCTCTTCTGCACATGTCCTATACATTCAAGTTTGCTTATATTTACACTGTTCCCATATGGTTTGCTTTCCAAAACTTCTTTGAATGCTTTAGAGTCACCATCTCCCAGATATTTGACATAGCGAACATTATACCACTGTGAAGAGCGCAATACCCGATCTCACAAATATATAAAAATAAAATAGTTATAATTGTAGTAGAGCTATGTATGATACGTCATTTTAAAGAGGAAACATGGCAGAATATAATACGCCAATAAAAAAAAATTCGATTTTTTAACCCAAAATCCGATTCCGTATCCCCTTAAAATTCTGTAAAGTTGTGTCTTCGTGTGTGAGGAGAAGGGGCGACTGAAATCATCGCACGGGGTTGCAAAATCCCCTGCCAACCGGCTCTGCATGTCAGTCCCATTCGGAGCACCTCAGGTCACCTACCTTCTGTTTCTGATAGTTACGGGCATCCGCGATCACTAGCGGCCATTTTTCTCCTACTTATTGCGCTGTACAGCAGCCTTAATTTAATTTCACATTCCCCACTACAAACGAGAACCATACTTGAAGGTGATTGGCCCTGAAATGAACATTTACAACTACATGTTCCCGACTTAAGTTTACACCGTAGCAGTTCATGCGTAACGCTCGCCTCCGGTCAGTTGGCAGTGCTGAGCAAGAAACTCCCAATCATTTGTGCTTCTACGTTCTCCCCACCATAGCGGGTTTGCTATTGTACCACTGCCACTTGCATCTCCCGTGACAAACTCTGCCAATTTTGCATGTGCATACAGTACTTCTTATGGATATATCTGTTTCTTATGTCTGTTTACAATTGTGTACTCCACGATTAAAGCCTTAAACCACAGTTTTATTTGTGTATGAGGGCGTTCCTAAAATTATTCAAATTCGTCGCGTAATCTCCAAAGCGACGAAAGCCTTCTGCCTAAAAGCCTTTAACTGAATTAAAAGAGTTAGCAGGACACTTTATCGCTTATAAGTTAGCCTATACGCTGCACTGAGTATTCTAATGCCTAATACCAAAGTTCATACGTTTATGAGAGGAGGACAGTATAAAATTTTCAAATAATTTTTTTATCAAATAACATACATCATAGCAGATGAAATATTGGAGCTAAACACACAATTCTTTCCACACTTCTCAGAAGTTACCATAAAAAACCACATGCAGAGTTTCATCAAAACAACTTCTGCACTTTTTGAGAAAATGGTACACAAAGGGGGACTGATTTTTATACTTTACATTTATTAACTTATTATTTTTTATATTTTTAATTTGAAAGCCTAGAACCATGAAAATTTACACCAATGTTGTTTAAGATATGTATCATATATTGTAAGATGTTCATTAAAATGCCCTTGGAACTTTAAGAGGTATAACGATTTATGTTCCAAACATAAATCCTACCCGCTCCACTAGAGCGTACAACGTCATTTTAGAGAGTGAAAAATGCTCTTATTAGTGCTCGGGCGTAATTTCTTACAGTTAACTCGTTAAAAATGATAAATGGAAATGAGTGTATGGCATGGTTGGCCAATAGGCCCCATCTGGGGAAGTTCGGCAGCCAAGTGCAAGTCTCATTTCAGTCGATGCTACATTGGGGGACTTGTGCGCCGGTGATGAGAATAAAAGGATGATGAATACAGCCTGAACAGAGAAAAATCTCTTACCTACCCGGGAATCGAACCTGGGCCCACTTGCATGGGAGGCGAGTACGTTACCACCCAGCTCAAATGCCGACTGTGAAAAGTGATAATGGGGTATAATAAATAGCAGCTGGCCAGTGCACGCATACCGAACAAAGGAAGGAGTGAAGAAAGGAACTTTGATGTCCGGTCGACAGCCAAAGTTATTAGTTTGCTTGAAGGGAAAGGGACGTGGGCAGCCGTTCCTATGACTCATCCCGCCATCTGCGTAAAAAGTTAGTGGAAACCACGGCAAACCCAAACTTGGTGTTGGCCCAGGGACTGAACCCGGGTCCCTCAAATCCGAGTCGAACCGCTTTGCCACTATATGAGCACTGGGCGGCCTCGCATATGTGTCGAGGTCGATACTGACACTGATCAGACCTCTGATGACGTACGTAGCTGCAGTCTGGAGATACGCAGCTCCTACGCACCCGCAGATCATACAGAACGAGCGACTATGCATCATTAGCAACGCTCCACGCTACACCCGCACCCTGGATCCTCACACTGAATACCGCCTTGGAACCCTCAAGGAAGTATTCAGAGTCGCCATACGACTATACAGGAGCTCGAGGCACCCGAACAATCCTTTCATCCTTGCTCTGGAAACTAAGGTCACAACCATAGATGGAAGTATAAGCGGCCAAAGACACTCCTAGCTAGGGTATAACCACCTATCATTCATTTCATTTCCATGTCCGGTCAGCATTTCCAAAAAATAGCAGTTGCTATAGCTTTGTCATTTCCTTCGCAAACATCTTGTATTGAGCGCGGGTTATCCAGGAGGGGGCATACAAATAGATGGCTCGGATATTCTTCAGCCCCGTAGTCGCAAAAGGTGTTAGTGGTCACCGGAAGGACTCCCTAGTTCTTCAGGTTGGTCTTGTATCGGGGGACGCCCACTCTTACGCGATTGGCGGACCTCCATACGGGGTATTGTACGTTTGCGGCAGGAGCTTGTTCTTCTTTTGGTGAAACGTCTACGAACAGTGAGCTCTTCCATGGCGAGCTAACATACACTCAAAAGCGGCAACATCGCCAAGCCCCTGCCAAAACATTGACTGAATACGCCAGCTTCTTTCAAAGCCGACCAATAGGCTACAGCAGGGAATCCGTCAAGCCACACGATAGGCGTAAATTGAGACGCGTATAGCGCGTGTGCGCGCATTTTTGTGGCTACACAGGTTCAGATGGGAGCGCGCAAACTGGGACGCGACGCGACTGGGACGCGACGCGCGTCTGGCCCAGGTCCCGCGGCGTTGTGGTCGCGGCAGAGTTTCTCGCGCCACGCATTCGCTGAGGGAGGGGTGAGGCGGGGAGCGGGAGGCAGTCCCGACATATGCTCACTTCGGCAGGGCGGATATGGGCAGCGGAAGTATTGCCCATCCGAAAAGTACAGCGTTGCAGTATATTGAATTTTATTGTCACTGAGTAGTGTTTCGTTTTTCGCCGTCTCTTTTCGTTAGTACATAATAGTTTTCAGTTGCATATATCTGTCTATTTTTTCATGTTGTCTATTCTTTTGTTATGAACCATGCACAGTTTAGTAACTGATGTACCATTAGCCACTGGGACTATATCTTCTGCCTCCACAATCTTTTCAGATCGTAAGACGGGACACATGATTTATCGTAAGGGTAGCGAGTAAGGAAGTAGGGAATATTATAAAATCATGTGATCTAGAAGAAAGGCAGGAAAGTAAAACAAAGTTACCTACTTGCTGCTTGTTATGCTGATATGCCTACGATCTGTTACAAAATGTCGAAAAGGCGTAATTTCCTCAGGTATGATCCCTTTGTGCTCCTGGTAGAAGACGTCCAAGATCTGAAGAACATAAGTTCCACTGTCATTACTTGGACACGGATGTGATAACAGATATTTTACTACATACATATGGACATCACACTATCAGCATTAATAAACTAACTATACAACAGGCTACACAAATGAAGAGGTGGTCGAAATTATTCCGAAAATATGAGTATCCTGAAAGAGTGTGGTATTTTAATATATTTAATGCGTTGAAATGTGTTGCCTACAGGGGCAGATCTACTTTAACAACAATGTTTTTCGAACGATGTGGACTCCCGCTCATAAGACACACCTGGCTACCCTCCACATTTGCCCGCATCTCGTGGTCGTGCGGTAGCGTTCTCGCTTCGCACGCCCGGGTTCCCATGTTCGATTCCCGGCTGGGTCAGGGATTTTCTCTGCCTCGTGATGGCTGGGTGTTGTGTGCTGTCCTTAGGTTAATTAGGTTTAAGTAGTTCTAAGTTCTAGGGGACTTATGACCATAGCAGTTGAGTCCCATAGTGCTCAGAGCCATTTGAACCATTGGAACCCTCCACATTTCTGCCGCACGCACTGTTCTCAGCTGCTGACAATGCACTGACCATTGTGTTGTGCACGGATCCATGCTTACTTTTGTCAATAACAACTATTTTATTCTCGAATCACGTGTTGTCAGTTTGGCAAGCCGTAGGTGAGTAACCGGCATCTAGCATGTGCCTGTCATTCCGCCTGAAGGGTGCGCTCGCCATTATTTTAACACCGCTCAGATGAACAGAAGTAATAAAATCTTTGGTAGGTTTCTAGTCCGGTCGTCCAGTGTTAAAAATACGATGGGTTATGGGGATTCAACCAAAATTCCAACAGAATTGGCGACTTATTTTTGTGTGAATTGTTAACCTTTTCTCATTCGAAGAAGCATCATCATTTATGAGTAACGCTCACATTTCTCTTATTAACAGGTGTAATTGTACTTCTTTTCCAAAAACACAGTACAATTTGCACTAACGCATCTTGTAGCAGCTATTGCGTCAGAATTATGAAACAGAGTGTCCCATTAAATAAGTAATTGGCGACCAGAGAGCTCAGTAGCTTACGAAAAACCTCATCGTGTCGGTTTACAGTGACATAAGAGAAGAAATTTCATGTTTATTTGCATATTATCTGTCGATAACTGTTAAAAAATTAGAGTCCCTGGAAAGAAAACATAAAATAGGAAGTATAACTTCCGACATATCTCCATACATAAGAAAGTTCTGTTTGTTTATCAATTGGCAAAATACTCACCTCCTTATGTGCTATCATTCACCAAAATCTTGTCTCGATATCTCGAGCGTATTAGGAGATATGAGGGATGTTGTGAATATTTCATTCTCGCAGGCGTGAGATCGGTAGTGAACGCGCGACGTAGGATCCAATTTCTCGAGATCGGAGACAGATAGAGACCTCCTCCCAAGTCTAAAGAAAAATTCAGTGTGTTGGCTAAATTTCGCAAACATGCGGTGAAATACGGGACAAAATGCAAAATCATAGCGACCTTTATTTTTCATTGCAAACTTTTCGAATTTTGCTTAGTGTCTTAATAAAATGTGTATATCACAAAAAGTATGACCTTTAGCGAGACGATGGGCACTTCGCCACGTAGCTGACACATAGTGCCACAAGTAAGGTAAAAATCAAATATTTTTACCGAATAATTTCTGCAAAAGGAAGATTACTGTGTGCGCGCGCTTCTATTCTGTCAGCGCCGAGCGTCGCTAACCGGTACGTGGAAAGTCTGTGTACACGTCTCAATATGAGAAGCACCAGCACGGCACGTGCGGCACGTGCGTGTCTCGCTGTAGTGTCGTCTCACGTCATACGCGCTATACGCCTCTCAATTTGCGTTTAGCCTAACGCACAAACAAATCACAAACACTACCCTACACTGTGGATCTGATATATGACCTATCGGACACTAAACGATAATGTGCCCATATGTTACAGGTATGCTGATGCTGACCGAGAGGCCAACATCGTCACCCAGCTGCAGCCGGCGAACGACATGGCTCCACAACGTCAAAGGTATGCGCCTGCATGATATCCACTACTAACAAAGCCTGCCCTTGCATGACCTGTCGCAGGCAGCAAGAAATCCGCTAGTGCTCTTACAACCCCACCCAACCATCGCAGAGGATTTTTTCCCTTGACTCTTGCCTTGATACATTTTTCCTCTGCCGTTCAAACCGCTACTCTTCGTTCAACTTTCGACTCAATCTACCTCCAGATGGGCCCGTATTAATGGATAACCGTAACCAGACGTACGCAAACATCACAGTACCCACATCCCGCGAGACCCCACATAGTGGAAACTAGCCAATATGCAGAGACAGCACTAGGCCTGTTGTGTTGCCCATCATGCCGGTGTGGGTGTGGAGGGGCCCCACCCTACTAAAAATAAAATCGCATACATGTATGAGTGCGGACGCGACTCTCCATTTTCTTCGTCTTCATTAAAATACTCACTAATAATACATCGAACAATTAATTTATATCGCTGTATTAAATTTCAAGTAAGAACTACAGAACTTGTTTCGTAAATTGTACCAGAATATTTTGTGGAACCTAATACTAGGCCACGATTTTCTCGTCCTCGAAATTTCAGAGCACTGAATTACTTGAAAACAAAAGAGAAAATTTCTTTTTATAAATGATAACTTGTAAGTCGACGCCATTGAAATCCTGTCTTCCACTTGTACACTCCTGGAAATTGAAATAAGAACACCGTGAATTCATTGTCCCAGGAAGGGGAAACTTTATTGACACATTCCTGGGGTCAGATACATCACATGATCACACTGACAGAACCACAGGCACATAGACACAGGCAAAAGAGCATGCACAATGTCGGCACTAGTACAGTGTATATGCACCTTTCGCAGTAATGCAGGCTGCTATTCTCCCATGGAGACGATCGTAGAGATGCTGGATGTAGTCCTGTGGAACGGCTTGCCATGCCATTTCCACCTGGCGCCTCAGTTGGACCAGCGTTCGTGCTGGACGTGCAGACCGCGTGAGACGACGCTTCATCCAGTCCCAAACATGCTCAATGGGGGACAGATCCGGAGATCTTGCTGACCAGGGTAGTTGACTTACACCTTCTAGAGCACGTTGGGTGGCACGGGATACATGCGGACGTGCATTGTCCTGTTGGAACAGCAAGTTCCCTTGCCGGTCTAGGAATGGTAGAACGATGGGTTCGATGACGGTTTGGATGTACCGTGCACTATTCAGTGTCCCCTCGACAATCACCAGTGGTGTACGGCCAGTGTAGGAGATGGCTCCCCACACCATGATGCCGGGTGTTGACCCTGTGTGCCTCGGTCGTATGCAGTCCTGATTGTGGCGCTCACCTGCACGGCGCCAAACACGCATACGACCATCATTGGCACCAAGGCAGAAGCGACTCTCATCGCTGAAGACGACACGTCTCCATTCGTCCCTCCATTCACGCCTGTCGCGACACCACTGGAGGCGGGCTGCACGATGTTGGGGCGTGAGCGGAAGACGGCCTAACGGTGTGCGGGACCGTAGCCCAGCTTCATGGAGACGGTTGCGAATGGTCCTCGCCAATACCCCAGGAGCAACAGTGTCCCTAATTTGCTGGGAAGTGGCGGTGCGGTCCCCTACGGCACTGCGTAGGATCCTACAGTCTTGGCGTGCATCCGTGCGTCGCTGCGGTCCGGTCCCAGGTCGACGGGCACGTGCACCTTCCGCCGACCACTGGCGACAACATCGATGTACTGTGGAGACCTCACGCCCCACGTGTTGAGCAATTCGGCGGTACGTCCACCCGGCCTCCCGCATGCCCACTATACGACCTCGCTCAAAGTCCGTCAACTGCACATACGGTTCACGTCCACGCTGTCGCGGCGTGCTACCAGTGTTAAAGACTGCGATGGAGCTCCGTATGCCACGGCAAACTGGCTGACACTGACGGCGGCGGTGCACAAATGCTGCGCAGCTAGCGCCATTCGACGGCCAACACCGCGGTTCCTGGTGTGTCCGCTGTGCCGTGCGTGTGATCATTGCTTGTACAGCCCTCTCGCAGTGTCCGGAGCAAGTATGGTGGGTCTGACACACCGGTGTCAATGTGTTCTTTATTCAATTTCCAGGAGTGTATAAGCGTATAAACGCCACCCGCCGCCAAGACCACAGTCTCCATGGGTTTCAAGACCGATACAATGTATTCCTAAATATGATTCTGGACTTCGGCCTGCGGTTTTAAATTCTGAAGAGTTGTGGTATTTGATAGAAAACGTACCCAAACAAACCAGAAAGCTTGATTATCCTCGTGACGTTTGAAGTCGACGATTTTCGACTTACGCCGAGTCCCACGTGAGCGACAGAAGCGACCGGCAGCGAGCGTCTCCTGGATGCGCGACACTCCAGCGACAGGCAGCAGCATCGGGGGAAGAAGCTCGGCGGTCCTGCGTGCGAGCGGCCGTGTCGCGCTGCAAGATGGCTGCTGAGAGCCGGCCAGCTGTTTCTGTAAAACGCCGCCCCTAAACTGTAGGATACTGCAGCTGGAGGGTAAGGCCACAGAAGTAGGTTTACTTAAGAAAATAAAGCGAAAAGGAACGCTGTGCATGAAACTTATAAAGGGAGGAATCTCAATGGAGAATATCATAAATATCATCAACTACGAAGATCACCAGACAAATTCTTCGAATACACGTGAATGAGCAGAGGAGCATTCGACTATCTCATCAATAAATTAAATGCGAATGTTTTTTACATGAACAAGAACTTTTAACAGCCAATAAATGAGGAAGAATGACTGACTACATGAGTAACTACCCTAAATACACACATAAACACACAGACTGATAACCTGCATATCTAGCCATGGTGTAGTGGTAGAGAAAGAATTTGTGGTTACGTGTGTCGAGAAGGTCCTCCGTTCGATACTGGGTTCTTAGTACATTTTAACTGACTCAGTTATAGTTCTGTATACAGAGTTTTATGTATACTATTTACACTGCATCGCTGAGTATATATTTGAGGTTTTGCCAAATAACTTGATCTTTAGGTGTGCACACACCTGTCCCAGTATATCGCACACATGAATTTCCTAATAAATTACAATGAAACATGAAATTTTAAAGATATTTGATGTTGCGAACGTAATTCATCAGCAGTCAGTGCTAAGGCCAAGCGTTTCAATTAATCTAAACAGTCTGTAAAAGTGGAGCATACTAAATTTTCGAAAAGAAACTCAAACGTTTTGTGTAATGATTTGTCTATAAGTATGAAATAAAAAATATTAGGGAAACGTTTGGTGCACCTCATTTTCTGTTCAAGATTTCGAGCATAATTCCAAGGCACATAGAACGTTTCTCTGATCTGCTTATTTCTTTTTCAAAAATCATTTCATAAAATATTTGACCGACTTCTTTCATTTTTTTATTTTCGAGCTTGTCAGGAAGCATGATCTTAGTGACTCCTCGTTTGCCTTCCTAACGTACATGATTCGAAGGAAGCCTTATTGACATTTAAATACCGCACCAATGTTTCCTTTTATGTGCAAAACAGCTAGGCCTTGAACAGATGAAATTTTTGACACTTCATTTACTTAGCTTGGCAGCAACGTGTCGTGAAACATTTCAATTTTTTCTCAACTCATTAATTAAGTTTTCGTTGATTACCCTGATTACTTTCAAGCAGTTAAATACTTTCATGCAAAACTAGACCTCACGTTTTCCTGTTTCTCTCCCTTTGTTTAGCTATGAAAATTCGGACAAAACCTCATGGTGTAATTTATAGGGGATCTTGTTTTCGCTCTGCTCATACGTTTACGAAAGCAAATCGAGTGTCAATCATACGATAAAATAGTCCTTTCTGCGTGCTGTCACTTCCAAAAATCGTCGTTTCGATATCTTGAACCGTTTATGAGATACGACGATTTTTACGACCACTTGATTCCCGAAGCGCAGGAAAAGTTCGGACGCGCTGCGAGCGACGCGTCCGCAGATGTAACAACCAATATCTCAAGAATGAAAAGAAATGTTCCGGCATCAGCTTTAAATACAATTTAGATATATTGGCTACATTTCATACATAATAATGTATGGCCTTAAATGAAATATATGGAAAGTCTACGCAATGTGATTTTACCTCTGCAAATTCTTAAACATTTCGTGCACCCATGTACTGAATTTCGTGCAGCACAGTAACTAAGACGAATAACGAAAATAAATTGAGACCTTTATCGAGCGAAGATATCAAGCTGTAAGATGCGGAAGAACCAAATTTTTTCACCAAATAGTTTTCTTAAATTCAGATGATAAGTATTTCATAGCAGCCGTCGCGTCCGCTCCACTGCCTTGCCGGGAAGACGAGTCGCGCGTGCTGGAGCCGTCGTCTGCGCAGAAATTCCTGATCCCGAAACAGGTCCAGAGTTGTACGAAGTGGTGGCGACGAATATGACTCATGGACCGTGTGGCGATCACGACCAGGAGTTTGGTACAAAACAAATGCCGTAAACTTTATCCGCATGCTTGTCTGGGTCTCTCACACCCACAGGCAGCGGCGGTCACCTCGTGTACCGTCGTCGCTCTACGCAGGATGACGGCGTATCGATAACGTCGAAAGACAAAAAACAAAGACGTTGTACTGGGCAACAGCTGGACTGTTCCGTATTCTTCGCTGCTTTCCAAAACATCCAAAGCGCACTGGAATGTTGAGTAGTGCAGTTCTGTCGAGTGCATCAAGTACGTTTGCAAGTACGTCACGGGAGGAAGCGACATGGCTGTACTTGGTACATCGGCTTCTGATGCCAACGATTAAGTTTCGCAATTCCGGATAAGAAGATATGTCAGCAGCAATGAGACGGGGTGGAGGATCTTTCAATCTCCATTTGCGAAAATCATCCCACGTGGTCCATTTTGTTGTGCACCTGGAGAATGGGCAACGAGTCTATTTGACGGAAGCAAACGCAGCGCAGAGAGCTGAAAGACCACCAGCTACAACTTTGATCAGCTTCCTCTTGGCATGCGCAGGTGATCCATAAGCGAGAACTTTGCTTTACACGGAATGCCGAGGTATTTCAAGTGGAGCGCATTATTTAAAAAAAAAAAAAAAAAAAAAAAAAAAAACAGAAGTCGAACGTATGGCACACGGAAAGCCTATTCCTGGATACGTGAATGTACGCTGATGAGCCAAAAACATTACGCCCACTGCCCACCGCGACTCTGGATGCCGCCTGGTAGCGCTGCAGGCACGTGACGTGATATCGACAGTAAGTAAGCGGAGGAGACACGGACGAGGGATCACCCTAGTGAAGGTAAGCGACTTCGACAAAGGGCAGAGTATTATTAGGCAGAGCCTGTGAGCGACTAACTCGAAAGCGGCAAAGTTGGTGGAATGTTCACGTGCTACTGTCGTGAGCACCTACAGAAAGAGGGACAGTGAGACTACGACTAGGCGCTAAATGGTGGGACGACCACGACTCTTCAACGAACGCGGGATTCGGAGGCTTGTCTGGTGATCTGTGGCATCTCTGCCGAAAGAGCACTATACTGGTCCACGCACAAGTTTTTCGGAGCCCACCGTTCGTAGTACGTTGTCGAACATGGAGCTCCGCAGCAGACCGCCCCTACATGTTCACATGTTGACCTGACGACATCATCAGTTACGACTGCTGTGGGCATGGAACCGTCGGCATTCAACCGTTGACCAACGGAAACGTAAATAACATTTCTGCTACACTAAGTCGATGTTCGTCTCCACAAACGCCGTTATAGAGATGAACGGCGTCTCGAAACGTCGAAACGAGCAGCGCGCCACGGACGCAGCCTAGTGCGAGCAATATTATGCTGTGGAAAACATTCTCCTCAGCTTGGATGGCACCTGTGGTAACAATCGAAGACACGCTGACAACTGCGAACAACCTGCATCCCATCATGCTTGAAGTCATCCCAGACGGCGATGTCATCTTTCAGCAATATACACTGAAGAGCCAAGAAAACTGGTACACCTGCCTAAAATCATCTAGATGCCTCGCGAGCACGCAGAAGTGCAGCAAACGATGTGGCATGGACTCGACTAACGTCTGAAGCACTGCTGGAGGGAACTGACACCATGAATCCTGCAGGGCTGTCCATATCCATCCATCAGATTGTCTCCATACCCGTACACTTCGTTCTGTTCAATACAATTTGAAGCGAAACACGTCCGACCAGGCGACATGTTTCCAGTCATCAACAGTCCAATGTGGTGTTGACGGGCCCAGGCGAGGCGTAAATGTTTGTGTCGTACAGTCATCAACGGTACATGAGTGGGCCTTCAGCTGCAAAAGCCCGTGTTGATGATGAGAACTGGGATCTCAGGATGGGGCAGGATAAGGTTACGATTGTGGACGGCGCCGTAATCAGTTACTCTCGGTTGCACAACAAATAGTAAACTTTATTTAAAGAAATTAAAATTTTAAAACAATCTCTTTAAAAGAACATACAGTTGACTGTATGACGGCTGAAAGGCCTGAGTTAGGAGTCAGGAGAACAATTCCAAATAGCTCGTATTAAGATAAATACTTCGTTTTACGACAAACTGCAACACTAATGAAAGCCTTATTATAAAAGAAGTGAAATTATTACTCGGCTGAAAGCCACAAACAACTTCAAAACACAAAAAGCTGAAGGCCTGAATTAGAAGTCAGAAGAACAATTCCAAATATCACACATTTCAATAAATTCTTTTCTTTTAAAACACGTTTGCTTTAAAGAAACTTTGCTTTAAAAAAAGTTATTGTAGCACGGCTACTACGAGAGAAGTGAAACTATTGTTCGGCTGAAGGTCACACACAACCTCAAATCACAAATGGCTGAAGGCCCGAACTGGAAGTCAGAAAAACAGTTCCAAATAGCACCTTTAAAATAAATAGCTTGCCTTTAAAACAAGTTAGCTAAAAAAAAAAAAAAAACTTACTGAAAATCGGCTGAAGGCCTTATGACGAAATAAGCGAAATTATTGCTCGGCTGAAGGCCACACCAACAATAATTAGAAAATTACACATATCCTGAAAATAAACATCACACTCTAATGAATCAGGACAAGCAGTTCTCCGCAAGTGTCCCAACGGTTGGCCTGGGAAGGTAACATAAGGTAAGGTGAGACAGGCAGCCAAGAGTTGTACTCACGTAGCAGGATGACATCTCAAGCTAGGGGCAGCTTAAGCGCCGACCGACCGACTAACCAATGCGCCGATCACCGGTACAACGATGGAATAGTTTCAGGCAAGGGCGAAGAGACAGACAGCACTACGTCTTCAGAAAACACCCAAGGCCGAAGGAAACATTTGAACGAAGGTAGACATACCAAAATACAGGCACAGTACAATACAAGAGGCTGTCGAACTACGCGCCGTGTCGGACAGCATCAACAGGACAAGGAAGGTACACTGCCGGAAAAGTACGCCAACTTCCATGGCAGGTAACTGGGGCGTGTGTCGCCAGCGGTCGGGCGAGCCGCACACGGATCAGATGATGCTCCGTTGAATGGTTCCTACGCTGGTGGCGCAGCACTGAAATCTGCAGCAATTTGCGGAAGGTTTGCACTTCTGTCACGTTGAACGACTCTCTTCAGCCGCCGTTGGTTCCGTTCTTGCAGGACCTCTTTCCGGGCGCAGTGATGTTGGAGATCTGAAGTCTTACCAGATTCCTGATATTCACGATACACTCTTGAAATGGTCGTACGGGAAAATCCCCGCTTCATCGCTACCTCAGAGAGTCTGTGTCGCATCGCTTGTGCCCCGACGTAACACCAAGTTTATCTCGCTTATCTAGATAACCTGCCATTGCAGCAGCAGTAACCGATCTAACAGCTGCGCCAGACACTTGTTGTCTTACATAAGCGTTGCCGTATTCTGGCTGTTTACCTATTCTCTATTTGAATACCAATGCCTGGTTTCTTTGGCGCTTCAGTGTAACTGTCCGTGTCTGGAAGCCAGAACCGTGGTACAATGCCTTGAGGAGCATTGCAGTGAACTCACGTTGATGTCTCGGCGACCAAATTCGCCTGATGTGAGTCCTATAGAACCCATGTTGGCCGCTGTAGGGCGCCATCACGGCGTGTACAGATCGCCGTCCCGTTATTTACTCGAATTACGTGAACTGTGCGTAGAAATCTAACGCCACGTGCCTCCACAAACGTACCAACAGAGTGTCGGCTCCCTGATACACAGAATAAGTGATGTATTTCGTGCCCAAGATGGACAAACAAGCTATAAAACAGATGGTCATAATGCACTGGTTAATCAGTGTATATTCAACTGATGCATTGGAACGCATTTACACAGTTGTTCCGAGCAATGACGAATATATTTACCTACGGTTTTTTAATGTTTAATGATGGTGGACCGCTGTGGCCGAGCTGTTCTAGGCGTTCAGTCCGGAACCACGAGGCTGCTGCGCTTGCAGGTTCGAATCCTGCCTCGGGCATGGACGTGTATGATGTCCTTAGGTTAGTTGGGTTTAAGTAGTTCTAAGTCTAGGGGACTGGTGACCTCCGATGTTAAGTCCCATACTGCTCAGAGCCATTTGAACCATTTGAATGTTGGTGGATCGACTTCTTTTGAATCTTTATTAACTCTCAATGGTGAGTAGTGCGCAGCGTATCGAGACAACTGTCAAGTGTTCACACATGCTCGGGGATGACATTCACGGGGATCACACAGTCGCTGATGCTGTAATTTTGTCCACCGCGCAACAAATTCAAACACTTTCTACCACCATCATTTCAACGTGTTTTCCATCGGGTCCGGTTCGTTTGTGGAAAAAATGCGAGGACAGTATTGCTGAAGTCATTCTGCATTAAGTGTGTACAACAACAGCGAACCCTAAACTTGAATTTCACGCGGTAGTCCACACCGAGGTGTTGATTTCCCCAGACGACAAGTGCCTGATGGTGTCGGGCAAGATGTTGCACGGTTAGGACCGCCAGCGCCGAATCGCGTCCTGCACGATACACTCGAGAAAGTGAAAGAGGACGGCAGTACAATGGAGATGCTTTGAGTCAGTCAGTACCAACTCAGGTCCCACTTTTATCAGCAGCAGAAAACACTGATGACAACAGTCGCCAGCCGGTTGTCATTTGCATCTGCAATTGAGAGGATACTGCAGAGAAATACTGCTCTAAAAAGTTGTTTCCTATCTAAACGGAACTGTCTCGTAACTATTAGGTTCTTTCCTGGAAACTCCACTGCCAGAAGGCTAGTTACTGTTTACACACAGTACAAGATGAGAACAAAACTGCTGTAGAACTCTACTCTGTTACACAGAGCACTGCCTCCAGTTCGCATAAAAGGGCAGAAAACGTTGTGTCCCTTTAAAAGTGAAGCATATTATTACTGAATCTGATCACAGAAATTCACTTAAAGTGGTTGACAGTTGAATGTACAACTATTACAATATAAACTACATCTTTGTGCTAAGCGGATACCCCAGTACAGTGGTATGTATTTCATTGGTTAACTCTGGAAAGAGAATCAAAGTGGAAAGCAGTGGAAAAAAGCTCTTATTTTTCAGAAGTGTTATTATTGTTATTTAATGACTCTGAACTCTTTGATGCACTACGTGCTTTAGGAACACTGGAGTTCTGCATGATGAACTGCGCAACTTGCTGAATGAATGTATTGAATTGTTGAGGTAAGCAGAGTAAGTCACTGTTGAAAATGTAAAGTTGTTGTTGACTGGACTGTACAACATGAAAAATGTAACATGTGTTAAGTACTGTGACGAAGTTATCTGAAGGACAGATTTACTTTTTTTTTTTTTTAAAGGGCTAAAGAAATGAAAATATGTGAAATAAACCACATTATCTGAATTCCCCCAGTGTTTGAACATTAAAATATAGTAACCCTATGTGTAGGGGAGGCAACGGCCTTGCAGCAGTGGATACACCGGTTCCAGTGAGATCACCAAAGTTAAGCACTGTCGGGCGTGGCCGGCACTTGGATGGGTGACCATCCAGCCGCCATGCGCTGTCACCATTTTTCGAGGTGCCCTCAGCCTCGTGATGCCCAGTGAGGAGCTACTCGACCGAACAGTAGCGGCTCCGGTCCATGAAAACCGTCATAATAACCGGGAGAGCGGTGTGCTGACCACACGCTCCTCCTATCTGCATCCTCAACTGAGGATTACACGGCGGTCGGATGTCCCGATGGGCCACTTGTGGCCTGAAGACGGAGTGCTATGTGTAGGGTGTTCCTAATTAATGTTCCAGTATGAAAAAGCTGTAGAAAGAGAATCAATGCTCAGAATGGCGTCAAATTTGAACAGCATATTATTCACGCAGGGGAAACATTGTGGGAAAAAAGAAAAAAAAAACGAAATAAAAATGTGGCCAGTAGACGAAGCTATAAGCGTCAAGAGGACACATGCCAACGGATACGCGGCGCACGGCTGTTCCTCAATTCGTGTCCGAGACGCCCTGCGTGACTGTCTCCACGAAGGATCGCAAGATGGCGATGAAGCTCTTCTATAAGAACGGTGGCAGCGCGCGAACAGGCCCGCAGAAGTTCCAGACACGGAAGTACAAGTAAAGGTATTACTGTGTTGTCTGCTAAGGTGTAAGAAGTGTGTCAGAACTCTCCATTACACTGAAAACAATATAACCAACTTAACCCTATTCTTTGTACTGTCTAAGCACTCACACATCGATAGTAACAATCTGAGGGCGAAACATGGGAGCGCGATTCCAAGTCTGTCTGCGAGAGTAAACTTTCAGTAGTGTCGGTCGAGAGCTCGGAAACAGAAGACGTGTCACGCTGCCCTCACGCCGATGATGGCAGATTTTACCACACACAAGGTCTGATTTCGTTTATATGGCCAGGAGAGATCTAGATGGCTTAACTACGCCTGAGGATGGAATTCAAGGTAAAATTCGCAAGCATAGTGCAAAAGCAATTGCAGGGTTTGGCCTGCGATTGTCAGTCCGAGTTTGCATTAATACAATGTTTTGCTTGTCAGTTAAAGAAGCCTCTGTATGCTCCAAATAATAATAATTGTTCTCCACATCTAAATAATATGCTGTGGTTATTAAATGTTAATGTAACTTTTAAATTGAAATAATTTGTTAATCTGACACTCAGCCATGATTGATACCTATGGCATTGTCCATTATTTCTGAAGTTTTAAACAGACTTAATTTATTAAATTCCTTCTCACAAGTTATTTACCAGTTAACAGGACGCAAACAAACTCCTTTTTATTAAATTCGTTCTTAGTAACGATAAGCTTTAGTCGCTGCTGCTGCATGCTGCTGTCAATTGCTGTAAACCACATGGAAAAAGGCAATCATCTAAATGGATGAGTGCAAAACTTAGGGCCAAAACAGAGACACTTACACACCTCAGCGTGTCATGTACTGTAATCCAGTAAATTCCGTTGCACAAGCCAGATTCTGTATGACTTGTAAATTCTTGTACAAAAACTCCAGTCAGACAGCCTAGGTATTGATTGTTAAAGGTTCATTTGCTCCTGTAATTTTTCATATTCAAAACCGCAGTAAGATAGCGTATCCAAATGTTGGTTTTAAGTTTTGCGTCTGTAGCGATTCTGTTGAGGGCTTAAATGACAGTGAAACAGATACTCAAACAACACTCACACAGTGTTATGCAGGTCAGATTCGGTTTACTGATAGCTCACGTTCCTTATCGACTCTATTTTCACGGACGAACATAGGTAATATTTGTTGTACTAACATCACAACATAGACGTTATAGAGGTTCTGGAAAAAAGATTACAAAATTCAAAAAGACAGGTTTTTTGAACTACAGCGTCCGAAACGACGAAACCAGCTGATCTGACGTCTGTCAAAAATGTGGCGACAACTTTGCTGGAGGGATCGAACGGTGGTGCACGAACATACAGTGCGAGGGGATTACCCAAACTTTGGATATGCCCGCGACCACGGTGCATAAATTCCTACGAAACATCCAGCACTGCTGTCCACACAACATTACCCGTGTTTAGGAGTTGCTTTCTGATGACCCACCAGCATGACAAACGTTCGCTCTGGAATTTCTAGCTCACATGCAAGTCGACAACGACTGGCCTCGGAACATTCTGTGGACAGACGAAGCCCACTTCCATCTCCACAGACGTGTCCATACCCAGAACAGCAGAATATGGGCAACGGAAAATCCACACGCAAATCAACCTTTGATTCTGCAAAGGTGACTGTGTGGTGCGGGTTGGCAGAACCGTTTATCGTAGGGTCATATTTTTTTCGAGTCCAGCGGGCCCCGTTACCTGTACCGTCACTGGTAAACGCTGTGAGCGTCTTTCGCGCACCAACGTCGTCCCAACCCTTCAACAGCGTGGATGTGTGGGTGGGATCATTCTTATGCAAGATGGCGCTGCTTTGCACATCGCACAGCCTGTGAAGGGGCTGCTGCAGAGGCATTCCGGTTCAAATGGCTCTGAGCACTATGGGACTTAACATCTGTGGTCATCAGTCCCCTAGAACTTAGAACTACTTAAACCTAAGTAACCTAAGCACATCACACACATCCATGCCCGAGGCAGGATTCGAACCTGTGACCGTAGCGGTCACGCGGTTCCAGACTGAAGCGCCTAGAACCGTACGGCCACACCGGCCGGCACGCATTCCGGAAGTGCTCGCAGAATTACCAGCCGTCATTCCCCTACAGCCTGGCCATCCAGATCATCTGGTCTCATTCCGCGTGGCTTCTGGCCGAGGGGTTACCTGGAAGGTGTTGTGTTCAGTGCTCTGACTGCGAAGGCGGCTGAATTAGCGGCACGCCTTACGCAGGGCATCCTGACCGTGACCCCTGAGAAGCTCCGATCAGTCATGCCCTTGAACAACAGGGTGGTGTAATGTGCCTCTCATACCATAGCCATCGTATTGTGATTCATACGTCAGTTGTAGCCGACAACATCTACGATAAGACTCTAGGACCTTAATAATTTCATGAAACCAAGTTTTGTGTAAAATAGAGGTGAACTTTTCTTTGAGTCCTCCAAACAATGGAATACTACAGTTTTGCCTCCAGCGTTTGCACTGGAGTTGGTAAGACTTCCTGAGGCCAGTGTCTGTGTTTTGCACTGCCGTCCCTTTCGCATATGAAGTAGGGGTACGGAGTATGGCCAACCCTTCACCAATGGTCAAGGAGAATACTTTCAGATTCCCACAAATGATGGACTAATATTCTTTGTTATTAAGATTCTCCGGCTTCAAGCCTACAATATCATGTTTCTCTTTCAAATATATTGAATATCCAACTGGTATGGAAGTTCGTAGTGCAGAAGAACAGCCTTGAGAATTCTTTGTGAAGATTTAATGAAGAGTCTCCAGCCTCGTGCTGAATTCCTAATTCCAAACCTATGCGTCAAAACAGGAACATTGCAGATGTACAGAAGGTCATCCTAATCAGAAATGTTAGGACGGATTTTTTTTTTTTTTTAATTTCTGAACGAAGAAGAAGAAAAGTTCAAAAGTCCAACAATTTCTTTTCCTGTAGCGTAGCGGTTTATAGAAATGACAGACCTGTGACCAAATTATACTGTTCAAGTTGTGAAAACAACTGGGGCACGCGGCAGTCATGGAATTTATAATCTTCATCAGATCCATCATGCGCTCTTTCCCTCAAAGTGGAAGCGCGCCATCGAGGTTAACAGACGGCAGAGGTACAGAATAAAAGATTCAGTTTTTCGTTTAAAGTTGTGTCCTCATATGTTCCAAGAGAAAAATTAATAATAATCACTGTAATTGCAAGACCCACTCCATGCCACTGGAATCCCAAAATGGTGAGATTTCACATTGTTCTTGCTGTCTTGGTTCAAAAAATGAATTCGCAAATGACGACAGGCAAACGTTAATAGGAATTCTTGCGTCTGTAAGAATAGCGATGCGCGAAGCGTACAACAGCTTCCATCGTCGTACTTCAACGAAAGATCTCGCCGAGAGCCCGAGAAAATTATGGCCTCCGTAATACTGCTTAGGGGGCCGAATGGTTCCCTCCAGTCACTCGTCGACGAGTCTGGTGCGGCAACAGTGAAGGAAAAATGGAAGTTTTAGATTTTGCATTGATGAAATCATTCACACAGGAATAGTACAAACATCTCGTCGTTTGACCATCGCACACACCTTCGTAAAAACGACATAGTAATAGGCATCCCTGGCGGAGAGAAACAACTGGCAGAGTTGAAAGCAAATAAGTCGCCAGCCCAAGGATGAACCTTGGAACTCTACGGCATTGGCCATTAACTGACCTTGGAGGTAACGGGAATCTCTCGGCCATTGCAAAGACCGAAGCACCTGGAAAAATGCGCTGCTGACTGTTGTGTATAAGAAAGGTAAAATAATGGACCCGACAAATTACAATATCCTTAGTATCGGTTTGCTGCAGAATCCTCGAACATATTCTCAGTACAAAAACAATGAATATCCTTGAGACGGAACAGCTTACGTCCACGAATCAGCATGGTTTTAGAAAGCATCGCTCGTGCAAACGCAGTTTGTCCTTTTCTCACGTGATATACTGCGAACTACGGATGAACTGCAACAGGCAGATTCTCTGTTTGTAATTTCCAAAAAAACTTTTTCCATTGTGGCCCACTGCAGGCTGTTAACGACGGCACGAGCTAATGGAGTAAGCTCACAGATATGTGAGTGGCTCGAAGAATTTTTAACTAACAGAACCCGTTAAGTTGTTCCCGACAACGAGTCTTCATCACAGGCATAGGTACTGCCATGTGTGCCCCAGGGAAGTGCGATAGGTCCACTGTTATTGTCTATGTACATAAATGATTTGGCGGACAGGGTGGGCAGCAATCTGTGGTTGTTCGCTGATGATTCCGTGGTGTACCGTAAGGTGTCGAGGCTGACTGACTGGAGGAAGATACAAGACGACTTGGGCAAAATTTCCAGTTGTGTGATGAATAGCAGTTAGCGTTAAATGTGGAAAAATGTAAATTAATGCGGATGAAGAGCAAGCAGAAACCTGTAATGCTCGGATACAGTATTACTAGTCGTTTAAGTATCTGAGCGTAACGTTGCAAAGCGATATGAAATGGAACAAGCATGTGAGTACTGTAGTACGGGACACGGATGTTCGACTTCGGTCTATTGGGACAATTTTAGGGGAGTGTGGTTGATCTGAAAAGGAGACAGCAATTAGGACACAAGTGCAACCGACTCTTGAGTACTACCCGAGAGTGTGGCGTCCCCAACCAGTTCACAGAGGCGTCTTGCTAGATTTGTCACCGATAGGTTCAATCAACAGACAAGTGTTACAGAGAGGCTTCGGGAACTCTAATAGGAATCCCTGGAGGGAAGGCTATGGTCTTTCTGCGAGGCACTAATGAGAACGTTTAGACAACCGACACTTGAAGCTGTCTGCAGAACGAATCTACTGCTACTGACGTACATTTGGCGTAAGGACCACTAAGATGAGAGAAATGAGGGCTCGTGTGGAGGCGTATGGACAGTCGTTTTTCACTTGCTCCTTTTGCGGGCGGGTCAGGAAAGGAAATGACTACTACTAGTGCAGGATACCCCATGCTTTAATCTAATGGACTCGGATGATCAACACAAAACCTATCTAAATGTTGTTGGAACTCAACGACCTCTCCTGCCGCCGCTGCCATGGCTGTCGGAAAGGAACCAATAACTTCCTGTGAAATTTGGACCGGATTGAGTAAGACATTTTTTAAATCCACAAGCAACTCAGGAACAGTGCCTTGTCTGTTTATATTACGAATACGCAACAGGCCTAATCCTGGACATTCTCTGGCCGCCATGAGAACCTGAAACATGCCTCTAAACAGTCACTTGGCCAAAGCGAAACATTACAAAATTATAAAATAAGTACAACTACAATTCCATCAGTTACTCAAAGAGTAGTAGCAAGAACGCTAACCACGCTCTGCTACCAGTAATGAACCGTGGATTTACTTTCAAAATCTTTTCTTAAAGAATTTACTTTATTTATTAGCGATTCATCAGGAACATTAACACATTTAATCACACTATGTGAGCGTGGAAGTAGTTGCCAGTGGGTAACTGATGAAAACAAATTTCTTTCAACAAATGGAAATTTTATTCCTAAAACCCTTTCTTTAAAAAAAAAGATTTAAAAAATATAATCAGAAAGAAAGCACCCTCTAAATATCAAGCTACAATTTATTCAGAGGCAGAAATAACAAATTTTTCTTTTTCTTTTTTTTCTTTTTTTGACTGTATGAGCTTTCGGTCTGAGAACCTTGCCGCTCCCTTTTAACACGGC
Organism: Schistocerca nitens; assembly: GCF_023898315.1. Taxonomy (NCBI): domain Eukaryota; kingdom Metazoa; phylum Arthropoda; class Insecta; order Orthoptera; family Acrididae; genus Schistocerca; species Schistocerca nitens. The sequence goes on from NC_064624.1 coordinate 27,719,694, forward strand.
CATCGTCACGACGTCTCGCAACAACCTCTGAAAGACTACACTGGTGCAAATCTGCAATACACCAGATTTCTTTAAAATAAAATTTTTAACAACTCACGCAAGCACATAAACTATTCACCCCGTAGGACGGATGGAAATGGTACAAAACACTCACATTAAAAAAAATTACTTGCCACCGAAAGTTCAACTAGTTTTTAAAAGAAAACTCTTACCTTATATACTAGAATGACCATTTAAATAAAAAAACCATGAAATGAAGTCTTACATAAAATGTACAAACATGCTCTACACTACACATATACCGCCTCTCAAGATGATAGGCAAGATAAAAACATATTTGAGGAATTCCGCCTTTACACCTTAAGCAATAAATTCGTTAACATCGAATCCGACAAATATGACAGAGGCAGATATTAACGGATGGCAGAGTGACACGGGGATTACTGAACAGCCCGAACCGCAGATTGCTCTAACCCGTCCCTACTCGATAAGCGAGAAACGGACCACCCAATTCATAAATAACCACCTTCCCGCAGATGGGCAAACGGAGCAGAAAGGTGGGACGATCCCAAAACAAAGCAGCTGGTGACCTCACCAAGAAAACAAGTAGAATTTAACAAATAAATGAAACAATATATCTCCAATCACTTAACTTCTAATAAACTGCGATTTCTGACGAAGACCTGGCGCAGCACCCCCAACGCTCTCCCGAAGCGTCCGCTGCCAACCGCTTCAACGGACGCAGGAAGGCGCGCCGATCTCCCGTCTCACGGCGTCGCAGCTTGCACCGGCCAGACCGATGTCGTGGGTTGACTCCTGTTGCTCTCGTGTCGGCCGCGAAGCCACTACCCCTCGCTATACGCCGCGGCCCACTGGACTCACACGCCCGGGTTCCCGGGTTCGATTCCCGGCGGGGTCAGGGATTTTCTCTGACACGTGATGACTGGGTGTTGTGTGCTGTCCTTAGGTTAGTTAGGTTTAAGTAGTTCTAAGTTCTAGGGGACTGATGACCATAGATGTTAAGTCCCATAGTGCTCAGAGCCAGAGCCACTGGACTCACGTGGCGACCTCACAAGCGCCGACGCTCAAGGCGGACAAGTCATCTTGTGTCTCAGTGCGCGACCGACCAACCGATCGATCCAACCGCCAATGACCGTTGCCTGAGCAACTCGAGCAGACTGGCAGCCTAATGCGCAGACTCAGATGCAGGAACTCAGCCCCGACCGGGCGACCACTAGATGTGTTCTGTTACTGCCAGAGTGGCAAGACTCACATTTTCTGGCTTTAAAGTTTGATCCAAACGACAGACATACTAGCACTCCGATGACAGACAGACACTAACTGCCGCACAACTGCAAACGAGAGACAGACCAGCAACTGGTGACGCGAGACTGACCTAGCCTCTCTCCGACTGACCCCTGCCGAGCTGATCGCGCCCCGTAAGTGCACGTGAACAGCCTACCTTTCCGCTTTCCCACCAGAGGGAGACACCAAAGCTGCGATTGCCACAGCGGCGCCACCGCCAGAAACGGAGGGCGACTGCTTCACACCACGCGCTGCGGCGCGCTCTTCAAAGCAGCAATTTTTACTACGGCTCACGGTGCTTTTTAATTACAGATTTGCAAACTTTGTAGCAGAAGCGTTCAGGAGAACTAATATGACATCTCGAAGAAATGGAATTTCAAAGTGCAGGCACAAGTCGACTTACCATGCGCCACTGAAGTATGCCTGAAAAACTAGATTTGAAACAGAAATATGTTCCTAGATATTACACTATCGCAGAAAAAAAAATATATATATAGGCTTGTCCAATGATCGTTACCGGACCAAATATCTCACGAAATAAGCGTCAATCGAAAAAACTACAAAGAACGAAGCTTGTCTAGCTTGAAGGGGAAAACCAGATGGTGCTGTGGTTGGCCTGCTAGATGGCGCTGCCATGGGTCAAACGGATATCAACTGCGTTTTTTTAAATAGGAACCCCCATTTTTATTACATATTCGTGTGGTATGTAAATAAATATGAATGTTTTAGTTGGACCACTCTTTTCGCTTTGTGGTAGATGGCGCTGTAATAGTCACAAACATATGGCTCACAATTTTAGACGAACAGTTGGTAACAGGTAGGCTTCTAAAATTAAAATACAGAACGTAGGTACGTTTGAACATTTTATTTCGGTTGTCCCAATGTGATAAATGTACCTTTGTGAAATAATCATCTCTGAGAACGCATGCTGTTACAGTGTGATTACCTCTAAATACCACATTAATGCAATAAATTCTCAAAATGATGTCCGTCAACCTCATTGCATTTGGCGATACGTGTAACGACATTCCTCTCAACAGCGAGTAGTTCGCTATCCGTAATGTTCGCTCGTGCATTGACAATGCGCTGACGCATGTTGTCAGGCGTTGTCTGTGGATCACGATAGCAAATATCCTTCAACTTTCCCCACAGAAAGAAATCCGGGGACGTCAGGTCCGGTGAACGTGCGGGCCACGGTATGGTGCTTCGACGACCAATCCACCTGTCATGAAATATGCTATTCAATACCGCGTCAACCGCATGCGAGCTATGTGCCGGGCATCCATCATGTTGAAAGTACATCGCCATTCTGTCATGCTGTGAAACATCTTGTAGTAACATCGATAGAATATTACGTAGGAAATCAGCGTACATTGCACCATTTAGATTGCCATCGATAAAATGGCGGCCAATTATCCTTCCTCCCATAATGCCGCACCATGCATTAACCCGCCAAGGTCGCTGATGTTCTACTTGTCGCAGCCATCGTGGATTTTCCGTTGCCCAATAGTGCATATTATGCCGGTTTACGTTACCGCTGTTGGTTAATGACGCTTCGTCGCTAAATAGAACGCGTGCAGAAAATCTGTCATCGTCCTGTAATTTCTCTTGTGCCCAGTGGCAGTACTGTACACAACGTTCAAAGATGTCGCCATGCAATTCCTGCTGCATAGAAATATGGTACGGGTGCAATCGATGATGTTCTGTACTCATTAGTCTGTTCATTCCATTCAGCAGATCATGTAATACTTCTTCACTTTGACTCAGGAAAGCAATGTCAACAGCTTATCGTATCACTGATATCCTTTCCTTTCACGTTTAATTTTAATTCCATTTCTGAATCTTTCTTTTATTTGCACATTGCTTCCTCGATGTACAGATTGAACGCTAGGGGTGAAAGACTACATCCTTGTCATACATCCTTTTTAATCCGAGCACTCCGTTCTTGGTCGTCGACTCTTATTACTCCCTCTTGGTTCCTGTAAATATTGTATATTAACCGCCTCTCCCTATAGCTTATCCCTAATTTTCTCAGAATTTCGAACATGTTGCATCATATCCAATTATCGAACGCTTTTTCCAGCACGACAAATCCTATGAACGTTCCTTCCGTTATCAATCGCAACGTCAAAATTGCCCCTCCGGTGTCTTTAACTTTCCTAAAGGCAAACTGATCGTCATCTAACACAGCCTCAATTTTCTTTTCAATTCTTGGGAAAGAAATGTATAGGTAGCCATATTATAGACTATAAAATGAAATATTTTTTCGTAGCAGGTTATGTTGGAAACCTTCGCAACACAATGCTGCCGACGAATTAGATATATTTTGATTATCTCACAGAAATTCTGAATTTGTGTCAGAACTGCATTCATTGCACATTCCCCGTACTTTATGTAAAAGCGGCACTGCAGAATACAGAGAAAACTGTTTACCCTTATGAAAAAAATGCATTGTTTAATTAGAGTTGCGATGATAATGATCGTTGTGCGATAATGATAATGGTGGTCCCTTTCCGTTTTTTTTTTTTTTTTTTTTTTTGAATCTTCAGTCTTCTGACTGTTTTGACGTGGCCTGTCTTGTGCCAACCTTTTCATCTCGGAGTAGCAATTGCAACGTACGTCCTCAATTATTAACTGGATGTGTCCCAATCTCCGTATTCCCCTACCGTTCTTATCCTCTAGTACCATGGAATTTATTCCTTTGTGTCTTCAAAGGTGCCGGCCGCTGCGGCCGAGCGGTTCTAGGCGCTTCAGTCCGGAACCACGCGGCTCCTACGGTCGCAGGTTCGAATCCTGCCTCGGGCATGTATGTGTGTCATATCCTTAGTTAGGTTTACGTAGTTCTAAGTCTAGGGGACTGTGATGACCTCAGATGTTAAGTGATGTGTCGACAGAAGTGCCGACACAGTGTGTTTGAGGAGACCGAAATCCACGCTATAAGCTCACGAAGGATGGCGTGAGGTCTGAAACAGGATACGTCATGAATGCTATAAAGAAAAGTACGTAGCTCCTGGAATACTTAACTTTAATCCATCCTTGTGGTACATCGCTCTTGACGATACAAGTGAGACTCTTTAGATACAAGCTATGTAAGGCTAATGGCGCCTTGCTAGGTCGTAGCCATTGACTTAGCTGAAGGCTATTCTAACTATCTGCTCTGCAAATGAGCGAGGCTTCGTCAGTGTGCATCGCTAGCTACGTCGTCCGTACAACTGGGACGAGTGCTAGTCAGTCTCTCGAGACCTGCCGTGTGGTGGCGCTCGGTCTGCGATCACTGACAGTGGCGACACGCGGGTCCGACATGTACTAATGGACCGCGGCCGATTTAAAGCTACCACCTAGCAAGTGTGGTGTCTGGCGGTGACACCACATTAAGTCCCACAGTGCTTAGAGCAATTTGAACCATTTTGAATCTTCACAGGTATCCTATCATCCTGTCCCTTCTCCTTCTCAGTGTTGCCCGCGTATTCCTTTCGTCTCCGATTCTCCGCAGAACCTCATCATTGCTTACCTTATCAGTCCATCTAATTTTCAACAATCGTCTGTAACAACACATCTCAAATGTTCGATTCTCTTCTGTTGCTGTATCGCCGCAGTGCATGTTTCACTGCCATACAATACTGTGCTCCAAACGTACATTCTCAGAAACCTGTTCCTCAAATTAAGGCCAATGTTTGATAGTAAGAGACTTATCTTGCCTAGGAATGCCTTTTTTCTTAGGCTGCTAGTCTGCTTTTTGTGTTTCCCTTGCTCTGTCCGTCGTGGATTATTCCTTAACTTCTTTTACTTTGTGACCCACAATTCTGATATTTTCTCGCTACTCTCATTTCTGCTACTTCTGATTACCTTTGCCTTTCTTCGGTTTTCTCTCAGTCCGTATTCTGTACCCATTAGACTGTTCATCGCGTTCAGCAGAGCCTGTAATTCTTCTTCACTTTCACTCAGGATAGCAATGTCATCAGCGAATCTTATCATCGATATCCTTTCACCCTAGTAATAGCAGTAGTGGTAGTAGTGTTCTAGAGATCATTATGGTGATGTAGAACACTTTTATTACGGTGGCGATGGTGGCAGCTGTGGTGATGATTACGACGACGACGTCGACGATGACGACTGTCAATACAATACAGGTTGTTCTTCAGTGAAGTCTGATGCATTTCAGCCAGACTTACATCTCTCGAAACGCTGCCAAAGTGAGCCAGCGATGGGTCTGTAACGACTGTCACATCGACGGGACAAACGCTCCGCCAGGCCAGCAGGTGTTTGTTTGGACTCGGAACGCGCAGCTGGCTGTGTTCAAACTTATCCTTCACATCGCCGCAATTGAGGTCGGCCATGAACTTTGGCTCAGCGCTCCACGATTGTTTATTGGAGAAAATGACGCCGCGTGCCTTCTTATTGCAACGGTGGCGGGGATTAGATAGTTCCATCTTCCTGCTCAAGATGCTCCTAGCAGTGTGTGGCTGTTACGTCACACTAGCATTAAAACCAGACCTTGGAAACTCAAAAACGACGCCCCCTCCCCGCCCCCTTCTTCAGTCTGAATGAGAAGCTCGTCTGTAACAAGCAAGAAACGAGAAACACTCTCTTCCATTAGGCGTCCAGTCCGTGCTGTTGCTAGTGCTATATGCTTCTTATACAGCGGACGTAACAGGTTTACCTTGAGGTAAACCGCTCAGACCTTCCTTCACCTGCTGCTATTCCTGCACGCGGTCGTAGGGAGAGTCTGAAGTCTAAATCAAATCAGTAAACACTTCCGGGCTAAGTTGCCGTGGTCGATCTGTAGAAATTCTTCTCCCTGACGTTTCGTTCTCAACTACGGAGAACATCTTCCGAGGTGAGTCGACGACTGGCTGCTAGGAGCTGGGGCCGCCGCTTATATGGATATCGTAGGGGGCGCCACCACACGTCACGTGGCGTCGATGTGTGGCTATCTCTGGCTATCGTCTGTTCTGTCGATTGCAGGCAATCGATTGTCACGTGATTGATGCAACGTCGACCGCCATATATTGTTCAAATTTAATCCTTCTTCTTTACGATTAAAATTGTAATGATGTTTGTGGATTTCAATTGCCTCTCTATACATACGTGTATAATAGTGCGACGTCCTCGCTAGCACGCTTCTCTCAACAAATTTTATTTCGTGATCTCCATCCTTAAAAACATGTTCCGCTACTGCCGATTTGTCGTATGTCCCAAGCGACAGTTTCTTTTGTGCTCAGTCAACCGTGTATTGATGCTTCTTTTTGTAGTTCCTATGTAAACCCTGCTACAACTACACGGAATTTTATGCACCCCTGGGGTGGCTAGGGGGTGACGAGCATCTTTTGCTGATCTTAGGCATTCACTAATTTTCTTAGTAGGTCTGAAAATAGTCTCTCACCTCGGAAGATGTTCTCCGTAGTTGAGAACGAAACGTCAGGGAGAAGAATTTCTACAGATCGACCACGGCAACTTAGCCCGGAAGTGTTTACTGATAAAGACGCCGGCCGTGAAAGCCTACATGGGATGATTCTAAATCAAATATTGGGGGCTACTTGATAATACTCGGAAGAACTAGGCCGGTTTAGTTTTTGTAGACGAGATGGTAGTTCTGTGTCACCACGAGGGATGCTCAATAATTATAGGTATTTACAAATTAACATCGATGTTTCAGTATCGATACTGAAGTGTGAAACATTGCAATATCGACGTTAAAGACGAATCATACGCAATACCTTCAATAAGTAATGCAATAATTTTTTTTCTGGAAACAGGCCGATTTTATTCAGGTAACCAGTATACCGTATTATTTCGCACTCTTCTACCTACAAGAGCCTACTTCTCAACATAATCTCCGTGCAGTGAAATGGCCTTATACCATCTCCCTGGGAGGGCCTATATGGCCAGCATGGTGCAGTTCGACTGGTCGGAGCCGACGTCTTTTTACCTCAATAAATTCCCCATCATCCACGTCCTACTTCCCGAAGAGTGCGTCCTTCATTGGGCCAAACAGATGGACATCACAAGTTTTGGCACACGGACTTTTGCGTCTATGCGGAACAACAGTCCGAAAAGTTGCGTGATCTCGTCTCGGGTGCGCAGTCTCTTCTGTGCAGCCTTGCTTTGTCATAGAGAAGGTGAAGTTGGTTTGCGCTTTTATGGCGGCGACGAACACACTCAAGTCGTTTCTTCAGTTTGGTGAGGTCACAGCTGTGTGCGTCCGGCCAGCACCGGGGGGGGGGGGTGTCAGACAGGTATGCGCGTGCGCGACGTTGGTTGCGATGACGACAGGCGCCTCGCCCAACGACTCACTGTGCCTTTGTTCGATGCCAGGTCTCCGCAGGCATTCTCCGAGCACCTTGAGGCGAAAAAAGCGGCGCAAGAGAGACACAGACGAGCGAGTGTGCCGGGATTCACCCCAGTTCACTGCTAGCAGCGCCACGTCACCATAACGCGTCTGTGCGAAATATTGCACCATAACTAAGAATGATTAGGTCAATATTTGACCTAAATACATCGTTTTAAGAAAAATTGAAGGAGCTAAATATTAGACTTAGAAATATGAGCATTTGTATGACGCTTCAGTTCAACATAAAAATAATAACTACGCGATCCCATTAAGCTACCTCTAATACTTTTCGAGTAATTTACTGAAAACTAAATTTGGAACAAAAACGTCTTTATTTGTAATAGATTAAGTATCTGTTATATTAATACTAGAAAGTTTTGGTTACAGCATTAAATAATAGAGCTATAACAAGTCTTAGGACCTTGATATTAATAACAACCAATGCAAGGTCTCTTAAGGCCATAGTTCAGAGGTCATGTTTCACTGTCAGATCTGTTCAAAAAATTCTAGAAGGCAAAGTTTTAATCCAAGCGAGCTAAAACTTTTTCTGTGATTTCGACCAACTTACCTATATGCATGAAAAAATTATGATGATTTTCAATTGATTTATATCATTATTATTAAATATTGTGTCTCCCAGAAAGCGGCCGTTTAGAGAGTGCTACCGTATGCATAGAGCGGATAACAGCAGGTGTTCCCTTGGCCGTCCGCTGCGCCACGTATATAAATAAAGCCTGAGAGGCAAGACTAGGTTTCACTTCTCGCACCCAGCCGCCGTAAAGGTCTGTGTCAGTCAATCGCCGGAGTGCCCGCTGCCTCGGATGACGTCAGAGACAGGCTGTTACAAAACGCTTATTTTCAGTAATAATAGAAAGTGAACTCACGAGGACTGTAAACCGTCCTGGATCGCTTAGATTTCGCAAAAGTAACTGTTGGTGAGCCGCCCGTGACGTTAACAAATCCGCGTGGCATGTGGTGACAATTTAGGGTGGAGAGATTTACTGTCAGTATGAACATAATGAATATTACAATGAAGTGCGTGTGAAACTTTACCGAATATATGCATCAATTAGAGCTCAAAATCTTCATTTGTAGCCATAGTCCTGATCCCGATGAGAAAATAAAGAATTTAAACATTTCTTTCACTGGGCTTGACAAGAATGTGGACTTGCAGGCTGGGAACTAAGGTCAGTATGTTCTCCATTAGTTTCTGGTGATGGTTCTATTGGACTTAACATCAGTCCCCTAGATTTAGCACTACTTGAACATTACTACCCTAAGAACATCACACACATCCATGCCCGAGACAGGATTCGAACTTGCGACCGTAGTAGCAGCGCGGTTCGGGATTGAAGCGCCTAGAACCGCTCGGTCACAGCGGCCGGCTAATCACTCTCTGGCTGACCAGAGAAATAGTTGCCAGGCTCTCGTAAAAGACGGCGAACAATATTTACAACAATTCCAATTTCATCCTATGACTGATTATTAGTATTACTATTCAACCCGCCGTCCCACAACCTGTCAACATCTGCGATGCTATGGTTTTCAGCCAAAAGAAACTCATTGATAGCTCTGTGTTTGAACACACCTCCGTTACAGAACGCAACTTTCGGGCTACGGGAAGCGAGCCCTGCCACGTACCGGAACTTCATGAAACTACAGGAAGTGAGGTGAGAATGTTCCACGACGTCCCAAAACATATTCCCCAGTTTTTTAAGCGAAACTGTCCGAGAGGGAAAAAAAATGTTTCATGTTGCTTACTAAACGCCCCTCGTAGACTTTGGGTGTTGGCAAAGAAAACAGTCTGCCCACTTCCCCTGTCTGCAATTTTTTTCGCCTTTTAAATAAATATTTACCTAGACACGTGCCATAACATCAGTGCAACACATTTGTGACTTGTCGAACGCGGCCAGGACAGGTGTGGGAGGGGGAGGGGCTGGAGACGAAGGGCAATACTTGTGAAGTGAGAAAGGCAGGAATCTTCGAAATCTTTAGCCGAGTTGTGGGCGGGTTTTTGAGAGTTAACTTTCTATTTTTTTTTTATAATCAAGATAGTAGTTACGAAAGGCTTTATAGAGATGAAGCAGATTACAGTGTTACGTTAACGGTGGAGTGAGTATGAATTAGTACATCCCTGGATCATTACTGGAGCTACCAATGTGCCAGAAAATTCGTATTAAGTTGTTACCTGAAAGATGGCCTCGTAGAGTTTAAACAAGGCCTAGGACAAACTTTGTGAGGCATTACCAAGTGGCATTCTCAATAAATTTTGTTTTAATAAATAACTGCTCTACGTAGCAACTGTAGGTACCTGATCTTATCATTGTCCTTAGTCATTGTCCCATCCGTTTCCAGTGACTGAATACCCAAGTGTCGTTATTTACATTGTTAAAACATAAGTAAGGAAAGACTATCATTCCCAGTTTTGTTTCTATGCTAAGAATATAACTGAAAATAATTAATAATGAACCCACCATATGTTTACAGTGTTGTTGAATAATATTCAGAGGCCTGTCGTTCTTGCTAACTGAGTGGAGACAAAGTAAAAGTTATTTAAAACTATAGTAATCCGGGCAATTTCTGTTCAAAGAAAAGAATAGATTTAGTTCACATATTTCATTTCTGGGTCTGTAGCAACTTTACTATTGTGTTCTGGCCTGGTTCGTATTTCGGCGTTCTCAATGTGTTGCATACCAACAGTTACTTCTTTGATCCACTAAATTTTCATAGTAATTACAATCTATTCAAAGTACGCAGCTTGCCATGTCCAGGAACCTAGTGCTCGCAAATAAACGTTAATCTTAGGTTACGTAAATTACTGTCGTAACAAAAGAGCTACCTCCACTCAGTCATTTACTTTTCATTGACGAGTTTAAATACCCTTTCCAAATAACACATCTGAGTATTAACGGCATAAGACAATGGCTTTCCTTACTTATTATTATTTCATAACATGGTGTGCTGTCAGGAACGTGTGCTAACCTTCTATTGCTACACATACACTTAAACGGTTACGTATTCATTGCTGTCCGAATTATTGATTAGATATGGGAGAAACAGTGCCCAACTGGGCTGTCAACCGTATTAATTAAGTTCTGTATTGCTTCAACAGATCTGTTGTGGACTCTTTGAGTCATGTAGAGCATCTTCAAGCTTCGTATTTTACATGTCAGATGTGCATTGTTTAAGGATTCAGCCAAATCGAAACAAGTTGAAAATGCTGGCACACAATAGGTTGCTCATCAGAATAACCTGTAGCACACATCTCTCCATTATGCGGTCAAAATTTCTTCGCATACGAGAGCCTTGTCCAAATTCAGATTCATTTGGCATGCACAGTCAAGGTCATACAGAGCCGATAAAATTAATGCATTGTTTTAGAGGTTCCCATTCACTCAGTATTTGTTGTTGCAAGAGTGCATATTGTAATCTACCCCCCGCTTCCTAATTACATGTGTTGTTCAGATTAAACAATGTCCAGCCCAAGTAATTAATAAGCAAAGTCTTTTATGAAGATTTAAAAAGAGTGAAGATTACAATAAACTTTCAAGTTTACTTATCTTGTCATGCTGAAATGGCTCCAGTTCTTCTTGTCTAGGGGTCTGATTCTTGAAGCTGAAAATCTCACATTATGTCCTCATGTTTGGTTTGAACTAAAATAAATTTGAAGATTGTTTTGCAGCTTTTGCTACGTAAATATATTTTCTCACATTTTACTATAGCATATAGTATTTTGTGTTTTTCACATTAACTAAGTAGAAATTACATTTTTCACATAAAAGACCGTCCGATGACATCAGGGTAAGCTTACGACAATCACACTGCGGAAATAATGATATTCGAAAGGGTTTACAATTTTTCTTAACAAATGAATTTCTGCTAGTTTCCGTTACATTATTAATTTCAATTATTATTCAATAACTGAAGCCAGAAACAAACACAGTAAACAGTAAGGATTGCGTAATTAATAATAGAAATTTTAAGAGAGCCAATAATTCGTAGTTTCAAATGATTCTGAAAAAAGGTAATGTTAACCGTACATTCAGAACTACTCCTTATCGATTATAACATCGAAGCTAAAGTATTTTATAAAATAACTGCTTTTCATAAATTTTAGCTCGAAATATAACATACTGTGCATAAAACTGTATGAAAGTTTTCGAGGAAAGCAACCGAGACAGCATTGATCTGTCCAAAACTGGAAAAACAGCGCTGGCATCGACAACCACTGTTGAGGAAAAGCAACACTGGAGGAGAATGTCCCGTTACAATATGCAGCACATGAAATGATTACGTTTGCAGATCAATAGCAGAAGCGGTTCTGAGGTATCAGGGAGCGACCCATGGTGCAACACCCTTATGAGTACGTGGTGTAGCCTCAATGGGCGGCAATGCAGCAGCTCGAAAAATAACATACTGTGCATAAAACTAAATGAAAGTTACTCTCGCATCAAGTTGACTGTACAGATGGGGAATACTGTCATGGGATACGTCGTGCCACGCCTACTCCAGCTGTTCACTTTGTTCCGTAAGAGTTGTGGGCTGACGAGTCGCGCGAGTCACTTCTTGTCCCATCGTATCCCACACGTGCTCGACTGGAAACAAGTCTGGAGATTGTGTTGGCCGGGGAAGTGGCTGCACGTCTTGCAGAACTCATTGAGTTTCACGAGCAGTGTGTGGGTGAACGTTATCCTACTGCACCAACAAACCACCTTCGTTTTGCAGTAACAGCAAAAGTACGGGTCTAACAACATCCTATATAAGGTGTGGGGTGGGGTCAGTGTGTCAAAGACTAAAGCACTCACGAGACAGCGATCGCCAGCTGTACATCGTGTGTGCAAACGAACATAACTTACGTGGAGCAGACTGTGCTTCCATTCCACCTTCCAGGTGATCCTCCGACGGTACTGGTCGAGCCGTGCACATCGATGTTGTGATGTGAGTGGAAGACAGGCTAGAGTTGTGTGTGCCCTTAGTCACACTGCTGATATCCAGTTCGCAACAGTTCGTGTTGACATGTCCGGGCTCAGAAGTTCAAATGTTCAAATGTGTGTGAAATCTTATGGGACTTAACTGCTAAGGTCATCAGTCCCTAAGCTGACACACTACTTAACCTAAATTATTCTAAGGACAAACACACACACCCATGCCCGAGGGAGGACTCGAACCTCCGCCGGGACCAGCCGCAAAGTCCATGACTGCAGCGCCTCAGACCGCTCGGCTACCAGTGTGCGAATGTTCACTTGACCGGGACTGATACCAGCGTCTCTGCACAACTGACGCACCACGCCCAACTTCTGTGGCAATCCTGTGAGACGACCGTCCCGCCACTGGAAAGGCCACAGTTTGACCACTTTCAGAGTCGCTCAGTTGGCTGCAGGAAGCACGAGTGCATATCCGTGCCACGGTTTCCTGCTTGCTTCACGTGTTTCCACCACACTGAGCCCTCTGGCTGTGAGTATTCCCTATTGAAGGGTAGAGACACAGGTGGTGCTAGCTGTTGGCGGAATACGTTGAAACCGTTATCAGTACATCTGCTATCCCACAGGAGTGATATACCGCCATTGGATCAAAATCGACATTGTCTTTACAAGCGTACTATTTGTTTTCAGCAGTGTATTATCGCATTAAAACCGATTAGTTGGGGGAGAGGTTACAAACCTGCGTCCTGAAACACAGTCGGCAGACCCTAGCTGAACGCTGAGGTGGGAGCCGGCCAGGCTCACTTTGGTACATGACTCAGCAACGACACCTTCTCGTACGCCACAGCGTCATCAGCAAACAGCCACAGACTGCTGTCCACTCTGCCCGCCAGATCGTTTACGTATACAGAGAATATCATCGGTCCTGTCACACTGCCCTGGGGCACTCCTGACGATGCCCATGTCTCTGCTGAACACTCGCTGTCGAGGACAACATGTTACGTTATTATTTAAGAAGTCTACGAGTCACTCACATATCTGCGAAACTATCTACATCTACATCTACATCTACATCCATACTCCGCAAGCCACCTGACGGTGTGTGGCGGAGGGTACTTTGAGTACCTCTATCAGTTCTCCCTACTATTCCAGTCTCGTATTGTTCGCGGAAAGAAGGATTGTCGGTATGCCTCTGTGTGGGCTCTAATCTCTCTGATTTTATCCTCATGGTCTCCTCACGAGATATACGTAGGAGCGATCAATATACTGCTTGACTCCTCGGTGAAGGTATGTTCTCGAAACTTCAACAAAAGCCTGTACCGAGCTACTGATCGTCTCTCCTGCAGAGTATTCCACTGGAGTTTATCTATCATCTCCGTAACGCTTTCGCGATTACTAAATGATACTGTAACGAAGTGCGCTGCTCTCCATTGGATCTTCTCTATCTCTTCTATCAACCCTATCTGGTACGGATCCCACACTGGTGAGGAAAATTCAAGCAGTGGGCGAACAAGCGTACTGTAACCTTTGTTTTCGGATTGCATTTCCTTAGGATTCCTCCACCGAATCTGTCTAGCATTTGCTTTAGCGACGATCAACTTTATATGATCATTCCATTTTAAATCACTCCTAATGCCTACTCCCAGATAATTTATGGAATTAATTGCTTCCAGTTGCTGACCTGCTATATTGTAGCTAAATGATAAAGGATCTTTCTTTCTATGTATTCGCAGTACATTACACTTGTCTACATTGAGATTCAGTTGCCATTCCCTGCACCATGCGTCAATTCGTTGCAGATCCTCCTGCATTTCAGTATGATTTTCCATTGTTACAAGCTCTCGATATACTACAGCATCATCCGCAAAAAGCCTCAGTGAACTTCCGATGATATCCACAAAGTCATTTATGTATATTGTGAATAGAAACGGTCCTACGACATTCCCCTGTGGCACACCTGAAATCACTCTGACTTTGGAAGACTTTTCTCCATTGCGAATGACATGCTGCGTTCCGTTATCTAGGAACTCTTCAATCCAATCACACAATTGGTCTGATAGTCCATATGCTCTTACTTTGTTCATTAAATTCTGTATGCTCCTATCTTCGTTAACATCCTCAATGGAGAGAACACAGGATGCACATAATCGTACTTTGGCTTACACCGTGTTGGTGGGCCACTTGGCTGGAGCTTGTACTGTGGTTCGTCTCAATGTCCCGCAGAACCTGGTCCACCAGATCTGGTGTACGCACAGCCCGCCGCCTCTCTGCACGTTCACCTATCTGGAAGGACCTTGGACCTCACAAGCGCCCAAAAAGCACTTGGAATGTCGTGAGAGATGGTTGGTGTCTGTGGGGGTACTTGCTGTGGGACAGCCGTGCTGCCTCTCGACCGTTTCCGCCTCCTTGACCGTACAGAAACACTATCTCGGCCTCTTCCCGACGTGAATACCGGACCATTCTGATGCTTACATTACGCTGCGTCACTCACACAGCCTGCAACACACAAGGAACACACGGTACATGGTGAGGGGCACTTTCATTCGTCAGCGCCATCTACTGCGCCAACGATGCATTTCCAGACACATTTTCATAGGATTTTTCCCCCCCGTTTCCAGTCAGGAATCCGTCCCTGCAGTTTGTCCATTTTATTAATGTTCACCCCGTACAAGATGGGTAAAAGAGTAGACCCGCAAAATTACAGAACAATATCTGTAATATCAGTTTGCTTCAGAAGGACAACCAAGAGTACAGGATGATGGTATCACCATCAGAGCGAATGGAAACTTGATAAACAACAAGCCGGAAGTCGAAAACATTTTGAATAATCATTTTTTAAATATTGTAGAGAAAATAGGAACAATGTTCATTAGAAGACGCAAGGCAGTTAATGGAAGAGGCCTTACCCACACCATTTGATACAATTGAAATTCCACCCACCTCCCCTTCTGAAATTAGGAAGATAATAAACTCTCCAAGAATAAAAGCTCACATAGAATTGATGGCCTTTCCAGCAGGATAATAAAAGCTTGTTCCCAAGAAATAAGTGGGATTCTTAGCCACATATGTAATAGCTCTCTGAAGCAGGGCATTTTCCCAGATAGACTGAAGTATGCCATTGCTAAACCACTGCATAAAAAAGGGGATACGACTGATGTCGACAACTACCGCCCAATCTCTCTTCTGACTGCCTTATCCAAAATTCTTGAAAAATTAATGTATTGTAGAGTAGCTTCACACCTTTGTGAAAATAAAGTTTTAACAAAATGTCAGTTTGGTTTCCAGAAGGGTTTCTCAATGGAAAATACTATATATACTTTCAGTAATGAAATATTAAATGCTCTGAGTATCCGGAAGTCACCCGTTGGGATTTTTTGTGATCTATCAAAGGCTTTTGATTGTGTAAATCATGGGATACTTCTAGATAAGCTCAAGTACTGTGGTATGAATGGGACAGTGCTCAAATGGTTTAAATCATACCTAACTGGAAGAGTGCAGAAAGTTGAAATAAACAGTGCACGTAATATGCAAAAAACTGGTGATTTCTCGAACTGGGGAACAATCAAGAATGGGGTGCCGCAAGGTTCGGTCTTGGGTCCTCTGCTGTTCTTAATGTGTATTAATGACTTGCCATTCTATATTCACAAAGATGCAAAGCTGGTACTTTCTGCCGATGATACAATTATAGCTATCACACCCGACAGACAAGAATTAAGTGGTGAAATTGTAATCGATGTTTTTCAGAAAATCATTAAGTGGTTCTCTGCAAATGGGCTCTCATTAAACTTTGACAAAACACAGTATATACAGTTCCACACAGTAAATGGAATGACACCATTAACAAATATAGACTTTGATCAGAAATTGGTAGCTAAGGTAGAATATTCAAAATTTCTAGGTGTATGCATTGATGAGGGGTTGAACTGGAAAAAACACACTGAAGATCTACTGAAACGTTTGAGTTCAGCTACTTATGCTATTAGGATCATTGCAAATTTTGGCGATATACATCTGAGTAAATTAGCTTACCACGCCTATTTTCATTCTCTGCTTGCGTATGGCATCATATAACTGGGCTAATGATTGAGCAAAAGAGTGTTCATTGCACAAAAGCGTGTAATCAGAATAATTGCTGGAGCTCATCCGAGATCATCCTGCAGACGCTTATTTAAAGAGCTAGAGATCTTCACTGTAGCCTCACTATATATATATATATATATATATATATATATATATATATATATATATATATATATATATATATTCACTTATGGCTCTGAGCACTATGGGACTCAACTGCTGAGGTCATTAGTCCCCTAGAACTTAGAACTAGTTAAACCTAACTAACCTAAGGACATCACAAACATATATTCACTTATGAAGTTTGTTATTAACAATCCGAAAGAATTCAAAAGTAATAGCAGTGTACATGGCTACAACACTAGGAGAAAGGATGATCTTCACTAGTCAAGGTTAAATCTAACTTTGGATCAGAAGGGGATAAATTATGCTTCCACAAAAGTCTTTGGTCACTTACCTAATAGCATCAAAAGTCTGACAGACAGCCATACAGCATTTAAAAGGAAATTAAAAGAATTTCTTAATGGCAAGTCCTTCTACTCATTAGATGGATTTTTGGATATAGTAAGTGGGTAATTTTCCAACCCCCACAAAAAAAGAAAAAAGAACTAAAAATAAAAATTTAAAAAAATAAAAATATTGAGTGTCATGTAATATTTTGTCTCATGTAATATCTTGTATAGACACCTTTTATTAACGTGACACGTTCCACATCATTACGAAGTGTCGTATTCATGATCTATGGAACAAGTATTAATCTAATCTCTAATCTACTATAATCTTCTTGAACATATTCTCAGTTCCTATACAATTAATTTCCTTATGTCAACGAATCAGTAGCATTTTAGTAAGCATCGCTCATGAGAAACTTAGCTTCCCATCTTCTGACATGATATCCTCCGAATCACGGGGGAAGGAAGACAGTCAGACTCTATTTTCTTAGATTTCCGAAAATCATTTGACACGGTTCCATATTGCAGACTGTTAACGAAGGAATGGGAATACGGGGCAAGTTCCCGGATATCTGAGTGGCTGCAAGACTTCTTAACTGACTGTACCAGCATGTTGTCCTCGACGGCGAGTGTTCATCAGAGGCGTGGGTGTCGTCAGGAGTGGCCGAGGGAAGTGCGGTTACGACCGCTATTGTTCTTTAGATACGTAAGTGGCCTGGAGGACAGGGTGGGCACCAGTACTCGCCTGTTTGCTGATGATGCTGTGGTGACGTGTCGTCGTGGAGTGAGTCTAGGGGAATAAGATGACTTACACACAGTTCCAGTTGCCGTTATGAATGACAGATAGCTGTGAATGTAGAAAAATGTAAGTTAACGCAGACGTGTAGGGGAAACAAAACCACAACGTTCGAATACAGTGTTGGTATGGCCCTCATTGACACACTCAGGTCGATTAAATACACTCCTGGAAATTGAAATAAGAACACCGTGAATTCATTTTCCCAGGAAGGGGAAACTTTATTGACACATTCCTGGGGTCAGATACATCACATGATCACACTGACAGAACCACAGGCACATAGACACAGGCAACAGAACATGCACAATGTCGGCACTAGTACAGTGTATATCCACCTTTCGCAGCAATGCAGGCTGCTATTCTCCCATGGAGACGATCGTAGAGATGCTGGATGTAGTCCTGTGGAACGGCTTGCCATGCCATTTCCACCTGGCGCCTCAGTTGGACCAGCGTTCGTGCTGGACGTGCAGACCGCGTGAGACAACGCTTCATCCAGTCCCAAACATGCTCAATGGGGGACAGATCCGGAGATCTTGCTGGCCAGGGTAGTTGACTTACACCTTCTAGAGCACGTTGGGTGGCACGGGATACATGCGGACGTGCATTGTCCTGTTGGAACAGCAAGTTCCCTTGCCGGTCTAGGAATGGTAGAACGATGGGTTCGATGACGGTTTGGATGTACCGTGCACTATTCAGTGTCCCCTCGACGATCCCCAGTGGTGTACGGCCAGTGTAGGAGATCGCTCCCCACACCATGATGCCGGGTGTTGGCCCTGTGTGCCTCGGTCGTATGCAGTCCTGATTGTGGCGCTCACCTGCACGGCGCCAAACACGCATACGACCATCATTGGCACCAAGGCAGAAGCGACTCTCATCGCTGAAGACGACACGTCTCCATTCGTCCCTCCATTCACGCCTGTCGCGACACCACTGGAGGCGTGCTGCACGATGTTGGGGCGTGAGCGGAAGACGGCCTAACGGTGTGCGGGACCGTAGCCCAGCTTCATGGAGACGGTTGCGAATGGTCCTCGCCGATACCCCAGGAGCAACAGTGTCCCTAATTTGCTGGGAAGTGGCGGTGCGGTCCCCTACGGCACTGCGTAGGATCCTATGGTCTTGGCGTGCATCCGTGCGTCGCTGCGGTCCGGTCCCAGGTCGACGGGCACGTGCACCTTCCGACGACCACTGGCGACAACATCGATGTACTGTGGAGACCTCACGCCCCACGTGTTGAGCAATTCGGCGGTACGTCCACCCGGCCTCCCGCATGCCCACTATACGCCCTCGCTCAAA
Source organism: Schistocerca nitens (assembly GCF_023898315.1). Lineage (NCBI taxonomy): Eukaryota > Metazoa > Arthropoda > Insecta > Orthoptera > Acrididae > Schistocerca > Schistocerca nitens. The sequence continues at coordinate 27,738,876 of NC_064624.1, forward strand.
GTCCATCAACTGCACATACGGTTCACGTCCACGCTGTCGCGGCATGCTACCAGTGTTAAAGACTGCGATGGAGCTCCGTATGCCACGGCAAACTGGCTGACACTGACGGCGGCGGTGCACAAATGCTGCGCAGCTAGCGCCATTCGACGGCCAACAACGCGGTTCCTGGTGTGTCCGCTGTGCCGTGCGTGTGATCATTGCTTGTACAGCCCTCTCGCAGTGTCCGGAGCAAGTATGGTGGGTCTGACACACCGGTGTCAATGTGTTCTTTTTTCCATTTCCAGGAGTGTATCTAGGCGTAACGTTGCAGATCTACATGAAATGGAACTGAGCACGCGAGGATTGTGGAAGAGAAGGCGAATCGTCGACCTTGGTTTATTGGGAGATTTTTGGGAAAGTGTGCTCTATCTGCAAAAGCGGCCGCTTATAGGACACTACTGCGACCTATTCTTGAGCACTGCTCGAGTTTTTGAATCTGCACCACGTTGGATCAAAGGAAGACATCGAAGCAGTTCAGACACGGGCTGCTTGAGTTGTTACCAGTAGGTTCGAACGACATGCAAGTGTTACTGAGATGATATGGGAGGGCGAAGTTCTTGTGTAGGAACACTACTGAGAACATTTAGGGGACCGACATTTGAAGCTGTCTGCAGAGCGATTCTGCCACCGCCAGCATACATTCTGCCTCAGGACCACGAGGACAAGAGACGAGAAGTCGGGGCTCGTACGGAGGCACACAGACAATCGTTTTCTCCTTCGTCTATTTGCAACAGGAAAATAATGACTAGTATTGGCACATGGTACCCTCCACCACGCACCTTACTGTGGCTTGCGGATTATTTACGTAGATGTAGATATAGACCGCCCTCATGAATCATGGATGAATATAGTCTTCTTTACGTTATGCTGCATAGCTTTTGTGGAGGACATTTTGGTGTAAGACCACAAGAAGCTGCTCAAACCTTATATTATTCTGCGTTTCGTTTAGAAATTAAAGACACTGTGTGGCAGACATCGAATTTTTTTATTGTGCGTATAATGGATCAACAAATTTAAAGCAGATTAAGTTATTATTTAGAACTATTGTGTTCTTAGCTGGACCTCCTACATTCATACGTCTAAATAGTTATTCAATACATATTAATATAGTAGCCATGTGGTATACACTTTGGCTGTGATTATTCGAATAATTTCATTTTGACGGAGTACCTCTCCGAACACAACAGTGCCAGACTCATCTTAAAGATGTTGTTCGAAGAATGAAGATTTATATGGTCGTACTTGCTCCGAGAGCAGTTGTCATACCGGAATGAAATTCAAGCTGCCTAAAGAACTCGCGATTATGAGAGACTAGCTTCTGGCTATCCTTTTGGAAGCTCTTGGGTTTCGAGTTTTTTGTGGTAAGGTCTTATGGAACCAAACTACTGAAGTCATGGGTCCCTAAGCTTACGCACAATCTAACTTAAGCTAACTTAGGCTAAAGACCACACACACACACACACACACACACACACACACACACACACACACGCACGCACACACACCCATGCCCGAGGGAGAACTCGAACCTCCGACGGGGGGAGCCGCGCAGACCGTGACAAGGCGGATCAGAGCTCTCGGCTACCCCGAGCGGCGTTTCGAGTTCGTCATCCTTTCTGATTCAAGACGAGCGCTGGAACTATTAAGAAACCGCCAAAGCGGAAGCTTCAACCGTCCCATAGCAAATGGCATCATGAATCTGATATTACACATCACAACTATGAAGCAGGAAGTTACCATGTGCTGGTATAAGCACTAAGGCGTACGTACCGCTGAAAGAGTAGAGAATATACCCAAGGCAGCCGTCTCTGACCGAATGGGCAGTCGTGTGGAATTACCAACTACACTTTCTTTAAACGTTAGTAAATCAACGATCAGGAAAACTGAGCACAAAACGGCATGAAACCTACAATTACGAAGTTAACAATTATGCTAGTAACAACCCAGTGCTGATTCCGAACTTCCGGCATGAGAGACATCGAAGCTCCAGAAAGTTAATATTGAACCATGGCTGTTAAGCAAGCTTCTACGATGGTGTTTTTAAAAGTTCTCGGAATTACCACGAGAAGTGAGCGCTGTCGCAACGAATTGTTGACGTGATATTCATTGGACTGTTGCCTGTAAACACGTGCCACGTCAGTGCTCTTGGAAGAGAGCTGTGCCGATGACGTGACTCTGTCGTTTTTCCCGCGTACTGATTTGGGAAGATGGAAAAAATCGAGATTCGAGCACTGATTAAGTACTTCGTAAAGAAAGGTATGAAAGCAAAGGACAATCGTGCCGATTTCCATACTACACTGGGGGTCTCTGCTCCTTCATATTCAACTGTCGCCAAGTGGACAAATGAATTTAAATTTGGCCGGGAGAGCTTAGATGATGATCCGCGCAGTGGTCGGCCATGATGTGTCACTGCTCCAGAAATCATTGCAAAAGTGCACAAAATGGTCACGGAGGATCGCCTATTGAAAGTGTGTAAAATTTCTCACGCTTGAGATGTGATCTGAAAGGGTATATCACATTTTAACTGAAGAATTACAAATGAAAAAATTATCTGCAAAATAGATGCCGCGACTCTTGATACTATATCAAAAAATCATGAGAATGGACATGTCGAATCAATGTTTGACCCGTCGTAGGAGAAACGAACAACATTTTTTGCACCGATTTGTGACCTTAGATGAAACTGGGTGCATTGCTATACTTCAGAGACAAAACAACAGTCAAAGCAATGGAAACATGCTGATTTTCCGCTACCAAATAAGGCAAAGACAATTTCTTCGGCGGGAAAGGTCATGGCATCAGTGTTATGGTATGCGAAGGGGATTCTGTTTGTACACTCACGCTCATAAATTAAGGATAATTGGAGAATGTGGTGCCACACAACGTGGCACTACACAAAACTGGCGCTAATAGCACAGAAACATAGGGAACACACACAACACAGATCTGTAAGTCCACGGTATTGGTGATAAGTTGAGAAAACCGTCCCGAAACACATGTGCTACAAAACGCCACGGTTTCCTGCGCATGTACCCCGACATCAGTATGGGATATGATCACCAGGCACACGTACACACGCCGAGCATCGGGTTGGCATACTCAGCATCAGGTGGTCGAGTAGCTGCTGGGGTATAGCCTCCCATTCTTGCAACAGTGCCTGTCGCAGCTCCTGAAGTGTCGTAGGGGTTTCAAGACGTGCAGCGATACGTCGACCGAGAGCATCCGAGACGTGCTCGATGGCGTTTAGGTCTGGAGAACAGACAGGCCACTCCATTCGCCTGGTATCTTCTGTTTCAAGGTACTCCTCCACGATGGCAGCTCAGTAGGGCCGTGCGTTATCATCCACCAGGAAGAAGGTGGGACCCACTGCACCCTTCAAAAGACGGACATACTGCTGCAAAATGACGTCCCGATACACAGGACCTGTTACAGTTCCTCTGTCAAAGACATGCAGGGATGTACGTGCACCATTCAAAATCCCACCCCACATCATCAAATGATGCCCTCCATACTGGTCCCTTTCAAGGACATTAAGGGGTTGGTTTCTGGTTCCTGGTTCACGCTAGATGAAAACCTAGCGGGAATCACTGTTCAGACTATACCTGGACTCGTCTGTGAACATAAGCTGAGACCACTGTTCCAATGACCATGTATTGTGTTCTTGACCGGGCTTTACGGCTCTCCTGTGACCATGGGTCAGTGGAATGCACCTTGCAGGTTTCCGGGCGAATAAACCATGTCTGTTCAGTCGTCTGTAGACTGTGTGTCTGGAGACAACTGTTCCACTGGCTGTGGTAAGGTCCTGAGCAAGGCTATCTGCAGTACTCCATAGCCATCTGCGGGCAGTGATGAAGAGATATAGGTCTTCTTGCAGTTTTGTACACAGTGGACGTCCTGCACTGTAGCCCTGGACACGTTTCCTGTCTGCTGGAATCGTTGCCATAATCTTGAGGTCACTCTTTGTGGCACACGGAAAGCCCGTGCTACAATCTGCTTTGCTTGATCAGCCTCCAGTCGCCCTAGTATTCTACCCCTCATAACGTCATCAGTATTTGTTCTATGAGCTATTTTCAACACACAGTCACCATTAGCACGTCTGAAAACGTCTGCACACTTGCTCGCTGCACCGTACTCTGACATGCACCAACACACCTCTGCGTATGTGGACTGCTGCCAGCGCCACCGTGCGACGATCGCAGGTCAAATGCATGGCATGGTCATACCCAGAGGTGATTTAAATCCGCAAACCGCCCACCACAGGGTTGTTTCACCATGTATCAGCATTGTCCTTAATTTATGAGCATGGGTGTAGATTATCTCGCCACTGGGCAAACAATTCCTGAAGAATACTGATCTCCTATGCTTATCTCCTGGACAAATTGCAACAAAAAATAGGAGAAAAAACGCCAGGTTTAGAAAGAAAGAAAGTCGTCTTGAGAGGTGGCAGAAGCACCCTCTCATATTTCTATCTTACTCTGAGTAATTCGATTTTCCTCTCTAATTGCATGCGGTGAAATGTTGCTATTCCTTCACATGCAGAATTCCCACGCAGCGTCTCTCGTCACCCGGGTGGTCCAGTGACAGGCGGGCTCTGCTGACCTTGAAAGGATTAAGCCGACAGGTGTGAGGGAGTCGAGTGGATGCTTTCCAGACGCCGACTGTCATAATAGCGGCGGAGACACGCCCGCAGGGGCCTGAAGGAGCGGCTGGGCTAGAGATTCCGTTACTTCGCAGAAACTTAGCGAAAACACTTTCTGGCGGGCTACCAGTGAGGCGGGGGAATGACTTGTGTTCCCAAGCAGTCTTGGCGGGCAAATTCCCGCGTTTTCTGCAAAATCGTAACTGTGATTGGCTTGCTCAGGGCATAGCTCCATGACGTAGCAAAATCGGCGCAGAAATTGGCGCCAAGAATCTCCATTGGTGGAATCGTAGTGCTTCGGCAATTGAGTGGAATTTTCCGCCGGTTTTCGAGTTGCTGATTGCAACGTTTAACCACGGCCACTGTCGTGGGGGCGGGAATGTTCTGTTTTCGGTTTGTACGGGTGCTCTTGTGGGGGTCGGCTCTCGCATTTCGGTCGGAGTAGGTTACAAGACTGAGCTCTCGCTGCTCTGGACAGCCTACTCTTATTTGATTGTAACTGTGTAACGAAGTTGCTGAAGTTTCGACTTCAACGTAACTTTCCGAGTACAGTTGGCAATTGAGCGTTCTGTGTACAAGCGGCCTCTGTTGTCTGTCTTGGGCAGTTTTGGCTAAAGTTGATTGTATCAGAGTTACTGTGTGACTTCGCTTGTTAAAATCAATCACTGTACCGTCAGTGATTGTGTGGCAGGCCTTCTTCGTTTCCCTCAGAGGCGCATTTGTATTGATAGGAAGTCTTTAGTCTGGAACAACCAGACCAGGACAATTTGTTTCGGGCTATACTCGCGACATTATCACCACCACGACGGGACGTCGAAGCAACCAGCCATCACTTCCTATACGCCAGATCGTGTCATTGCAGTTAAGAAAACAGCTTGGTAATGTATGTCCGTAGCACCGGCAGATTAGGGAATTTGCACTGTGATAATCAGAGCTCAGCAGAGCGCGCCTGTTCATCTTTTTCTAACTTTGTTCTGTCTTGGGTGTTCATTGTCTGAGTTCTAACTACTGTAGCAGCAATTAATGTTGGGTTGGTTGTGTGTTTCTCTTAAGATCTGAGTTGCAAGGGATTGGCTCCACATACCACTTCGTCATAAATGTCACAATCTAGTTTATGGACAACTTCACCTTCACAGCATTTATTTGAGTATCCAATCTGATCCATTTTGATGTATTGTAAATGTTTCATGTGTTTTGTTTATGATTTTGAGTTTAGTCATAATAAATCAAATTGTTATTTTGGACAGAACTTTCGTTCTGTTAATCGGTAGAGCAACCCTTTCATTTCTCACTACGTTACTGAAACTTTCCTTTATTTAATTAATGTCTATCAAATTAAATTATTGAAAGTGCCAAACTCTTTTCTACTCCACTTGCAGGGTCGATTACAGTCAGTTCGTGTTTCTTCTTAATCCATGTGCAACAGCAAAAGTAGGAGTTAGAAAAAGGGGGGCTTAGAGCATCATTTCCATATGAAGATTCGAGAAGAATTTAGTGTTAAATACACTGCTAGCCCTGGCACCTCGCAATCTTCCATGAAGACAATGAGCGCCCACACACATATGTCGTCGCCATGGCAAAATTACTCAAAGTAAGTATGAATTGTTACCACACCCGCCTAATTCACATCATATAACCCCGTCAGACTTCCCAAAACCTAAAATTTTTCTTGGTGGACAAAGATTCACTTCAAACGAAGAATTGATAGCTGGAATTGACAACCATTTTGCATGTCTGGAAGAAAGTCATTTTCGAGATGGGATCAAGGTACTGGAACATCGTTGGACCAAGTGCATTAATCTACAAGGCCACTACATTGAAAAATAAAAAAAAGTTTCAGTGATGTAAGTACTTTTTTTGGATTCCATTCTGAGAACTTTTCAAACCACACTCGTACATTGTGCGAAACCGGTGTAGGACAGGATGCCTGTCACATCTGCTACAACGCCACGAGCCGCCTCCTACAGCATCTGGTCGCCATCAGTTCCTGTTTGCAGAGAAACTTGAGAGGACATCACCTTTTATATACGTTTTTGCTAGAAGAGGGGGTCAACTTGTACTATGATTCTTCTGCAATTTTATGTTTGTGATGGTGTGTTAGGTCTGATACGAGTGATGATAGGTGTATGAGCTCTGCTCAGACTAAAAAATTAAAAAACTAAAAAGAAAAAAGAATTCTGCCAGATAATGACGATAATTTCGAAATAGTCACAGAATAACAACAACTTTTAGCAGATTGTGGTAGTTATGTATCAAAGAGTCCTAAATATATTGATTCAACTTTAGAGTTCTTAACATCTGGATCTCTAGCGCCATTTCTGTTTCTGCTACCATGCGAGTACATTTAGATACTAAGATACGAGAGCGACTTCAGGAAGTAAATTATGCATGTCGACCCACACTAACAAAGATACTACCTGGCAATCGAATTTTTTAAATTTTTTGTATTCGTGGTATGTCCGAAAGCGGTTCAATATAATTGTAAAAACGCTCAAGAAAATCGATTTTGAAATTTTTCTAGGAACAGTATTTCATTACAATTGGGGGTTTTTATCGGTGGCCCGTGTTGCTCACTCAGTAGCGTTGACAACAGAATGGAGTGATCGAAGGGTTGCTGGTTCGAATATCGTTACGGTCCTTTCTTTTCGTACCATTTTCTTCGTTGAATTAGAATATCCACATCATTTACGTATAAAATTCATCAAACATATGCTAATTAAGTTATCTAATCGTAATTCCTAATTATCGATATTTCATCACATTGTTAATAAAGATGGTTTAAATTTTAAAAAGCGTAACAAAATTATTAATAAGCTTTTATAATCTATAACTATAGTTAATAATTTATATTTCCAGTGAAAGCTACAATTTTGTGTCTGGTATGTAATAAGAAACAAGAATTTGTGCATTTTTTAAATGAAAAACGATGGTTAAATGTTTTAATTAGCGTATATTTGATGCATTTTATATTTAAAAGATTTAGGGATTTCAACTGAACAAAAAATAAAATGGAAAAATAATTCCATAGCAAGATTCGAAGCAGCGACCCACCGATGACGCGATTGTCATTGTTAAACGCTACCAAATCAAGCAGACGGTCCATTGTGAAAAGAGCCTTAATTTGAGAGAGTTACTGTAGCTCGGAGAAATTCAAAACCGATTTTCTTGCGAATTTTTGAGAATTGCATGGAACAGCACGGGAAGACTGCTATTTCAGTTCTGCACTTCGTGCACCACGGATACGAAGGTTACGGAAATCCGCTTGCCGGGTGGCCCCCTGCTGGGACCACTGCGCAACAGGTGTGGCGTGCTGTCAGTGGCGAGGGAGGAAACGTGCGCCGGTCCCCCTGCAGACCCGTCTCTGCCGCTGCTGGGACAGCTGTGGGTGGAGTGGCGCGGCGGCTGGGAACGCACTGCACGGATTCAGTGTGCGGCACAGCAAGGGGCGGGTTTTTTGTCATCGAGCAACCGAACGATGCGTAGAACGCACCGACCGCTGTTTACACAGACTTGGCGATTGTGTTCAGAAATGGTGTCAAGCGTTTGCATAACTTTTAAGTATAGCGCAGAATTAAGTAAAAGTTACCCTTTAAAGTAAATTTGCCCTTTAAAGTCCTGTCGTACATCTACAAACACGTCTGTAGTCTGCAAAGCACAGTGAACCGCGCTTCAGTGCGTGCTTAGCGTTGTCCAAATGCTAACCCCAGACCCACGATCTTTTCCGGACTGGGGCAAAAGCTCAATAGTGCCGCCCCCTCTCTCCCCCCTTTCCGGGTTTGAGATAGGACGTCAAAAATTTAAACGAAACCGATTTTTCAAAAATATGTTAAGTTTGTGGCGCATATCTTTCTAACAGTTCAATATATGAAACATATATCTTGGAGGAAATGTAATATTGGTCTTAAGTGTGCCAAAGTGCAATGCCACGCCTCTCCATGCAGCATTCTTCTACCACACGTCACTGTATTTCGCTCTGTTGAACTGAAACATGTACACGTATCAAAAAAAAGTTTTGCATCACCTCGGTTCCGAGTGTTCCGAAACCTGTACAGAAAATTAGTATATAGATCAACAGAAACATAATTTCCACCCTTTTTATTGCTCATGAAAACCACACATAGCATGTTGTATCAGAATACAGCGAGACCTTCAGAGGTGGAGGTCTAGATTGCTGTACGCACCGGTACCTCTAATACCCAGTAGCACGTCCTCTTGCACTGATGCATGCCTGTATTCGTCGTGGCATACTATCCACAAGTTCATCAAGGCACTGTTGGTCCAGATTATCCCACTCTTCAATGGCGATTCGGCGTAGATCCCTCAGAGTGGTTGGTGGCTCACGTCGTCCACAAACAGTCCTTTTCAGTCTATCCCAGGCGTGTTCGATAGGGTTCCTGTCAGGAGAACATGCTGGCCACTCTAGTCGAGCGATGTCGTTATCCTAAAGGAACTCACTCAGAAGATGTGCACGACGAGGGCGCGAATTGTCGTCCATGAAGACTAATGCCTCGCCAATATGCTGCCGATATTGTCGCACTATCGGTCGGAGGATGGCACTCACGTATAGTACAGCCGTTACGGCACCTTGCTTGACTACCAGCGGCGTACGTCGGCCCCACATAATGCCACCCCAAAACAGCAGGGAACCTCCACCGTGCTGCATTCACTGGACAGTGTGTCTAAGGCGTTCAGCCTGACCAGGTTGCCTCCAAACACGTCTCCGACGATTGTCTGGTTGAAGGCATATGCGACACTCATCGGTAAAGGGAACGTGATGCCAAACCTGAGCGGTCCATTCAGCATGTTGTTGGCCCCACCTGTACTGCGCTGTATGGTGCAAACATGGACCTCAAATGGTTCAAATGGCTCTGAGCACTATGGGACTCAACTGCTGAGGTTATTAGTCCCCTAGAACTTAGAACTAGTTAAACCTAACTAACCTAAGGACATCACAAACATCCATTCCCGAGGCAGGATTCGAACCTGCGACCGTAGCGGACTTGCGGTTCCAGACTGCAGCGCCTTTAACCGCACGGCCACTTCGGCCGGCAAACATGGACCTCGCCATAGACGTTGGGAGTGAAGTTGCGCATCATGCAGCCTATTGCGCACAGTTTGAGTCGTAACACGACGTCCTATGGCTGCACGGAAAGCATTATTCAACACGGTGGCGCTGCTGTCAGGGTTCCTCCGAGGCATAATCCGTATGTAGCGGTCATCCACTGCAGTAGCAGCCCTTGGGCGGCCTGAGCGAGGCATGTCGTCGACAGTTCCTGTCTCTCTGTATCTCCTCCATGTCCGAACAACATCGCTTTGGTTCACTCCGAGACGCCTGGACACTTCCCTTGCTGAGAGCCCTTCCTGACAAAGTAACAATGCGGATTTGATCGAACCGCGCTATTGAGCGTCTAGGCATGTTTGAACTACAGACAACACGAGACGTGTACCTCTTTCCTGGTGGAATGACTGGAACTGATCGACTGTCGAACCCCCCCGTCTAATAGGCGCTGCTCATGCATGGTTGTTTATATCTTTGGGCGGGTTTAGTGACATCTCTGAACAGTCAAAGGGACTGTGTCTGTGATACAATATCCACAGTCTATCTTCAGGAGTTCTAGGAACTGGGGTGATGCAAAAAATTTTTTGTGGTGTGTATATCGTTTGCTTTTAGTACCAGAACAGAACTTACAAGACATCCTTGTCGACAGTCATTTTACGAAGTTTTGCATGCAAGAATGAAGTTCGATACTGTTGTCATACTGAATTTACGTAATTACTGAGAAATCACTTACGTAAAATATTGCCTAAAATGCAATTATTTTCCCATTTGACAAATAATAATTTTTATGACAGAATTTAGGCAGATTAAACAGAATGTAGCTGACATCACAAGGAAACCCTTCTCGAGGCTCAACTGTTGCTGTGTTAATTCAAAGACCCTACCACCATACTTTATGTTTAACTCGAGTCTGAGTTTGCTTTACATGATTAACTGCAAAATGAATTATCAGTAGCTTGCCCTTTCACAAGCAGTGCAGGTGAGAACATGGTGTATAATTGCTTCCACAGCATCCTCAGTGTCACATGTTATTCAACTAGACCGTACACGCCATAATGTCTAACTTCTGAAACCATTCTACAAGCAAGATGATGCAACTTTCGCAACACCATAAATTTCTCTGGAAATATCTTGCATGCACGGCTGCTGTTTTCATGACAAGATTTATTACTGCAGATGTACTAATTACTGTCGTCTTCTCCATGAACTGCATGTTAGCAGAAAATATAAAAGTCATGAAGAGAAAACGGTCTCAGTGAACCACTGTTAGCTGGCTATGTCCTTTACTTCAACCCATCTGCTGTACACCTCGTTCCAAAGACTGGGAGCTCCATAAACGGAAGTGATAAGGCCTTCCTGTAAAAATGGCGTTCCAGGAACGGAATGGCAAGGGAAAAAGCTTGATAGTTCACAGGCCTAATGGCTTCCTACTTTCGTTAGATGAGCCCTACACCTTTATTTACAATAAGTTATTGGTTTCTCTGGAAGAAACCAGACTACACTAATGTACGGAAGTGTATAACACTGAAATAAAATTTTCAACTACTAGTCATAGTCTACTTTTAGGTCTCTTTCCTCACATTCATCTGCAAGTAACCATCAATAAATAATATTACATGTATATATAAAACTCCTTAAATGTAAAAGCAATGCTTTTCCATTGTACATATCCCTTGTTTTCTTCGAATATCTCAAAAGGATAACGTATGCCCTCAGTAATGCATTTGTCCTTCAATATTTTATTTCCATTTCAAATTGCTGTGAGCATAGCCCCTATTGGATTAGTCGACGGAACAGCAAATAATTTTTCAGAAACGTTAAAGTTCTGTTGTGTATGTGAAGTACGGTTTTGTGCCCTCACAAATAATTCCAGAAGTTTTTAAATCTCTTAACTATTGTTGGCTCTTCTTTTTCGGAAATGGTATAATGACTTTCATATTTACCTTACATCCGATTTACGAAAGCAAATGCTTTATGGACAACATGTGTAAGCAGGCTGTTTAGGTTTTTATGTTGGTAACGTCACCTAGCGCTCTGTATGAAAATCACTGGCTGTGCTGTGTGTAGTCTGTGGCTGGTTTGTATTGTTGGAATTTGCTATTGTAGTGTTGGGCAGTTGGCTGTTAACAGCGCGTAGAGTTGCGCAGTTGGAGGTGATCCGCCAGCAGTGGTGGATGTGGGGAGAGAGCTGGCGGAGTTTTGAGAGCGGATGATCTGGACGTGTGTCCATCAGAGAGAGTAAATTTGTAATACTGGATATCATGAACTGATATATATATTATGACTTTTGAACACTATTAAGGTAAATACATTATTTGTTCTCTATCAAAATCATTCATTTGCTAACTATGCCTATCAGTAGTTAGTGCCTTCAGTAGTTCGAATCTTTTATTTAGCTGGCAGTAGTGGCGCTCGCTGTATTGCAATAATTCGAGTAATGAAGATTTTTGTGAAGTGAGTGATTCATGAGAGGTATAGGTTATTGTTAGTCCGGGCCATTCTTTTGTAGGGATTATTGAAAGTCAGATTGCGTTGCGCTAAAAATATTGTGTTTAAACACAGTCATTTATAATTTTTCTAAAGAAACGTTTCATATGTCGACCCTTAGCCGACGATACCTCACTGGAATCTTCTGACTTTTTCTTGTAGTTTGTGTAATTAGTGTAGCTATTGTTTATTGCTAGCGCGGAATTATAGAGAGAATTTCCTTTGTAGTTGCTGTTTTTCATTGTTGTACAGTAAAACAGTTGTGGCACGCATGTAGATTTGCACCAAGTATTTCGCAGCTGCGCTTGCAATTAATGAGATATTATTTTCAGTGCTAAGCTAATGTGTTTTCTTGCTTTTGCTTTTCAAATTGTGCTTTTCTTGTTATGTTGTGAAATACGTGATAATTATAGCGTGTGAAAAACGTAACACTAGGCTCCAAAGTAAATTGAGAAATGATAGTGACGACGAACGTAGCTTATCATCACCACCGTGTAATAAATTAACAGACATTCAAAGTAGTAATTTGGTAACTGTGCATAGGGAAATGGAGCGGGCGCCAAACAATAGTGTAAACAGTGAAACAATTAGTGAACAGGGAAGCATTATCGATCGGTCGGTCGGCAACAGCTCACCTCAGGAATCCGAAATGACAGGACACAATCTTGCAAATACTGTAGATTCAGGTTTTGCGTCCTCACCGTTTTCTCAAATAAGTCAAGACTCATTTTCTGCTTTTCAAAATGCGAATATTTCCAGTTCAAATGCACTGCCGAATAGCACTGAGGAACATGTTTCAGACACCAGTCCATTGTTATTACAGTTAAAGCAACAATTGGGTCAAAGTACGCTTGTACAAAATCGGAAACAAATGGAACAAAATCTTCGAAAGTTAAACGCAATGGAACAAAATCAAAAAGAGTCACAGCAACAAATGGAACTAAATCAGAGACAAATTAAAGAAACACTTCAACAAACACGTGAAGATTTAACTATTGAGTTACATAACATCGAATTGAAGTGTCAAAAAGTCTGTAATGACGTAAAAACCCAAATTTGTGTGCATTTTCAACCCATTTTTTCGCGGCATGAAAATGCATTACAGAATCACGAAGCAGCCATAAAAGAACCACAAACTATTGTTCGTGAAAATCACGAGAACTTGCGGGCTAAAATTGACTCAGCTGCATCTACCGATTCGGTTACGCAACTTGTAAAAACTCAGGAAAAACTTAAGAGGACACAGTAGATACTCTGAAAATTGGTTCAGAAAGACACATGGAGGAAATTAGTTCATTATCAGAGAAAGTAGTCGAACTCTCGGATCAGCTAAATAATTTACCTACGAAGGTAGATGATAATCTGAATGACACAAGACCGGTAGTCTTTAATGACACAGAACAGTATGAACAAATTAGAAAATTCAAACAAAATCAGAATCAAATCAATACACAGTACAAAAGAGAAATCCAGGAAGTACAAGATCAGTTAGCACAAGTAATAGAAGAATTACATATTTCAGAGGACACTCGCGCTCCAATATGGGAAGAGGGACTTAGAAATACGGAACAGACACAAAATAATAACACAGGGCACTTCGGAAATCATGAAAGAAATTGGCAAGGTACACCGAATTTTGAGATGGAACCACCGAAACATCGTAACAATGACTGACATGCGACTCGCCGACGTGATGATTTTGACTATAAGCTGTTTATTACTACACGTAAATTCCAAATATTTAAGAATTCCGGCAACGACATTCATCCACAAGCGTGGCTTCATCAATTCTCTCATTGTTTTCCTCCCAACTAGTCATTAGAGCACAGATTAGAGTTTATGTGTGGCTATTTAAAGAATGAACCAGCTGTAAGAATGCGGCCGGTCATTCACAATTGTCATAGTGAAGGAGAATTTTATCATGCTTTCCTATCAGCATATTGGTCTCAAGCTACACAAGACCGAGTAAAACATAGCATCATAATGATGAAACATTTTGAACAATCTGAATTTTCCAGACTTGTGAAATATTATGAAGACATGTTGCACAAGAATCAGTACCTGTCAAACCCATACAGCCCCTCATAACTCATCCGCATTTGCTTAATCAAAATGCCGGAACATTTAAGACATATTATTTTGGCAGGAGGTTGCAAAGATGACATTGAATCTTTTCAGGGACTCTTACAAGAATTGGAAATTGACACTGACAATCGCAGGACGCGAAAACAGGAAAACAACAATTACAGGTCACATCCGTCACAATTCCGCCATGAAAGAAATAATAACTGGACACGACAAGGTTATTCCTACAACTTAAATCGTGACCAAAACAGACACCACCCGTATGACAACCATTGGCTGAGTAGTTATAGTTACAGAGAAAGATCACATTCCGTAGTAATGAATATGACAGAGAGAACCATAGAAACAGACAATATGGGAACCAAAACAGTTATTTTCAAGGAAGACAGAATAACTTCAGATGCAACTGTTCAGCGCGCAGTTATGATTCAGGGAGAAATTCTCCATCACGTGACCGACAAGAGAGAAACTATGGAATCTACCGGCATGACGACAGACGATATAATCGTAAAGACAGACCTGAATTTCATCAGAACTGGCGGGATTCAAACAGGGCAGGGCCCTCTCGACAAGGTGAATTTGTAGAAGTTAGATCTCCAAATCCCAATAACGACGCGCGCCAACAAAGAGACACACAATGACTCGCACAGCAGGCAGCCACGTTCGCTGGCTCGCTCAGAGAAAAATAACATAGACCTTGAGAAAAATTTTAGCATTCCTTACCGACTTACACCACATAATAATTGCGTTGAAGTTGAAACTCTGCGTACTAGGAAGAGTAAAGGTTCACACCACATTTCACATGTAAAACCGTTTATTGAAAGATAATCTGCTTTTTAACTTTGTCTTTGCCATAACACTTTTCACTTCACGTTACTAGTATGCTTTGTCAGACTGAGAAACTGTTAACATGCAACAATGTTTGAAGTTAAATATCCAGTCAAGAACCAAGATAACTTATTTAAACAGAAATTACGAATGCATTGTTATAGTGACCAGACGACACAGTGTTGTTATTTGTACATTCTTGCTTGTTAGTTGCACGATTACGTAACGAATATATGGCTTACATACTTAGAACATATACTGCTAATGAGATTTTAATGCAACATTTTGGTTTACTTGAAAAGATATTCTTTATTTGAAGTACATTCTGTGAGATTAAAGATGACTTAGCATTTTGTTTCTTTGACAGCTACACGATTATATCACGACGCTACTAATATGTGACAAAATTTACATTGTTGCTTTTGCGGTGTATCTGTTTTATCTCTGCACAGCTTTTCTGAATTCTTCTGGAAAGTAAAACATGTTTTAGTAGTAACTTTTGTGGTGTAGCTACAATGAGACAGCCTTTTCCGTAGCACAACAATACGTTACATTATAGTACTTTCTTGATCAGGGTAAGGTACGTAATAACTACGATAACGACACTTGGCACATTTTTTACCCTTAAGTAATGACAGAGATTATCTTACAAAAAGACGCACAGTTTAGCGCTACAGTACACGTATTTGAGTGATTAATTTTGTACTTAAAACATTTATTTTTAAAGATTTTTGAATCACAAAGCTACAAAGAAAGTTTTCGGTGATACATTTCATTCGATTGTTGTAATCTGTAACACCTAAGGGTATAATTACATTAATCCTCAGGGGGTACACGCCGTCTTTGTGTGCTAAGCGTGTAGCGAGCGCTAGGACCTAGCTAATGTGGCATTTGCTTATACGAGGTGTGGCTAGAAAAAAACCGGACTAGTACTGGTGAAACAATAAAACGAATGCAATAAGGCTGAAAGTCGCGTGGCCTGTCACGTGACTCTCGCTCCGCCTACTGCTCGAGTTTCATCTGCCTCCTGCACTCAATCTGCCCGTGGCGTCTGTTTTAAGTAGTTGACGTTTTGTCTGTGCGTCGGAAAATGTTGAGTGTACAGAAAGAACAGCGTGTTAACATCAAATTTTGTTTCAAACTAGGAAAATCTGCAAGTGAAACGTTTGTAATGTTACAACAAGTGTACAGCGATGATTGTTTATCGCGAACACAAGTGTTTGAGTGGTTTAAACGATTTAAAGACGGCCGCGAAGACACCAGTGATGACACTCGCACTGGCAGACCATTGTCAGCAAAAACTGATGCAAACATTGAAAAAATCGGTAAACTTGTTCGACACTTTCCTTGTCAACTCCTGTTAACTCAGACACTGCTCTGATTGTTAAACGGCGATCTTGTCGATCTGCACACCTGATTATGGCAAGTGTCTTTCTACAAGAGTTGAGAGAATTTCTACTGACTTATGAAATATCACATTGCTATTGAATGATGTTTTTATGCTTTGCTTTACATAGTTGCTTATTTCATTTCATATCTGGTTTCCAGCTGTGTTGCAGCATTGGTTTCATAAAATAAAATTAAATGCATTTGCTAATGTGAACACTTTCTGTCAACAGATCTATTACATAATAATTTTATGATCCACATTCTTCGAGAAAGGAGCACTTGGAAAGGAAAGAACAATAAGAAGGGACTAATAACAGTAACTGCATACATAATTTTCTTTTCAATTACTTGGTAATTGTTTTGGTAGAATACGTTTTGTGGTGCACCACTTAAATGACATAGACATTAGATGTGAATAGACATTTCCCTTATCTGCATAGTTGTCTTTAGTGTATTATTATTTCTGCTTGAGCTTTGTCATGTTTACATATAAGTTATTGCATTTGCTGCTGCTGTTTGCCAGGCATAGCGTTACTGAATTTGACTTTTTATTACTCTGTTAAGCCAGTTTTACTACTGATTTATTTTTCTTGTTGCTGCACATTGCCTTATATTAGTTGTGATTTCCATTTGCTCTGCTAATTTAGAGTTACTGCTGCTTGCTTTGCCAATTTGCATTTTTTGTCATTGCTGTTTGTGTTAATTTGTTATGTGCTGCTGCATTGCCTCATCCGTTAGTATATATATCTGAGCTCAGTAGATTTAAGTTAGCTTAAGAGGGGGTAGACTATATAAAAAACTAACTATGAAGAATAGGGAAAGAAAGGCATTGAGAAGCTATAAGAAAATGGTTTGACCAAAAAAGTAGCGTACAGTGGAGAAAAACTATTTTGAAAGAGGATATGAATAGAATACAGAAAGCATGCTTGGATAGATCTTTTTTTTTTTTTTGTGTGGGAACAAATGTTGAAATTAGAGGAAAGATCTATGGAATGAAGTTTTGGGTTGGACTGCAGTACCAAATGCTACACTGAAAACAAACCCTGTCCTTTCCTTTTGTGTTATTCCGCTATGTGTTTGTGTAGCCTTGTGTATTTGTGTTTTTCCTGTCTTTATGTGTTTAGCTAATAAGATTTATATTGTAAAATTTTTCTAATACTAAGCTACATTCACTATGATGAGGAATACTGTTATCCTAAAATATAATTTGCATTAATAATATGTTATTTACTTTGTAAAGATGTTTAGACATTATTTTCGAAAGCTATTCTGATCTTTTATGTATTTACTTATGCCATAATTCCTGTAACACTGATGTTTGTGCTTATTTCTATTCTTTTGTAAAGCCTGTACTACTAAAAATGTTATCTCTATTGTTATGTTATTTAATGATGTATTTTGTACCTTTGTAATTGTACTCTTATGTTGTAAATTTATAATTGTATAGACACCAGTTCTTCAAATTAAGTTTCATTTCACTGCACACGTTTCTGTTGGTCATAGTATATGCACAGTATGTGAGAGGTTGAGACTGTTAGTGTTTGCACGTGTGTCAATAATTCAGCAAGGGACTGGTTAACAGCATTGCTGGTTCTAAGGACAATTCCAAAAACTTTGTGAGTGCACAAGTGGTGGTTTACGGACTTGCTATATAGTACAAGACTCTTCGATGGTGACTGCATCTGCACAGTCACAACAGATGGCTGTTGGCCGTCTCTACAAGGACTACAGTGGGTCCACATCTTTGATGGCCCACCAATACCATTATTTCTACAAGGACTACAGTGGGTCTGCATCTTCGATTGCCCACCAATACCATTATTTCTACAAGGACTGCAGTGGGTCTGCACCTCTGGTGGCCCACCAATACCATAATCTCTTCCAGGACTACAGTGGGTCTGCTCTGTGAGGACCTTCCTACCAATATTCTTCAAAACTTCGACTGACTCTGCTGTGGATTTGCTCTGTTGTGACCCATTACCTGTCTGCATGTCAAGAGTTAGTACTGTCTTTCTATTGGAAGGACAACACTACTTCTTCAACACTGCATGGAAATCCACTTCTTCAGTGTGCATTTTCTTTTACTGCACGGACTTTGAAAAAAAAAAAAACCCTGCAATTTTACTGTGATGAAAGATCAGGACTATCTTTATGGACTGTGAGAAAATTTTAGCTTTTGATCAACAGTGTATCAATAGGTGTGTGCATTTGATTTCTTTATTATTGTAATTATGAAAAATTTTTTTCAAATCTGTATTGGCCACTGCCCAAAACAATATGTAAGTAGGCTGTTTAGGTTTTTATGATGGTAACGTCACCTAGCGCTCTGTATGAAAATCACTGGCTGTGCTGTGTGCAGTCTGTGGCTGGTTTGCATTGTTGGAATTTGCTATTGTAGTGTTGGGCAGTTGGCTGTTAACAACACATAGCATTGCACAGTTGGAGGTGAGCCGCCAGTACTGGTGGATGTGGGGAGAGAGATGGCGAAGTTTTGGGAGGGGATGATCTGGACGTGTGGCCATCAGAGAGAGTAAATTTGTAATACGGGATATCAGGAACTGATATATATATATATATATATATATATATATATATATATATATATATATATATACATTGTTTGTTCTCTATCAAAATCTTTCATTTGCTAACTATGCCTATCAGTAGTTAGTGCCTTCAGTAGTTAGAATCTTTTATTTAGCTGGCAGTAGTGGCGCTCACTGTATTGCAGTAGTTCGAGGAGGAGGAGGAGGAGATTAGTGTTTAACGTCCCGTCGACAACGAGGTCATTAGAGACGGAGCGCAAGCTCGGGTGAGGTAAGGATGGAGAAGGAAATCGGCCGTGCCCTTTCAAAGGAACCATCCCGGCATTTGCCTGAAGCGATTTAGGGAAATCACGGAAAACCTAAATCAGGATGGCCAGAGACGGGATTGAACGCAGTAGTTCGAGTAATGAAGATTTTTGTGAGGTAAGTTATTCGTGAAAGGTATACGTTAATGTTAGTCAGGGCCATTGTTTTGTAGGGATTATTGAAAGTCAGATTGCGTTGCGCTAAAAGTATTGTGTCAGTGTAAGCACAGTCATTTATAATTTTTCTAAGGGAATATTTCACATGGTCACCTTCTTCCTTCCACCGGAGAATGTAACTCTTAGACCAGGGCTTAACAACTGGCCGGTTTTGAGCACGAGTACTCGCGTCTGCTCAGGCTTGTGCTCGCGAGCAGCTGCTAGGTCGCGGAGTGGGGAGGGAGGGGTGGGAGGGGAAATGCGCACGCACGTTTGAATAGGGCCGCAGCGTGCCTATTGAATTCGCGCCGACTGTGTAACGTTTAAAGTACTACGATCAGCTCGTAACAGTCACTTCGCTGGTTAAGAATCATGTGAAGTCGCCGTTGTGTAACCCCAACCATTCTTTCGCAGTTCAACCCCCATTGGGAGGAATTGTATCTGTTTACTGAAAAAGGTGGTGTTGCAAAAATGATTAGTATGTCACAAAACGCTGAATTCTTTTACGAAATTTAATTTGCAGCGACATTATATGTCGTACCACGCGAAAGACTACGGACGTGGAAAATGTGATTGACCTGATCGTGCACAGGAAGTTATTAAACTTAAAAGGAAGCTATCCGAAGAAGATCTGGACGACGAAGAAAAATCAACTGAGGCAGCTCTCAGAGTGAGTTACAAAATTGCTTTATTTTTAGCAAAATCCCTGCGCCCCTTCACTGATGGCGATTTAATAAAAGATGGTTTTGTAGTTGCAGCGGAACATTTGTGTCTATCTCAAGCTGAACAGTTTCGGATTGTGCCATTATCTGACATGACCATTATGCGTCACATACAGGACATGGCAGACGACGTCCAGAGCCAGTTTGCAAATATCTGTAAAGAGTTTATGGCGTATTCTCTAGCTCTAGACGAAAGTGTTGATATCACTGGAACAGCGCAGCTTGCCATATTTATTAGAGGTGTTATTAGAGATCTTCAGGTGAGGGAGGAGCTCCTCGATGTAGTAGCCATGAAGAACACTACAACTGGAGGTGATATTTTAAGTAGTGTTGAAGAAAGTGTTGAAAATATAGGATTGTCGTGGAATTCTTTAGTTTCAGTGTCTACAGATGGTAGAGACATACACTAAGCTAATAAAATTATGAGGCACGTGTACATTCTTCTTTATTTGTTTCATTTGTCGCAGTAATAATTCGTGAGTGATATCCCTGCAGGTGGCCGCGGATTTACATCGACTGGCGGCAGCTGTTGTGTACCCCATGTGACTCTCCCCACTCTCTGCTCTGGTCCGAGAGTGGGGGTAGCGTGCTCGCGCTGCTCCGTGCTCACGCCTTGCTGCTCACAGCTTGCTCCGCGAGCACGTATGTTGTGAAGCCCTGTCTTAGACCTAAATCTGGACTTTCGATTCCCCTATGAAATGGTTTATTCAAATCGTGAAGGTATAATATTATTTATTTGGCTAGACCTTCTCTTATCTTTTCGAATTCAGGTTGTCATTTTGACGTCCTGACAAATGCTCTATTCGATTTCAATAAATTATTCATATGAGAATCGTTAAGTGCTTGCCCTTTCACATCTTGAAAATAAAATCCCATTATGAGTAGATGAGCTTTCAATTGTTTTTTGGACTTAGCTATTGGACAATATTTTATTGCATCTATTTTATGTGAATTCTTTCAGTCATGCCCTACAGACATAATATCCTTTCTTATGGGCTATTAACACATTGTCTACACACATTGTAATTTACGAAATTACTTCTGCACCCACTATTTTATCAGCTGTTGTGATAAATACTGGTAGTTATGTGTTTAATTCTAATGCTATACTGCTAGCATTTTCCTACAAATAAGAATGCAAATACTTTTGTGATTCAGGTACTGACGACATCTGCCAATATTCTGGCATACAGTCCGACCTAGCTGTACATCATAAACCATAAAATTTTTGTAACAGTTTATTTAAATTCTCTGGACGGTCGGTTTCCCATTTTACTATTTTGTTCAATGTATGAGCGTCATTACAACCCGAACTACTCCATCTTTCTTACTCACTGTTCTCAAGGGATTATTGTACAGACCACAGCTTTGCTCTACTATGCCTCATTCCATCATCTCATCACTTTACTTTTGTACTTCTTTCTTCTTCGAAATAGAAATTGGAAATGGATGAATGAAAACTGGTTCGTATTCTTTGGCATCTACCTTGTGTTCAAATCCTTTTACTAATCTATATGTATCAGAAAATGCTCGTTCATTGCCATTAACAGGTGATGTAAATCCTGATTTTGTGCTACTACCAAATCATTAATCACCTCCACTATTTTCGTTAGCTCATTTATTTTGTTTTCATGATCATCAATGAGTCTTTCATTGTACTGCTGTGAACCATGACCTAAGCGGTCTTTTGTCTTAGTGTACTTTATTCTTAATGAATAACTCTGATTTAAGTATCTTCCACTTAGCTCCTCAAATGCTATTTGGAGTAACTTGTCATTCACTACACATTTTATTACTTTTTTATTATAGCTGATTATGACTCATTGCTTCACCAACCACTCTATCCGAAAAATCACTCAGTTTGTTAGTTATATGCTCTATGGATCATTTGAACGATTCTTTTATTAAAGTAATGTGGACTGAGTCAGCTTAGAATATGCATGACTAGAGTTGACATTAAGGAGTATATTATAATTATTATTGTTATCAGCTCTACTGAACAACTTAATTTTCTTGCAGCTACCAGTTGTTAATTAGAAATTGGTCAGTGGAATAGAATGAGTAGTTCAGGAGAACTGATTTTAAATTAGATTTAAAATTTGCTTCGATCCCTTTCAGACATTTTATGTTCCTGGGATAATGATCAACAAATTTTATTGGTGCATATTGAAGTCCTTTCAGAGCCACTGACAGCTTTAACAGTGGTCAATAAAGGTCATATTTCCCTCTATTGTTTACTGTTCGCTTTTGTGCAATCAATACTTTCTTTCTAAGTATGAATTACCCCAGAAAATTATTCTGTACATTATTGGGGGGGGGGGGAAATATGCAAAATATGTCAGAAGGTTGATAGGTTTGTTACTAAGATTAAAAATTACATGAAGAGCAAAAGTAGCTGAACGTAATTGTTTGAGAAGCTCAGTAACATTTTCTTCCAGTTCAAGTTTTCATCAACATGTACACCCAAAAGTTTGGAGCTTTCTATCCCACTTACTGACTCCTGATCATGCACCACATAAGTTATTGCTGTGACTGTATTTCTTGCACAGAACTGAAATGTGGTGTCCCTGTTTTTGAATTTAGGGAGAGTCCATTATCAGAATTTTCAGAATTTTATTTACCAGATCATCTGTTGCTTTTTATCTTATAGGATATATTATAATACAAGTATAATCT
This sequence comes from Schistocerca nitens, assembly GCF_023898315.1. NCBI lineage: Eukaryota > Metazoa > Arthropoda > Insecta > Orthoptera > Acrididae > Schistocerca > Schistocerca nitens. Next base: position 27,761,807 of record NC_064624.1, read on the forward strand.
GCAAAACACCAGTTTTGATTCAGTGCTTAACTCTGGTATAACTAAGAATTCATCGCTAAGCCATTTACAATGTATTTCAGAATCTGTTATAAACTGTTTCTTGATAGTTTCCCCTATTTATCCAGGTGCACCAACTAGTTAATACCTACAACAGGTATCGCTACTATTCCTGCTTAGTTCCTTATTGTTTCAAAACATGCATTTGACATCAGGCTAATTTGCATACTTGGGTCAAGAAAAACTTGTAAGTTATTCTTGTAGTCATCTAATGATATTGTTGTCTGTGTTAGGCTTACTAAAGACTTATTCTCATTATCCTCTCTTAAAAAATGCTTTTCTACTGCCAGTTTCCTCCAACTGCCTTTTAAAATGTTGACTTATCTGGAGGTCTTGTCTACATTTTGCCTCCTTACTTGCTTTCTGCTTATGCTGAATTGTCACATCTTCACCTGTTTCTGATCTGGTAATCTGTTTGTTCTCTACATCTGATAGTTTCTGAAATTCTTTGCTTCGTTTATTCATACTTTTGGAGATTACTGTTTCATTAGTATTGTGTACAGGATCATCACTTTTTGTGTCTGCACATTGCACAATTTGCTTACAATCCAGCTTTAACCTGATAAATACTGTAATTGTCGTGGCTTTACACCTGAATCATTTCAGAACTATGATTATTATCTTCAAAAGTTTCATCTTTATTTGCAGTGTTCACTGTCTGAGAATATAATTATTTCTCCATCACCATGCTCCTCTGTTACGCACCCTACATCTCTCCTCATATTTTGTTTTATTTGCACTAGGTAGAGCTATTATCAGATCTGTACCTCCTTTGTTTAGTCTCTTGTCCTTCTCTTTCCCCTACTCTCTGAAACTTATACACTTGACCACATTCCTAAACTTGTCTACTCGATACATTCTACTGTCACAAGAAGCTCTGCCATGCCCCTTCTTTAGCAACATCGACGTACTTCTGTGTGATTCTTTTATTTCTCTTGTAATACTGTTCTCCTCCTATTCTTGTTATTACCTTTTTCACACTTTCTGTGCTATTGTAATCATCTACTGCTTTCACTTGTTCTTCACCCCTAAATACATTAAGCTTTTGCTCTTTTGCCGATCTTTACCACAAGGACTGCTATTCTCTTTTGGAACATTTGCCCCACATATCTGAATGTTTTACTTTGATTGGACCATTTAGTTCTTTGCACACTTGACAGGTCAGGTACAGCATTTGGTTTTCCAAATTATTCCTCTGTTAATGGATAAGGTACTGTGGAACATTGAGCAAACTTTGGCATGCAATTAAAAACAAAAGGCATGGAAAGCACAGTCAATGCATTGTGTTACTTCATGACAGTGCACACCTCTATTCTGCTGGTCTCATTTACGAAATTATTCAACAGTTCTGGTGGGAGCAGCTGGATCACCTTCTTCACTGGCAGTATCTTTCTATGAGGAAGGCATAGAAAAGTTAATTCCCCTCTGTGATAGATGTCTGAAGAAATGTGGCAGCTACGCAGAAAAATAAAGAAAAGCTCTTTCTTCTCAAAATAAATTTTGGTTGGAAAAAATCTTTTTATGAGTTTCTTCCAAATCATTTTCCAGGCATCCCTCATACTATCCTTACGGTCCTGATGAATTGATTCGAATTTGTCTTCTGAAACTCCTTCAACATTTATGACAAATTATTCTTCCTGGTCTTGTGGAAGATGACGTGGAGGGCTTCCAAAGTGTGCTACGGGAGTTGGAGTGTGACAGTGACGACAAAGTGTGGTAGGAACAACAATCAGTTTATTTATCTATATCCATGGTCACAATGAAGTAGAAATTACGATCATGAGTTATCTGGTTCCCAACATGACAGGTAAGGCAATGGCAGATGAAGACATTGGGATGAAATACGGGACTACAGTGTGAATAGTGATTATGGAAAAGACTGAAACAACTGGAATGGTAGAAATTTTGGTAACTACATACGTAGCAGAGGTAATAACAGAGACGTTTATAGGTATGACAGAGATTCAGGAGTGCAGATTATGGAGGTGCAATCAGTTAATCCAAGGAACAATGTGTGTACACAGAGTCCACCGACATATGACTGACAATTTCAGTCAGCAGCTGATTGTATACTGAAAATATAATGAATACTAGCTATGAACAATTGAATGTGTTGAATTTTGAAGATGTGATGTTGCGTTTGCTTGGAGAGAGACAGGAAAATGTAATTTCTTTGGTGAGTCCAGTGCTTAAAATAGATGTTAATGGACTTATTTTTTCGTCTGTTCTTGATATGTATAGCACTGGATTTGTGTTGAGTGAGGTGCATTTTAGAAGTATGAAAGTGTAGCTTCATGGCTTACAGTGGACTAAGGTGAAGCGGGCTATCTTTGGAAGCAGTTTTGAAGCTAAGACACAGGTGTGTATCGAATTTTTGTCTCAGGGTGAGAGATTTTCTGTGAATTTTCTGATTGTGCTGAAGCTGGCAATTGATGTTATTTTAAGAGCTGATTATTTTTGTGTATGCATCAAGCAGCAATGGACGTGATTGGTGGTGACGTATTACTGCGGGACATATACAAGAAGACACAGCAGTGCATAGAAGAGCTGTGTGTTGCAGTCAGGCAGCATGTTAGTTGCTATTGGTTATGACCTCATGATGGGTGGAGAAACTTTAAGTTATCACAAGAGAAAACTGTGACCACACTTCGTTCACATTGCATAAAACTGAAATTCCATGTGAAAATTAGACAATTATTTGCCTTATCCATCCTGGTTTAGCAAATTTTAATGTGCTGCCCATATTCAAAAACCACATGGTGGGTGGAACACTAAACTTCCCAATTTTTGGCGAGCTACATTAATTTGCATTAGCCGAACTGATAGAATTTATATAATTGTAAACATAATTCTGATTCTAAATTATGATAGAAGCTGAAGAAAGGAGACATTTCTACTGAAATATTAGCACTGTGTTAGTGTGACGCAAAGGAGACTAGAATATATGAGTTGCTTCTTGAAACCTCAGTTAAATGATTTCAGTAGCCAGTTCCAAATGATCTCACAGTCTCAGGCAAGAGGTTCTTTCAGCTATAGAGAGCTGGAAACGTGGACATGTAAGATGCCAACTACACATAACTCATTTACGACTATTTTCAGATTACCTACCTCAGTCGTTTACAGGTCCTTGTTATGTAGAGGACAATAAGTATTAAGATAAAAATGAGCAGATTGAAATGATACCTAGTCACCTACCAAACCACATACCTAAAAGATCCTCTGGGTTCCAAATCTTGTAAGATAACCCAACTTAACAGCATTTCAATTCCAAAAATAAAAAAAAAGTATCCTGAATACGAGAGAAAAGCCTTGCGGCTCCATAGTCATCGCAACTACCTTACTACCTTATTAAGTCAACTTGGTGGGAGCTAAGAATAGCTAAACAAGCCAAGGCAGTTGAACAGCAAGCACGCTAAGGTACTCATGGCCAGAGACGGATCAGCAGAAGTACTTTCAAGACAAGTCCATAAAAAAGCGTCTAAGTTTCGGGAAAAATACCAAAAATTCGAACACTGAAAATGATAACAACATGTCCTCTGGGACATCTGAACTCAATCCTCTCCCACTAGTATCTTCCTCCAAAGAAAATGGTTATCGTACGTTTTTGGATAGGAAATTTTCGTAGGAACCTAAGGGTTAAATTTCGGTCATGTGCGTTAAGTGCTCGCTGTCAAACTATGTGGACTGTGATGGAGCTGAAAAGGACGTACACATCTGCATTTTTTGTCGCTAAACGACTCAGTGCTCATAAGCAATTTCTATACCTTTTCTTAATACATTCTGTATCATTTTTAAAACTAAACGCTATAATTGTTATATCACATACTGTGAAAATAGATTACATTTCCTGTCTTTTAATACATATTTCTAATTTTGTTTAGTGTTAATTTGTTCATTTTTTTGCAAACGTTCTAATTTTGGCAACTATCTCTCAAACTGCCTAGTGTAAGGTTCTTGAAAATAATTTTCATAGTAAATTTTAATTATATTTTCTATGGGATAAATGTAAATGGTGCGTAACATAGTAAAGTTAGTATTACACACTTTAAAAAAAATATTAATATTTTTATGTCACAAACAAAATGGGGTTCCAGTTTTGGGCAATTTCCTCTAAACAGTTTAGTCTTTACTGTTACAACCCTACGCATGACCAAAACATCCAAGAAGGATATTCCACAGCCATCTTCCATTTCGGTGGTAAACTAAGGCAGGCGGTCGTGTTGCGCCACGGTGCTGACTGAGCTGCTCTGCCTGTTGCAGGGGGCCCACGTGCTGCCACGACTGCACCCCCATGGAGCGCAGGCTGACGCTGGTGGCTGCGACCACGCTGCTGGCAGCCATCGCTCTCGCCGTCTCGCTGGGCGTCCTCTTTGCCAAGTGGCAGCACCAGCCCAGTATGGCCACAAAACTAAAACAAGCCTAAACAAACCTCTGCGTGTGCCTCAGCTGCTGCTGCTGCTGGTGGGTGTGGTCTTAACACAGGAGTACGATAGTGAATTCTCTGTCACGACATCCTCTGGCTAGAGTTATAAGGACCCATTCCCCGCTTTGGTTCTCAGGTTCTCATATCTGTTGTCCAGAACTTCACATCTATAAATCTTCCGGCAAATACCCTTAAACTGTATAAGAACCATAAAAAATTTCATTAAAATATCACATGCTCCATACACGTATTGTAAATTTGGAAAAATCAAACCTCTGATACCACCCACTTACTTTAACTTTTGAAGTCATCAAAACAGCATAAATGATTCACCGGGAAAAATTCAGTATGTATAAAAAATATGCCATAACTAAAAATCTACACCTAAATTCAGGTACAGCTGCAGATGTAGATGAAGTACCCTAACTCGAAATGAAGTCGAACTGAATAAGGCATGCTGAAGAAATAAGAGCAGAAAATGAGTTAAAAAAAGTAGCAGAGGAGGTTCGCTACTATGGCCGTAAAATAACTGATAATAGCCAAAGTAGAGAGTAGAGAGGATGTAAAATATAGACAGGCTATAGCTAGAAAAGAGCTTTTAGAAAAAGATATATTTGTTAACATGTGACACAAATTTAAATGTGAGGAAATATTTTAGGAATGTATTTATCGGGATATTACCAATATATGGAAGAGAAATGTGGTGATAAAGAGATCACTCAGAAAGATACGGTGCTGTGAAAGAATGTCGAAAATTAGTTAGGTAAATCGAGTAGCTAATTAGAAGGTATTGAATTGAAATGGGGGGAAAGAAATTAATGGCACGACATGACTGGAAGAAGGGAAAAGTAGGTTGTCACCAAAGAATATACAGTCTGGTAATGGTGAGAAATGTGGGAGTTAAAATGAGACTCTCGGGATAAGATATCGTGCAAAGCTGCACTGAACAACTCTTCAGACTGCAAACCACAACAGCATCACACAATCAAATTTGTTGCATGTGCAAAGTCACTGCGAAACTGGGTCTTTCAAACTTAACCCTGACAGCAGGCTCCCCTATAACTCTTCTCCACCACAACCAACATCCTAGAAAAAATGCCACTAACAAGGTGGCACAGTTGTTAACACAATGGTCTCGCATTCGGTAGGATGGCAGTTGAAGTCCTGCCATCCTGGTTTATGTTTTCCGTCACGTCCCTAAATCGCTCCAAGTAAATGCCACGTTGGTTCCTTTGAACGAACATGACTGTTTTCGTTTCCGCTCTTTGAAGCAATCCTACCTTGAGCACTATCTGTAATCACCATGGTGTCAGTGGTATGATGAACTTTAATCTTCCTTCGTTTTCAGAAAAACTATAGTAGAAAACTATCAAACTCTTGTGTGATCTTTCTTAATAATTACGACAGCAAAGATCGCTTAATGGGGCTATTGAACATATACAAAAAAGAGTCGCAAAAATGGTCACAGGTATCTTTAATCAAAGTAAGACAGACAATGACACTCGAAGATCGATGCTAATTACCCAACAAAAGTGCACTGACAGTGGCTAGAACCAGCTTTATTTATCATACACATAGGGAGCCCAAAGGAAAGATTAGACTAATGAAGCACATACAGCGTGCACAGAGGTGTTTATCAGTAATTCTTCCCACTGCACAGAGGCCGAGCACAGACACTTGTCTGTGAAGTCAGGTCAGCTATTGGAAATCTGGGGTGCACCTTCTATGGTAATAAAATGTTATTAGAGTTCACAGTTTTTACAAGTAGTTGTTTCTCTGCGCTAGCCTCGGCTACCCCTCATTCAGCTCCGTCGTGGATTCTAACTGACGTCTGTCCAGTTAGCGAAGTGGTTGCTCGCTCAGGAGAAGGTATTAGAGAGCCTGGCGCCACGGCAGGTTGCTGACGAATAGGGAAGGTCGTCGCCCAGCGTGAAGTGATCTCGCTTCGGCTGCTGAAGTATTCTCCATCCCACTCTGAATTCTACGATGATCCTTGATGACCAATCCGCGATGTACCCCTGTCAGTAGTCGTGTGATCGGTTGATCCCCTCCCTAACACCTGGTACGTTTGAACAGCCTTAGATGCCTCTGTGTTGAAGAGGCATGTGGACCCAGAGAGGACCTGTTGCTGGCTTCGATGTTGGAGTTCGGTGCTGGCAGCACCCTGTGGTGTGGTGTTGTGAGGAGACAGCCAGTTTCTCCATCAGTAGACGGAAGGTGGCGGACAGCCCGAGGTTCACCAGCTGAACACCATCGTCTCAAGTGCATTGTCGGCTAATTCATAGACTGTGCTGTAGTTTATAGGACACAGATCCACTACAGTAGCGTAATCATGGAATCACGACCTAGCGAATATGCTTGTCTTACTGCATTTAGTTTTCTTTCGGAGTCTTCTTTCCGCTGTATGCGTATTCCCACTGAGCATATGGTGTGGTAACATGTTGACTACCTAACCCATTTGGGACATACTGGCATACTTCCTGATTCCGCCTCTGTCTGTGGTATGACTTAATTTTCCTGTGGTAATTTTTATAAGTTGTAATAAAATTTTTTAATTTCCTACCCCTTTCTGTTCAGTGCTGTAACACCAGGCTCTGCATGTGTATGCAAGAGCAAGAAACCCTATTGGAAGGACCCTCCTACAGGAACTTCCCTTTGCTTTACAGAGTGTGGATGAGGGCACATGTGGACAACGTCATTGACCAGAATGTCATTGCATCATGGGTTAAAGCCGACTAGTCACCTCAGTGGCTAAAATGTGGAACTACTATTTGGAAAAATTTGGGTCAGAATCCGCATCTGGGCAATATAATTCCTCTGCAAATTCTCAATGACCAGTTTTCCTTAAAAATTTCGAGTCCATTTATCTACTCCATTCTCCTACCATCGACAGATGCTTTGTTTGTTATCTGGGAGGGCGTCTCTGAGGCAGAACATTGAGAGTAAAAGATTATCCCTAACCTATGAAAGTTCTAATTTGGCTGTACGTCATCATACTTGTTTAACACATTTGCTTCCTATGCTTCTTAGATTCTCTACAATCACTAACTCTTTACGTAATCGGTTCAATAGATTATCTGATTCTGTAAAGAATCAGTTCAGTTTTTACTCTTCTGGAAAGCTCTGAGCACAACTACTGCAAAATGGTCACCTTTTCTTGTTGACACTTCTTGATGAATGAAAACCCTGTTAGAAGCTGGGAAGGTTGTGCGGTTATGAATATGCGCAATAATTTGCTACACTGTCTGCATCTGTCTCCACGTTGGCGTCTGAAAAGACGTGCAACATCTTGCAGTTACTGCATCAACACATGTTTCCTACAGCTACACCACAAAGTCTGTCTGAATTGACTGCACACTGACAAACAAATATTCGAGCACCTATATGACTGCATGCAACCGACGCGTTAACAACACACAGCAATATTGCTTCTGTGTCTGCTTTGTGTACTTCTGATGCACTGACTGACTTGCAGTTGCATGTAAGTGTCTGTCTGCAATATTGCCTCTCTTTGCTGCTGTGAAATTAGTGTGCGTATTAGGAGGAGTTTGCACTAATGCGTGTCTGGTATTGTGAAATGGATATGCACCAACAACGGATGTGCTGATTTGTTTGCAGTTGGCTGATAATCCCTGTGTCCGGAAGACTTTGCAACATTGTCTCTTCATTTACTATTAAAAACAGTCTTGATCATGATTTATTTATCAAGGTGATCGGTTTTGACCACTACTGTGGTCATCTTCAGACCTACAAGTTGTATACAAACCTTTAATTAGATGGCTACATACATTAAAGAAAATACATAAAGTTATAAAGCTATAAAACGATGAATTACCATTGAGTAGGAACCTCTTTCTGTTGGAGAATCACTACTGGAGAAACCAGTGCACGTCTTACTATATATAATGGAGGCTCCGCCCACTTCTGACGGCATGATGTCATTACTAACCAATGAGTTCTTAGTTAAAAGAACATTGTCAGTAATTAAAAATAAATACACACAAAACTTAGCTTATTAAACAGCTATTGTCAATTAAGAAGCGTTAAAAATATTTAAATATGTAGGATAAATGAACTTCGGTTTGGCAGTACATGGGTTGCCCTCTCAATGCCTGTTAGTGAACTATTTGGAACCACTGGTTGCCATGGTGAAGTTGGACGCCGTTCCAAAGATGAGGCAGCAGGCTTCTTTCCACTTTTATAGCTTTATAACTTTATGTATTTTCTTTAATGTATCGTCGTGGTCTTCAGTCCTGAGACTGGTTTGATGCAGCTCTCCACGCTACTCTATCCTGTGCAAGCTTCTTCATCTCCCTGTACCTACTGCAACCTACATCCTTCTGAATCTGCTTAGTGTATTCATCTCTTGGTCTCCCTCTACGATTTTTACCCTCCACGCTGCCCTCCAATGCTAAATTTGTGATCCCTTGATGCCTCAAAACATGTCCTACCAACCGATCCCTTCTTCTAGTCAAGTTCTTTAATGTATATAGCCCTCTAATTAAAGGTTTGTATACAACTTGTAGGTCTGAAGATGACCACAGTAGTGGTCAAAACCGGTCACCTTGATAAATAAATTGTGATCAAGACTGTTTTTAATAGTAAATATTTGTAAGACATTGATCACTGCCACTCCCGTAATGTATTCAAAAGTAATTGTCTCTTCATGATGCTGTGAAACGAATATGCACTGTGAACAGAATCGCTGGCTTACATACTATCACCTACAATCACTGTGTGCACAAATGTTTGCAATTTTGCTTCAGTGTGATGCTGTGGAATGGCTATGCACTGACACTGGAATTTCTGCATGCTTGCAATTGGCTGCGATCCCTGTGTTACCAATGGTTTGCAATATTGGCTCTCTGTGCTGTTTGACAGGGAAGTTGCTGCCTTATTTACAATTTACTGTATCGCTGTGTTACCAAGTTTTCATTGCATTCTCTGCTATTGTGGAATGAGGATGCACTGACAGGTGAATTCCTGAGATGAAGCCGTTATGAGCAGCTGCCATGTTAGTAGCTTTGTAAAATCCCACACCACCACATTTCTGTGAACTGGAAATTGAGCTAAGCTATGAATCGCATGCTGTTTGAGATTCTCTTCCTCCCCTCTACAATTAGGTTTTCTACAGTTTCACAAAATCGTTTAAGCTCAATACCAGGATGCCTCCTGAGAAAGGGCGTGGCTGACCTCCTTCCCCATGGCTCCCAAATTCAAGCTTCATCTCCAATCTCTACCTGATTAGACCTGGAGGGTCGTTGCAATTTAAATTACACCATACACACATTCCTGGATGCTTAATGGATAGAACTGCTTCTAGTGATTGTTCAACAATCGTGTAACCATACAACAACGGGTTTTCATCGTATTTATATGCAATAAATTATATCTGTTGATGTTCAGTGTCAAGTGCCAATCTCTGCTCCAACCATCGATCCTCTGCAGGCCTTCCTCAGTTCCTTTCCAATTTTAGACAGCTAAAATTTCTCTATGTGCAGTCTCATCATCTGCAGAGAGCACCATGTACTCTCCAACGGTATTCACTAGGTTATTTACATGTAGTGTGAACAATAATGGTCCCAAAGCACTCCCTTTCAGTATGCCCAAAGCTACTTTCACATCTGAAGATATCTCCATTAAGAATAAAACGCCGTGTTCCATTTGCTTGGAGCTCCTCAATGTCATCCCAAAACTGTTCTTTACACCACAATTCGATTCTCCAGTAAACCCTAACCTTGCTTCCTACTTATGGACTGAGCCTGTGTGTGATTACGTGGCACTTCCACGTTTGCAGTCCCTTGCAGCTGTTGCATCTGCCTGCTTCTGAGCGCTGACGTTACAATCTTGTGGTCGGACCAGAGACTGTCAGCAGCCTGTGCATCGCTGCCTGTACCCAGCCTGTGGTTTGCAGCTTGCGGCATTAAGCTTTGCAAACGCTTGCACTAGCTAGCCTGTTGTCGTTAGTAGCTGCTGATGGCACTTGGGTTTCAGTACAGAAGGAACATGTTTGCAGGAGCCAGTCAGGTGCCAGTATCCCAATCCACCAATCAGAGCCAGGAGGACCTCTGCCTGACACAGGGATGCATCCAAGCAGGTTAGTACTTGTGCTCTCTTCAGCATCTACCTACAGATGTAAATGTACCCAGAAAAAAAAACAGGAAAGTACCTGGCGACAAAAGTGACCTCATCACATAGTAGATGCAACGTTTGTGAGGAGAAAGAGCATGTGGGAGTGACATTGTGACAGAAAGAAGGGAAATTTCTTGTGTGTGTGTGCAGGTGGTGGGGGGGAGGGGCGGGGGTGACAGACCGAGGCAGAGAAAGCTTGTGTTTGTGTGAAGGACAGGAAGCTTTGTGTGCGTGTGTGTGTGTGTCTGTGTGTGACAGATACCAAAAGACAGCATTACATCACAAAACTATATACAGAATTACAAGTGCGTGTTGGAAGCAATGCTTTGAATTTCTCGTGTGAAAACCCTAAAATTCAAACGTTATTAGCATTCAGCCCCTTTATTCTTCACTGCTACATATTTATCTCTCAGCATAGTCACCCTCCCGAAGAACACATCTCTCTCAATGAGAGACCAGTCTGTTGATTCTGTCACTGTAGAATGTTTGATTTTGTTGACAGAGCCACAACCTCACGTCTGCTTGCATCAATTCGTAACTATCAAAATAAAGTCCTAGGACATTCCGTTTACATTTTGAAAGCAGATGAAAATCTGATTGAGCCAAGACAGGACTGTATGGAGAACGAGCAATGACTGGGCCCAAGGTGTCGCAGTGATCGTATGTGGTCTGACACTGACTATCTGAAGGAGAGGGTGCTGCACGTGTGGACGACTTGAAGGAGAGAGCGTTGCACGTGTGAACGAGCTGCTAGAATTCGGAAATCGATTGCTGCGCCCTGTTTCTCACGCACCTGCGTAGTTATATCACACACCGCCATGTTGCACGCTACGGCTTGGAGACCTCTAGCGACAGAGGGCTTCAAATATGCAGACATGAAGGACAGAGATGTAGAATGTCAGTAACGTTTGTTTAATTTAAAAAGCTTTAACGGTTTTCGTGTAAGAAATTCTGAGGCATTACTTTTCATCACTCCCTCGTACATGCCACAGAAACTTTTTTGGTGTGTGTCCAAGCAATCTCCACAGACAAAGGCAACTGTCAAATGATAATCTTCCATGAACAGGACTAGCAGTGAAAATTAAGGCCTTACCTGTGGTTACGATATAGCCATATATTAAAGTACCAGTGAGTATTTTGATACAATGTAGAACAGGCATAAAGACACTTCACTAATTATTAAATAGTGTAATATTTACATGTCGGATGTTTCCCCTCAGGGAAATGGCCATCTTTAGAACTATCACTGCTCCAGTCAGGAGTTCTGCCTGCAAGGTCAGTGAGTGATTTCTGGTGTGGTGTTTGCCCGGACCAGCGTCTGAGGTGCTGAGCAAACTGGACCCATCGGCGGACCCCTGTGATGACTTCTACCAGTACGCGTGTGGCAACTACGTGCGCACCACCAACATCCCGGATGACAAGTCGTCGGTGGACACCATCTCAGCTCTCACCGACCACCTGCTGGAGAAGCTGCGCAACGCCATAGAAGAGGAGCTGACCGAAGCTGTCGTCCCACGGAGCCTGCAGCTGGCGCGCGACTTCTACAGGGCCTGCATGAACAAGCGTGAGTACTCGTGCTCCAGACTCTGTCAGGAGACACCTGCTACCTGGGCGAGAGCGCCGTGTGTCAGCAACCTGCGCTTGCTGCTGCAGTGTTTCCATCTCGCGTGTGAGTACGGCTACTTGCCTGTAACACCATGATCAGCCAACACTGCGTAGCGGATCTGTCAGTCTGGTGTGGTCCGAGTTACCTTCCACTGCTGTTCTTCAAATACAGTCGCCTGTCTGTTTTGTTCTAGCGTTCTGGCTACTCTATACCACGGCCAAGTGTAAAGTTATTCTTCTCGACTTCTTCTCCTGGCTGGGTGATCCTGTACGAGAGCGTCTCGCTATTTCCAGCTACTAAATGATGAACAGGTCTTCAACGAGAATCTGCTGTATTGCATCTATTTATATCAGTTGTGAAGACAGATCCAATAAATAACTCATAGTTTCAAATACATCATGCAGCATACAAATACACCCAATTCAACTTGTGATCTAAGATTTACATTCTTTATTTGTCTTGAGTGTTTTATTGCAGTATGTCTGTCTACTGTAAGGTGTTCACGACAACTTCACGTGACGTCACCAAGGCATAAACGTGCACCTCCAGCAGGTGGCGACGCGCCTTGCCCTGCTGTGTTACGCCACTGTAGGGGCCGCATCTGCATGGATTGCACATCGGGATAGATGCACAGTGAGTTTTTGTCAGTCCATAAATTGTTGCTAAAAGACACGTCCATTCTCCGCCAGCGTGAGCGTCTGCAGTGGAACACTGGTCATTCTCACTAATAACCCACGTTACACTACACTACTCTCGTACGAGGGTGACCTTTTAGGTTTGAACATGAGCTAGCACCGGTCTCCCAGCCCCTCGCGGAAGTTACTTACCACCAAACTGCAAGTTGTGTACGTTCCGCAAGCAGTACTTGCTACTCAGGTATGACGGTCATCTTTCAAGGTTACAAGTCTGAATGAGTGTGAGCACTCGTCCCCAGACCCTACAGAATGCTATCTAATGCTAGCCTCGAGCACTGTATGTCTCTCACATACAGTGTAACTCAAAAGAATGGCAAATTTTGGAATGTGTTGCGGCAGTGCTGCAAGGTAGGTGGCCGCCGAATGACGGATACATTGATCAGCCAGAACATTATGACCATGGACCTACTATCTGTACAAAGCCATCCAGGCAGTAGCCGTGTCACCTGGTGAGGAATGATTGCTAGTCAGACATACGCTCGGTGCATGTAGTGTCAGTAATCGTGCTGTCCACCTGTAGAATGGGGAGGGATGCTATCTACCTGACTTTGACCGAGGGCAAATTTTGATGGCCTGGAGGTTCTGCACGAACATTTCGTAAACTGCATGACTTTTCGGGCGTTTGAGGAGCGCTGTAGTGACTGACTTCAACACGTGGTGAGGTGAAACCGCGTCCAGACGTAATGCGGTTGTGGGACCACCACTCACTACAGATGTCGGACGTCATAGGCTAGACAGACTGGTAAAACAGGACAGGTGGAGACCTGTGGTGGATATAACATCAGACTGTAATGCAGGGCAGAGTACAGCTGTGTCTTAAACACTCAGTGCACCAAACACTCCTAACAATGGGCCTCTGCAGCCGACGACCTGTGCATGTACCAGTGGTAACACCACGGCATCGGCAACTAAGACTCAAATGGGCGCGTCACCATCAGCACTGGACGTTGGCGCAGTGGCAGAGCACTGTACGGTCTGATGAGTTCCCATACCTTCTTTATCATGCCGATGGGATGGGACGATTCCGTCGTCTTCCAGGCCAACAGCTCCTTGACACCCGTACTTCGTGATGGAGAGAATCTGGCAGCGTCCTCATTATGCTTCTGTAGCATTCATGTGGGCATCCATGTGTCCAGTGGAGCTCTGGTAAGGCACCATGAGTACCAAGAGTATTGTACACTGGTTGCAGACCATGTACATCCCTTTATGACAATCATGTTTCCCGGCAACAATGGCATTTTTCAACAAGGAAATGCGCCACGTCACAAAGCAAGATGTGTATTGGAGTGGTTTAGGGAACACGGTTACGAGATCCAGTTGATGTGGTGGACTCCAACTCGCCAGCTATGAACTCCATTGAACACATGTGGGAAGTGACTGAACGTGGCGTCAGAGTTCATCGTCACCTCCCCGGAACTTACGGGAATTATGTGACTTGTGTGTGCTGATGTGTTACAAACTCCCTCCAGCGATCCACCAACGCGTCATAGCTTCCATGCCACGACGCCTTTCAAATGTTACCCACACCATGGGCGGACATACCGGCTGTCAGGTAGCTGGTCACAATGTTCTGGCTGGTCAGTGTAGAATGCTGCTCACAGTAAAGAGTAGAAATGGAACAATGGAACTGGGTGCAGCATCCCATTATGGCAAAATCCTATTACACGAATGTATGTATGGAGGCGTCATTTCAACATGGGTCAACGTGGTCGTGTTTCTTTATCGCGTGAAATCAGCACCTGTGTCCGTAATTCTGAAGCCACGGGTTCTGCATTGAAGAAGCAGTCTGCAGGGATACTCCAAATACATATGGGAGACAATATTGAGGCTGTGCGAAATGCTTTCTCAAGAAGTCCAAAGTGCTGTCTTCGACGTCAGACAGTCTGTCAACAGTTGTATCCTTCAACTGTTCAGTACACTCTGAAAGTGAATTTAAAGTTCCATTGCTACAAGCTGCGTGGAATTCTCTGTACTGTAAATTGACATAAATAAATACGTATGTGTAAAATAATTGTGAATTGTGTTGATGCATTAGCCTCCATTCCAAAATTTGCCGTTTTTTGAGTCACTCTCTACTATTTGCTACACTGGGTACTCACACTGAGGTTACGTGGCCGATGTTCTTGTAGAGAAATTAGTAGCGCAAAGTAATTCTGATACTTGCTGCTGACAACTGTGCAGAGTTTCAGCCACCTGCCACACACAGCGCAAGTTTTAGGTAAACACGAATGGCGACTCGTTTGGAAAACTGGCCAGGCGAAGAATCCGCTCAGTTATTCGATACCTGTGGCCGAAACATTTTACCGCGTCTGAGATCCAGTGTTAATCAGGCCCCTGGCAAGGTAATCCTAACAGAAAGCTAGAATAGCCAATGTGAGTAATCACACACCACTGACAATACGAAATAAAATGTATTAATTCACTTAGTTGTAAAGCGTCAAAACCACTGAACTTGTCCAGAAGCAATTCAGAATTTACAATGAGGTTCCACACAAATTAAATCTTGTCCTATCGTAGCTGTCCAGCAAATAAACAAACAAAAACAAAAAAATTGAAAAAATTATCTCCACAAATTTGAAATCACAGATGAAAATTTCTTCCCACAGTATATTCAATGTTAGTAAATGCTGGAAAACACACCAGATTCCTTGCTTCATCAGATCACGTCACAAGACATCAGATGACACTAGAAAAGTGTTACAGTACCACTACATCAATTCGAACTTTTCAAATCCAAATTCAAAGATACGCTGAGCTGATTCATTACCTACATCAGTGGCTCCAACATTCCCGAGACGATTACCCATAAGCGCAGTCGGATATTAGCTATTGTCCCACTCTCTACCCTTCGATCTGCCAGTTCCCCCGCTCTCACATTTCCACAAGCGCCTAATGAAACTTCAGAATGAAAAATAATTTGATTTGAACACTTTTGATTTTAAAATGACGAAAGGTAAATGATATAGAGTTCCTCTAAGTATTTTATTGAACCATAAACTGACGAGTCAAATAGTTGATACTCTTCATTTCTAGCAAACTTTCTTTATGAAGCAGGAAGCAGTTCTCAGTGTATCGTGATTGCTATCTAAAAGCCGTTATCATAAAAAAAAGGTTAGTATCCATGCTGAGGGTAGACACTTGCTACATAACATGCTTCTTTTGCATCACCTCTGTTCCGAGCGACACTTGCTTCACCTGCACTCCACATCAAAACTCAAAACACAACAAGTTGAAATATGTACACCAAGCTTACTGCATGTAAATCATTTGCTTGGAGGACTCCTCACTTCTGAATTGGCAGATACTGGAAGACTACAAGCTGTCAGTGCTCTGTGTCTGAACACCACAAATGATGGTGATGATAGTACAGCGGAAATCATTAAAACTGAACACAGCTCCACAGCCCGACGCAATGGCTGTCAGATTCTATATTGAATTTGCGGCAGAGTTACACCCTGTTTTGACAACAATCTATCATAGATTCCTTCAACAAAACACCGTGCCCAGTTCTGGGAGAAAAGCACAGGTCACACCAGTCTACAAGAAGGGCAGTAGAAGTGATCCACAAAACTACCGTCCAGTATCCTTGACGTCGATTTGTTGTAGAATCTCACAACATATTCTGAGCTTAAATATAATGAGGCATCTCGAATAGAATGACGTACTCGTGTAACCGAGCCTAGATTCCGAAGATATCGATCATGTGAAACTCAACCTGCGTTTTTCTCATATGGTACACTGAAAGCTTAGAATCAAGGCAGGCATTTCTCGACTTCCGAAAAGAATGTGACTCAGTTTCTGTTGGCAGCGCCGACGCACTCGTCCACCCGCTGGGGTACTCGAAGGTGTGTCCACGCTAGGTTCCCCGCCCCCTGGCGCAGTTGTAAGACCGGTTACTGCTGCTATAGTAGCAGATTATGAAGATTTGAGTGAGGCTGAAGGAGGTGTTACAGTCGGCGCACGAGCGGTGGGAAACAGCATCTCCGTGGTAGCGATGAGTGTACCGTGAATAACAGGAATGATGCAAAACATCAGATCTCCGACATCACTAGGGCCGGGAAAAGATCCTGCAGGAACAAGACCAACAACGCCTGAAGAGAATCATTCAGTTCTGCCCTATCAACAAATGTCAGCGTACGAACCATTTACTGAAACATCATCGATATTGGCTTTTGGAGCCGAAGGTCCACTCGTGTACCCTTGATGACTGCACGACACAAAGCTTTACTCCTCACCTGGGCTCGTGAACACCGAAATTGGATGGTTGATGGCTGGAGACGTGTTGCCTGCTATAACGAGTCTCGTTTCAAATTGTACCGAGCGTAAGGACGTGTACGGGTGTGGAGACACCCTCATGAATCCATAGTCCCTGTATGTCAGCAGCGGACTGTTCAAGGCGGTAGAGGCTTTGTAATGATGTGACGCGTGCGTTGTCGTAGTGATATGTGACCCCTGATACGTCTATATCTGACTCTGACATGTGACACGTAGATAAGCGTCCTGTCTGATCATCTGCATCCATTCGTGTCCATTGTGCATTCTGACGGACTTGGTCAATTCCAGTAGGACAATGCGACACCCCGCACGTCCAGGATTGCTACAGAGTGGCTCCATGAACTCTGTTCTGAGTTTAAACACTTCTGCTGGCCACCAATCTCCCCAGACTTGAACATTATTGAGCATATGTCAGATGCAACGTGCTGTTCCGAAGAGATCTTCATCCCCTCGTACTCTTGCGATTTAGGGACACCCTTGCAAGATGAATGGTGTCAGTTCCCTCCAGCACTACTTCACACATTAGTCGAGTCCATGCCACGTCGAGTAGTGGCACTTCTGCGTGCGCTCGGTGACCCTACACTATACTTGACAGGTGTACCAGTTTATTTGCCTCTGCGGTGTAATTCGATGTATAAACACTCAAGTCTGTCGTCTTCACCACTACTCGAGGCTTAGCGAACACAGCTGCGGACAGCTGCGGCGCATCATGAAGCTCAGCCAGATACACCGCAGGCGACTGACGACGGTCAATCGTGATCTTTTTATACAGTCGGCTTTTGAAAATTCGTAGATAGTGGATATCTGTGGAAAGTAATCAACATATGTTAAAAGTCAAAATATATGACATAATTATGGGTTTACATCATGTGACAAAGCACTGTGTCATTATTAAACTATTTCATTATGTTTTAGACAGTTGCATAATGCTTTGTCTGAATGGTCATGCGCAAGTTAAGTGATTCAGCTTGAGGTTGGCCGGGTGAAAAGGAAGTACCGAACTGATTCGCTCTCCTCCGCTTTCTTCCTAACACGCTAGTACATGTATCGAAATTCAACACTCACACAGACATTTGTATAGCTAAAAATTTTATTTAATAAATCTGCAATCGTCACTTAGGGGTGGCTACCTAGTTACACCTTTAAATACAATTTAAATGAATGAGGTTGTTTGGAGAATGTGGGTCTCGAGTGTGAAAATCATGGAAGGTTAATTTAAACAAAAACCAGGAGTAGGGTGAAAACCGGCTTATAAAAAATCATAGTTATGCTGAAACGCAATATAATCACCAGTATTGTGCCACAAGATAACATATTTCATCTGCAAATACAATTCAATGGACCATACGCGTCTGCACTACCGTGTGAGACAATGGACAAAAGCAAATAGCCACATATTAGAACTGATGCCTCAAACATGGTTTTACGAGTGAAAGAACAATGAGGTAAGGTAAAACTTGGGTGACTGAAGAACGATTAGATACTGATCAGCACACTCAAAGCGAAAACAAACACCCAAGATTCCTCACGGTAGTCGCCACTGCAAAATGTATCACAGACAGAAACCTAATTGCCCATTACTAGAAAAGCCACGTAATGTCCTGTCACGTAGATACAGCGTAACTGTGCAAAGGCGGCAGCGATCTCACGATGTTACAGAACGAGGTCAGATGAGTGGGTCCATTTCAGTATCACAAGTCAATGTACATACACTACAATGACAGAAAGAAAAATCCCCATACCAAGGAAGAGTTGTACGAGACAAACGAAAGTTTACAGGCGTGTCTCTACGTCTCAGAGGTGACGCCTATTGAGATTTCGCGCCAGCCGAATAGGAGTGGCGTTGGTAGCGCCACTGTGGGGACGCAAATCAGGTTTTCTTTTTATACTCGCTGTAACGGTCGTGATCATTAGTTACCTTTGAGGTCGGGCGCAGTGATTAAATGTCAGTCAAGAATGCCTTTGAGACGATGAATAAGCCATGATCAACAGGTAACTGAACTTGAACGGCGTCGTGTGGTGGGGCTACCAGAAACTTGATGTTACTTCTACGCTACTGCAGAATGACTCGGCAGAAATGTTGCCACTGTAGACGATTGCTGGCAGCAGTAGTGACGAGAGTGTACAGACTGAACTCTGGAAGGCCACGTGGCACTACCGACAGGGAGGACCGTCGTATTCAGCGTATGGCTCTGGAGCACCTTACAGCAACGGCATTCGAACAGCGTTTTACACCACAGTGAGATAACGAACTGCTACAAATTGAGTTCTTCGAGGACAACTCCGAGCCCGACGCCCTGTTGGGGGCATTCCACTGACCCCAAACCACGGCCATCTGCAAATTCATTGGACTCGTTGGATAGTGCACTGGAGGTATGTTGTGTTTTATGCTGAAAGCCCGTTTAGCCTCGGTGCCGATGGTCCCGTGCGCTACTTAGGGCCTGCAACCAGTCTGTCTGCTCGCTAGACACACTGGACCTACGCCAGCTGCTATGGTCTGGGGTGCGATTTCTTAAGACAGCAGCAGCTCTCTCGTGGTTCACCCATACAAGACATGCAGACCCCACATTTCACACTTACGCATCCACTTCTAGCGCCTGTGGCCTTGAAGCGCGCTTCACATGGTTGCCCATCTGTGCAGTGATCAATAGAGGGACCTCTGCTAGAGGATCAGTTGTGCACTCATCAGAAAAAAATGACTTTCCCCCAATCGTCATCTTCCTACGAACTCTAGTCTATCCACTGCCTGTTCGCCGGAGAAAGGTTCTTTGATACGAATACTGCAGGACCTGTTTGCACGATCCTTTAATCTTATGAGAGCAGTTCTCGATAGCGCCAGGAAATATGAGCCTCTCCCTAGATCCCAGTTGACTGACAAAGGAGCAATGTGCGCCGCCCTGACCAAGTCTTCATCCTGTCTCCATGTAGAGACTCGTGACCTTCTGGGTATTGGACGTCTCGCTACCGCACCGTTATCTCTACATCTAATCCATTTCCTTACTGTGGAAGCATCAAACACGATAACGACCTCCTACCCCAGATGGACCAACATCGTTTTCAAAGAGAGCAATTTTTCTCTCGCGAACATCCAAATCAGCCACTTTGAAGCAGACCTGTAACGTACGCCAATCGGCTGATATGTTTCTCTTAGCTGAATACATAGACACCAGGTGGTGGTCGAAGTAATTAGAAATAACTACATCCATTTTCAATATTTTTACTATGAACATTGGTCTATTTAGAAATTAGCCTACTATAAAATGGAATCTTCTGAAACAATTTGGACCTTAGAAAAGCCTACAACTGCACAATTTGCAGCGAATTAAGATTTAAAATAAGGGAAAAGACAACTGACTACAGTAAGGTTGGAGCGCTCGTGTTTTATGTTCGTAAACTGTTAACCTATTCACTTTTCATTCATTTATTTATTTACTTGATCTCATTCTGTTCGTTACTGTTCTTTGCATTTGTGTGAGGCGGACGTCACATGACACCCGTTCAAGTTCATCGTTTATCCATGCACTCCGTTTCTTTAGTTTTTTTTTATTATTATTAGACAGGTCAGCTAAGCCTGTGACCAAACGCGCTGAGCTATGGTGCCGTCTATCCACTAAGACAATGAAAAGGCGTGAAACACTCGCCGTTGTAGTAATCCTACCGACATGGGGTTCTTATATTTCAACCGTGTCTACGTGCGCGAATAATGATTTTCCAAAGAAATGATATGACGAGTTAAACTGCTATGAATCTCGACGTATACTGTAGCCAAACTGTAGTATTGCTTCTGTTTGACGATGTAAACACCAAACTGAAGCTCCAAAGACCGCTACAGTTCTGAACACTGACACTTGTGAACTCGGGCATGCACAATACTCTGTACTTGGACTGTAACGTGTTCGGGACGGGCAGTCTTTTCTCCTCTCATTGCACGACGCAGATCAGCACGGCAGTCATCGCGGTGGCGGGAAGACGACTGTGTCCCTGTCTGACGGCTCGAGGCCTCGTGAAACGAATTATACCGTCCAGCTGTTGGCAGGCTCCAGTAAAGGCTCAAACAAACCGTCGAGACAAATCGTACAGTTTCTCCGCAGTGATGTACTACACCAGCAGACAGACAGCTAACTGCAGATGTTTTGAGACAGAAAAGTGACTGTTGTCACATGCGTGAATATGCGGTACGAAATGTGCAGCTGCTTTTCAAAATGCGAGGCTTACAACCCACAGATCTGTGTGTTGGCCTTACAAGGACCCGTCAGGTCGCTTCGTTACTGGTGACTGGAATCTTGGGTCATTCGCCGCACTGTACCTACAAGCTACGTACCTTTTTACCTGTCAGTTAACTGTACCAACCGTGACGACAGTTAAAGATCAGTGTAGTGTAACATGGGTTATTCGTAAGGATAACCTACACTAGGGGGAAAAGTACCCCAAATACACGTTTTTCATATTAAGTGCATTGTGCTGCCACCTACTGCCACGTACTCCATATCAGCGATCTCAGTAGTCTTTATACATTGTGAGAGAGCAGAATGGGGCGCTCCGCGGAACTCAGCTTCGAACGTGGTCAGGTGATTGGGTGTCTCTTGCGTCATACGTCTGTAGGCGAGATTTCATGGTTGAGCGGCTGCTCATACGCCACACATCACGCCGATAAATGCCAAACGACGCCTCGCTTGGTAAAAGGAGAGCAAACATTGGACGATTGTACATTGGAAAAACGTTTTGTGAAATGACGAATCACGAATGTGACGATCCGATGGCAGGGGGTGGGTATGGCGAATGCCTGGCGAACGTCATTGCCAGCGTGTGTAGTGCCAACAGTAAAGTTCGGAAAGTTGGGAGGTGGTAGTGTTATGGTGTGGTCGTGTTTTTTTATGGAGGGGTCTTGCACCCCTTGTTGTTTTGCGTGGCACTATACAGCGCAGACCTGTGTTGATCTTTTAAGCACCTTTTTGCTTCCCATTGTTGACGAGCAATTTGGGGATGGCGACTGCATCTTCCAACACGATCAAGCACCTGTTCATAATGCATGGCCTGTGACGGAGTGCTTACACGACAATAACATCCTTGTAATGGACTGGCCTGTACAGAGTCCTGACCTGAATCCTATAGAACACCTTTGGGATGTTTTGCAACGCCGAGCCTGGCCTCAGCGACGGACATCGATACCTCTCCTCAGTGCAGCACTCCGTGAAGAATGGGCTGCCATTCCCCAAGAAACCTGCCAGCACCCGACTGAACGTATGCCAGCGAGAGTGGAAGCTGTCATCAAGGCTAAGGGTGGGCCAACACTATATTGAATTTCAGCATTACCGATGGAGGGCGCCACGAACTTGTAAGTCATTTTCAGCCAGGTGTCCGGATACATTTGATCACATAGTGTATGTTCCACTAAAGGCACTCACGCTGGCGAAAGACGGTCGTGTCTTTTATAAACATTTTATGTAATGGAAAAATTTCACTGTGCATTCCCCGTTCTCTGCTGTGTGCGGCTGTTACGTATGCAGTGACGTAACACTGCAGGGGCGAGTCGCGGTGTGGTGACTGCAGTAGCTGCAGGTGCACATTTATGCCTTTGCGGCGAACCTTCAAGGTGTCATGAAGACCCTAGAGGAAACAGACATACTACAGTGTAAATGCTCAAGACAAATGAAGACTGAATCTTAGAACTTAAGTTCAGTTCGGTGTGGTCATGATGTATTTGAAGCTGCGAGTTGCCGACAACTGGATCTATGTTCACAGTTGATGTAAATACACTCCTGTAAATTGAAATAAGAACACCGTGAATTCATTGACCCAGGAAGGGGAAACTTTATTGACACATTCCTGGGGTCAGATACATCACATGATCACACTGACAGAACCACAGGCACATAGACACAGGCAACAGAGCATGCACAATGTCGGCACTAGTACAGTGTATATCCACCTTTCGCACCAATGCAGGCTGCTATTCTCCCATGGAGACGATCGTAGAGATGCTGGATGTAGTCCTGTGGAACGGCGTGCCATGCCATTTCCACCTGGCGCCTCAGTTGGACCAGCGTTCGTGCTGGACGTGCAGACCGCGTGAGACGACGCTTCATCCAGTCCCAAACATGCTCAATGGGGGACAGATCCGGAGATCTTGCTGGCCAGGGTAGTTGACTTACACCTTCTAGAGCACGTTGGGTGGCACGGGATACATGCGGACGTGCATTGTCCTGTTGGAACAGCAAGTTCCCTTGCCGGTCTAGGAATGGTAGAACGATGGGTTCGATGACGGTTTGGATGTACCGTGCACTATTCAGTGTCCCCTCGACGATCACCAGTGGTGTACGGCCAGTGTAGGAGATCGCTCCCCACACCATGATGCCGGGTGTTGGCCCTGTGTGCCTCGGTCGTATGCAGTCCTGATTGTGGCGCTCACCTGCACGGCGCCAAACACGCATACGACCATCATTGGCACCAAGGCAGAAGCGACTCTCATCGCTGAAGACGACACGTCTCCATTCGTCCCTCCATTCACGTCTGTCGCGACAACACTGGAGGCGGGCTGCACGATGTTGGGGCGTGAGCGGAAGACGGCCTAACGGTGTGCGGGACCGTAGCCCAGCTTCATGGAGACGGTTGCGAATGGTCCTCGCCGATACCCCAGGAGCAACAGTGTCCCTAATTTGCTGGGAAGTGGCGGTGCGGTCCCCTACGGCACTGCGTAGGATCCTACGGTCTTGGCGTGCATCCGTGCGTCGCTGCGGTCCGGTCCCAGGTCGACGGGCATGTGCACCTTCCG
Organism: Schistocerca nitens; assembly: GCF_023898315.1. Lineage (NCBI taxonomy): Eukaryota > Metazoa > Arthropoda > Insecta > Orthoptera > Acrididae > Schistocerca > Schistocerca nitens. The sequence continues at coordinate 27,785,767 of NC_064624.1, forward strand.
CCGACCACTGGCGACAACATCGATGTACTGTGGAGACCTCACGCCCCACGTGTTGAGCAATTCGGCGGTACGTCCACCCGGCCTCCCGCATGCCCACTATACGCCCTCGCTCAAAGTCCGTCAACTGCACATACGGTTCACGTCCACGCTGTCGCGGCATGCTACCAGTGTTAAAGACTGCGATGGAGCTCCGTATGCCACGGCAAACTGGCTGACACTGACGGCGGCGGTGCACAAATGCTGCGCAGCTAGCGCCATTCGACGGCCAACACCGCGGTTCCTGGTGTGTCCGCTGTGCCGTGCGTGTGATCATTGCTTGTACAGCCCTCTCGCAGTGTCCGGAGCAAGTATGGTGGGTCTGACACACCGGTGTCAATGTGTTCTTTTTTCCATTTCCAGGAGTGTAGTTGAAACAATGCAACTCATTGTCGCTGAAGACGTGCACGTCATTGAGTAGCTGCAGTTTGTGAGATACTCTCTTACAGTATCATCCTGTCTGGAGATTAAGTCGAGAAGAATAAGTTTACCCACAGCCGTGGTATGGAGTAGCCAGACCATGAGGACAAAATAAACAGGCGACTGTGTTAGATGGAGAATAGTAAAAGGTAACTTGGACCACATTATACTGACAGATCCACCGTGAAGTGTTTCCACGAAGTCGCCACACGCCATACAAACACACGCGAAAGGAGAACACCGCAAAGTGTTTTGCATATATTGCTTCGCACTCTAGGACGCTTCCTAAAAATCTGTTGCGTCCTCACAGCCTCTAGCTCTAGATGTACTAAAAAAAGACTCGCACACTCAGTATGTTATTTACTATTAAATAATATACTGATGGAGCTTCATGCACATCGTACCATGAGATATTCTCTGTCTTTTCTCTGTATTAATGATCCTCCAGGAGACTGCTGGCTACCCTCACATACACACTGAGGCTGAAATGTAGATGCATGGAAAGCTTGGGGGCCACTTGGAACACCTGTTCCAGATATTATTCCAGTCATGCATGAGTGTAACTTGGAAGACCTCCTGTGTATACTACCGAAACTTTTGTCAAAGCACACTTCAATTAAATATGTCAGCAATCTCGCTGAAGTTACTTTCAACACTTTCTTTAGATATCATGAGAGCTTTCCTTATGTGATCAATCAGAACACCAGCTCCAGATAACATGTCCTTGAGCTGACAATATAAACACTCAGACAGTAAAATCGAAAGGATGAATTTTAAAGCGTTAAAAATATCAGGACCTCCATATACCAAGAAAGCCACATATGGCAACAACTCTCTTTTGGGGGGGGGGGGGGGATGTGTTTACATGGGTGCATTTGGAATGCTACATATGGATACCATGACCGCCTGCCTTTGCAGCAACTTGGAATATCTTTCCTAGATACAGTGGAACACTTCTTCCAGATACCTTGGAAACTGTCTTTAGAGGTATACTACAAACACATTCTTGCCATGGCAATTTGCTGCGTGTGGTGCTGCAGAGTAAGAGTAAAGTGAGCTCTTGTATGAATATTGCCCGTTTCCTGACTCATTGATTGATGTTACTCGGTAATTACAATCTCTGGTATCAGCCTACCATATTCTCGTCCTAGTTTTCCAAAGTTCCCTCATGGAAGTGAAATTGCCCGCGGATGGTGTCCAATAGCTAAGTTTCGATGTGTGATCTGGGTCAGGAGTGCGTCCAAGCACTGGGAATCCGGTTAGCTGAAGATCCCCCTGTGGGGGCCCTCAGCACAGATCGAGTCCCGCGGCGTGGGGCCGCTCCAGAGGGTGCTGCAGGAGCTGGGCGGCTGGCCCGCCGTCGAGGGCGACTCCTGGGACGAGGCGGGCTTCGACTGGCGGCAGAGCGTCTACCGCTTCCGCAGGGCCGGATTCAGCACTGACTACTTCATCAAGTTCTCGGTGGAGACCGACCACCGCAACTCAACGCAGCGCTGCATTTACGTGAGTACTGAGGTCCTGAGAATCAGTGTCTAGAGATGGGTACATAGAATTGGGTTGCCTGACAACCTGCCTAGCAGGTCATCTGTCGGTGTCTGGAGATGGTTACACAGAAATAGGATGCCTGACAACCTGTCTAGTAAATTATAAACTGTCTTTCATGTAGGAGACGAAACCAACTATAAGATTCAAGGTTCTAATCATGTGAGTCATATGGGCAAGGCTTATGCACTGAATCGAAGCTACTGCCAATACCTTTTAGGTCAGGAAGGACGCTTTGATCGTCCTGATATATGTAAACCCAGAAACGAAAGTGCATCATCCACACTGGTTTTTTGAATAGGACTTTTTTCCTCCTTTTCGTCAGGAATACGTCCCTACAGTTTGTTGGATTTAGCGTGAACATTAATAAAACCAACTATATATATATATATATATATATATATATATATATATATATATATATATGTGTGTGTGTGTGTGTGTGTGTGTGTGTGTGTATGTGTTGTGGTGTTACATACTTTCTTAAACTGAGTGTAATGGCTGCTTCAGTTTTTCAGATACATGCAATATAAATGTACGGTACATGAATTGTCTTGCAATTTGCGTAATAGTGGTCAATGCATGTGTACAGTTAGTTGCTGTAGTTGAAGGAAATACTACTGGACTGTGGTTGTGAAATAAATTATAAACTCTTCAGCTTAATTAGAAAAAAATCCAACATAAACACTCAGACAGTAAAACTGAAAGGATGAATTTTCAAGCGTTAAAAATTTCAAACTGCCCATGCTGCTACACATTGCAAATCTGATAATTCAACACAACTATAAGGGAAAAAGGTTTCTTTGAGTAAAAACTTACTTTTAATGGTGTACACATAATAATTTTTCTGTAAATAATACAGAATCGGTAGTTATAAGGAACAAAGCAAAAAACCTTAATTAAGAGAAAAGTCAAATTCAGTACTGAGGTAAATTAAATAAGGAACTGAAACCAAATCGAAATAGTTCAGGACATTCCATCAGTGTCATTCTTCCTCTTTGTATTTCTTTTTCTTTGCATTACTCCCCCTCCCCCTTATTCTCTCTCTCTCACGCGTGTGTATTTATATGTGTGTGTGTTTCATTGCAGCCCATCCTTGTGTTTCTCACCTACTTCAGCGTCTCTTTACATATCCTATCTTTCCTTATCTTCCTTCCCCTAACTCTCCCTCTGACTCTATTATTCATTCATTGATTCTCGGAGCTATACTTTATCTCTTTACTTATCTCACACTTCTCGTCTTTCTATCTAGCTCCTTCTGCCATTTTCTGGCTTCACCTTTTTCCCTTTCTTCACTGTCTGTCAACCTCACTCTTTCCCTCTCGGTCTTTGCTCTCTCTCACACAGTATGTTTTTCACTCCTCTTTCACGTCACTTTGTGTGCGTGTGTGTATGTGTGTGTGTGTGTGTGTGTGTGTGTGTGTGTGTGTGTGTGTATGACGTCTTCTCTCAGCTTATGCCGCTCATCCTCACCTCCTCACTCTCTATCTAATTTTTCTTCTGTCTTTCCATCTCTCTAATTTCCTTTCTCTAAACATCCCTCTTCTCTTTTTGTAGCACACACTGTGTCTGACCCAGACTTTGTACATTAACCCCCCCCCACCCTCACTCTATAACCCTATGTATCTTTCACTCGCCCTCTCAGTCTCTTCCCCTCTCTCATTTTCCCTTTGCCTCCTTCTTTTCGTCACGGTCTGCGTTTCCTCCACCCTCGTCATCTTGCTCATTATGTCTAATTCATCTTTTTGCTCTCTGTCTTTTTTGTATTGCTCTTCCTATGCTACTTTCTTTACTCCAATCTGTGTCTTTAGATCTCTACCTCCCTCTCACTATCTTGTATTTTCTTATTCTCAGTTTCTCTCTTTCTTTTTATTTTGTCTCTGTCTTTCTTTCACTCACCATCTCTTTTTCTCTTTCACTGTCTGCTACTCTCCTGCTTGTTTTCACAGTCTCTCACCTTCCCTCTCTCTCTCTCTCTCTCTCTCTCTCTCTCTCTCTCGTCCCCCTTCTTTGTTTCTTGCTCTGACTCAGCCTGTCTCGTCTCTCTCAGTTTAATACTGCTCTTTACTTTCTCTCACATGGCCTCTCTGTCCCTTGCTTGATCACCCTCTCTGTCCCTCTCACTTTTTGTACCTCTCTCACTGTACACTTGCTTTATAGTTTTCTGTAAGCGTCTGTCACTCTTTCTCTCTCTGGATCTTTCGTTCACTCCTTCTCTATCTCTGTCACCTTCTCTCTCCCACTATTCCCCTTCTTTCTGTATCTGTGACAGGAGCTAATACTTCCCTTACTTTTCTGCAGCTGGACCGGGCATCGCCAGGACTAAGTCACGAGTTCCTTCTGAGGCCTCCCCCAAACAAGCAGGTGGATGCGTATTACAAGTACCAGGTGGACCTAGCAGTTCTGCTGGGTGGTGACAGAGTGCGCGCACAGCGTGAGCTCAGGCAGTCCCTCGAGTTCGAGAGACATCTGGCCATAGTGAGTGTATGGTACGGTGAGTGAGGAGAGTACAGTTTCCATCACTGTCGTGCCAACTCTCGCTTAATCCTCGATATAACAATGGTTCTAAAAGTTGTCATAAACTTCAAAGTTGGAATATAATATGTTTGAAAAATATAGTAACATCGTAAGTTGAGTCCTTACATGTGAACCTCCAGCCATGTCATTCTTTGTTGTAGAAACGTAGATACTGAATTTGAGCGCCGTATAGAAACCGAAGCACTAAAGGAACTGGTATAGGCATGTGTATTCAAATACAAAGTAAACAGGCAGAATACGTCGCTGCAGTCGGCAACGCCTATATAAGACAACAAGTATCTGATGCAGTTGTTAGATCGGTTAATGCTGCTACAATGGCATGTTAACAAGATTTAATTAAGTTTGAACGTGGTCTTATAGTCGGTGTGTGACCAATGGGTCCCAGCATCTCTGAGGTAGCAATGAACTGGGTATTTTCCCGTACGACCATTTCACGAGTGTACTGTGAATATCAGGAACCCGGCAAAACATCAAATCTCCGACATTTCTGAGGCCAGAAAAAGATTCTGCAAGAACGGGACCAATGACGACTGAAGACAGAAGTGCAACCTTAGCGCAAAATACTGCAGATTTCAATGCTGGGCCATCAACAAGTGTCTCCGTGCGCACCATTCGACGAAACATCATCGATATGGGCTTTTGGAGCCGAAGGCCCACTCATGTACCCTTGATGACTCCACAACACAAAGCTTTACGCCTCGCCTGGCCCGTGAACACCGATAATGGACTGTTGAAGACTGGAAAAATGTTGCCTGGGTGGACGAGTCTCGCTTCAAATTGTATTGAGTGGATGGACGTGAACGGGTATGGCGACAACCTCATGAATCTGTGGACCCTGCATGTCAGCATGGTGTAGGGCGTGTGTAGTTGGAGGGGTATACGACTGTGACAGGTGACACGTACGATAGCATCCTGTCTGATCACCTGCATCCATTCATGTCCAATGTGCATTCCGATGCACGTGGGTAATTCCAGCAAGACAACGCGGCACTCCACACGTCCAGAATTGCTACAGAATGGCTCCAAGAACACTTTTATAAGTTTAAACACTTCCGCTGGCCACCAAACTCCCCAGACATGAAAATTATTGAGTGTATCTGGGATGCTTTGTAACGTGCTGTCCAGAAGAGACCTCCCTGTCTCACTCCCTTCTCAATCACTGCTTCACTTTCATGCCCTCGACTGTTATAACTGCTGTCTGGTTTTTGTAAAAGCTCTAAACAGCCCTTTGCTTCCTGGATTGTACCTCTGCTGCCTACAGAATTTCAAAGATAGTGTTCCAGTCAACATTGTCAAAAGCTTTCTCTACGTGTACAAATGATATAAACGTACATTTTCCTTTCAGTAACCTATCTTCTAAGGTAGGTCGAAGGGTAAGTATTGCCTCGCGTGTTCCTACATTTCTTTAGTATCTCAACTAATCTCAGTGCGGACTTTTTTGTTTCTACCAGTTTTGGCATCCTTCTATAAAGAAGTCGTGTTAGTATTTTGCAACCATGACATATTAAACTAATAGTTCTATACTATTCACACCTATTAGCAAGAGCTTTGTTGGAATTGGGATAATACGTTTTTTTTAGAAGTGTGAGGATATTGCGCCTGTCTCAATAAAACTTGCACATTACATGGCTGGGTCTCCTAAGGCTGTCAGTAGGTCTGACGGAATGTCGTCTACTGCTGGAGCCTTGTTTGGACTTACGACTTTCAGTGCTCCGTCAAATTCTTTTCGCAATATCATAACTTCCATCTCACCTTTATTTACGTCCTCTTACATTTCCACAAAATTGCCTGCAAGTTCATACCGCCTGTGTATACACTCTATATACCCCTTCCACCTTTCAGCTTTCCCTTCATTGCTTAGGACTGGTTTTCCATCTGAGCTCTTGATATTCATACCACTGCTTCTCTTTTCTTCAAAGGCCTCTTTAATTTTCTTGTAGACAGTATCTCTCTTTCCCCTAATGATATGTGCTTATAAATCCTTAGTTTTCTCCTCTAGCCGTTCCTGCTTAGCCATTTTGCACTTCCTTTCAATCTTATCTTTTAGACATTTGTATTTCCTTTCGCCACCTTCATTTGCTGCATTTTTGTATTTTCTCCTTTCATTAATTAATTACTATTTCGCCTCTCAAAACTACCCATTCGCCTTCCATTGTATTCCTTTCCCCTCTTCCACTCAATCGTTCCCTAAAGCTCGCTCTAAAACTCCGAACAACCTTTGGTTCTTTAAACTTATCCAGGTCCCATATCGTTAATTTTCTATCTTTTTTCAATTTCTTTACTTTTAATTTAGAGTTCATGACCAATAGGCCCATATTGTGGTCACAGTCCACATCTGCCCCCGGAAATATCTTACAATTTAAAATCCAGTTGTGAAATATCTGTCTTAGCATCACAATTGAGTCTGAAACCTTCCAGTGTCTCAGGTCTCTTCCACACATACAGCTTTCTTCCATAAATCTTAAACCAAGTGTTAGCGATGATTAAATTATGTTCTGTGCAAAATTCTAGAAGGTGGTTTCCTCTTTCCATCATCCTATTATTTTTCCTTCTCTTCCTTTCGCTTCTATCGAATTTCAATCCTTCATCACAGTTAAATTTTCATCTCCCTTAACTATTTGAATAATTCAGTTTGTCTGATGATACATTTCTTCAATCTCTTCATCACTTACGAAGCTAGTTGGAATATAAGCTAGCACTATCATGGCAGTTGTGAGCTTTGTGTCTTTTTTGGCTACAATAATGCGTTCACTATGCAGTTCACAGTAGCTTACCAGCATTCTTATTTTTCATTCATTATTAAAGGCATTGCTGCATCACCCCTATTTGATTTTGTTTTTATAGCTCTGTATTCGCCTGACCAGACGTCCTGTTCCTCTTGCCACCAAACTTCACTAATGCCCACTAAATCTACCTTCAACTGGCCCATTTCCCTGGCTAAATTTTATAATCTACGTACAAAATTAAAGGATCCAATATTCCACACTCCGATCTGTACAATGCCAGTTTTGGTTCTCTTGGTGACAACGTCCTCCTGTGTAGTCCTGGTGTTCCGAATGAGGAGACTAATTTACCTCCAAAATATTGTACTAAAGATAATGCCGTCATCATCTAACCATACAGGAGAGCTGAATGTGCTCGGGAAATATTATGTTTGTAGTGTTCTCTTGCTTCAGCCGTTTGCAGTACCAGCATAGCAAGGCCATTTTGGTTCATGTTATAAGGCCAGGGTAGTCACTCATGCAGGCTGTTGCCCCTGCAATCACTGAAAAAGCTGCTGCCTCTCTTCAGGAACCACATGTTTGACTGACCTCTCAACAGTTACCCCTTCAATGTGGTTGCGCCTACAGTACATCTATCTTTATCGCTGATGCACGCAAACCAACCAGCAAAGGCAAGATCTATCGTTCATGGGGAGGTCGGGGTCAGCAACGTCTTACACCATTTTTAATCCGAGCACTACCTTCCCTGTCTCCCACTGTTATGGTTCCCTCTAGGTTCTTATACATACTGCATACTACTCATCGTTCTCCATAGCTTTCTTCCCTTTTTCTCAGAATTTCGAACATCTTGCACCATTTTGCATTGCTGAACGCCTTTTTCAGGTCAACATATTCTACGAACGTGTCTTGATTTTTTTTTTCGTTCTTGCTTCCATTATCAAACACGACGTCAAAACTGCCTGTCTCGTGCCTTTACCTCTCATAAAGCCCAACTGATAATCATCTAACAGATCTTCAATTTTCTTTTCCATTCTTCTCTATACTATTCTCGTCAGCAACTTGGAGACATGATGTGTTACGGGGACTGTGCGGTAATTCTCGCGCTTGTCGGGTCTGACTATCTTCTTAATTGTGTGGCAGATGTTTTTCCGAAAGTCTGATGATATTTCGCCAGTCTCATATATTGTACACGCCAACGTGAATAGTCGTTATGTTCCTACTTCCCTTAATTTTTCTATTTCTGATAGTAATAGCAAATGACTTGTTCAGGATTCACAAGTGGGGGAGATATATATGGAATTACCTGGAGACACGGAAAGATAACAGCTGGGTTACGTCATGGCGAGACAGAAACTCCTAAAGTAGATATAGCAGTGCATGGCGTACCCAGGAGGAGACGCAGATTCAGTTCAAAATTTAATAACGAGGAAGAGTGGACTGAAGTGGACAAACGACGATGTATGTTTTAAGTTTTTTGATGCTGCAGATACTGTGATAATGAATATTACAGTAACTAGTTCAACTAAAGAGAAATGGACATCCGTCAGAAATTGGACAGACACTTATTGGCACAAGGAAGGAAACTACGAATAAACAACAAGTTTACTGTTACCAATTTTTTTTATTTCCACAATGCGTTTCCATGGTTGGAACCTCAGTGATAAGGCGTGCATTAATATGGCATGAGTGTGTTGTGTTAAGACTGTGGGGTAATCAGTGGCGGCATCTCCATTGGTCACAGGCTCCTTTCTCTGTCGTAATACATCACATACACATCGTCGCATCTAGTCACTAGACGACATCTTTGCGTACAAAGTGTGGTAGTGTGTATTTAATGTGCATATAGACGTGAGAGCAATATTGATGCATTTTAAGTAGCAAGATAGTTATGCAGTAGTGCTAATATGGAACCAACTATTACAAATTTAGAAATGCGCTGAGCCTGTCGAACTTTCGTCGAAAACGGGTGCTGCTTAACCTAATAATTTCTGTCAGTACCGCCAACACGCAAGCTGTATGCAGAGAGTTTAAATGTTGAAATATTTAATTCGAAGCTACACTGTGCTGGCAAAGGGTGAGAACTCTTACATAAAATACAAATTCATTATGCTCGAATTTTCGTAGAGCTCTTGCATATTACGATAAGCACGCAAGGTGTGTGCACTTTAATAAGTAATACAGACGATTATGTGCTGCAGTGTTTAATTTGAAGCTTCATTTTGCTTGAGAAACGTAAGGAATTTCAGATATAACACCATAAATAATAAATAATTTCTATTAAAAATTTTTATTTTCGGGTTATCGACCCTGTCTTCGTCTCTGAAGATGTCACATCTCTCAGTGACTGTATCTGGTTATCTCATGAGTGTATATATATATATATATATATATATATATATATATATATATATATATATATATGTCGGTCTGCAGTTCAAGTGATATGTCATAATAAAACATCTTCTTCCCTTCTCAAATCGACGGGATGTAAGGTCTTCCTTCCAAAAACCAGACACCTTCTTCCTAACATTCTTTCCGTTCGTCTTTTCAGTATGATGCATGAGTCACATCCTTTATTGCAAGAAGGTGTTATTTAATTTTTGATTAAACGAAACCTTTTAGAGAACTTAGCACCATATTTCTGATTTCTAAATATTGCAATCTTTGTCAGAAGTTGTTTTGTATATAACCTCTAGTAGACCTGATTTACTTGTAATAAAAGTGATAATAGTGATTGATTACATTATGCTTAAGATGTGCTATATTTATTCATCTTTAACTGGTGCTTGAGAACAATTTAGAAGTGAAACTATTTAATTTAAGGTTGTACTGAGACTTACGTCAAAAATAGGCGAGCTAATTACATTCAGACTGTCTGTTTCTTCGTATGCTTGACCGCTTAGCGATGTATTTTAGCTAACACGTATTTTTTGCAGTTATACGCCTGGTTAGGTTGGTTTTACAATATCGACCTCATTTTGGCCTAGTCTCTAAAAAGTCAACTGTTTTTTGTAATTACTCTAGAACAGAAATAACATTCTAGATAATCATGTTTTAGGCACTCATTTGATAGCTATGTGTGTATGTGGAAAATAACGGTATGATACTTGATGTGAACATGGGAACGATTTCAGTTGTAGACGTACTTTTGCAGACAGTTTCGACTTGGAAAGAGTATTTTGATACTCGACAACTGTCATAGTTGCAGAAAATGCTCAGCTCTTATTTGAAATTGTTTAGGCATGGAAATTGCGTTGGGGTGCTTACTTAACAGTTCACATTCTTAGATAGTCCCTAATATCCTGACTGTGTGTGATGTGGAAATTAAAATTACAACATTCGACATAAACATTGAAATTTTTTGCACTGCATACGTATTTTTGCAGACATTTAGGAATCTTGTGGCATTTGACAAGCACCATAGATGAGGATAATAATGAATTTGATGCCCTTTTGTGTCATATACCACATGTATATCATAGATCGAACCTTGAAATTTTTACCAGTTCCGACATCTCCTGGTGACAGTAAGTTACTCATGGCACAAAGATCAAACAATTAACGTTTTTACTAATGGTGTCACCTGTTGGTGACAGTAAGCAACTGTGACATGAAACAGCAGGTGTTTTTATTTTGCGTTTTGAAGGTTTTCAGAATGTCATTTAAAGCAAAACTCATATTTGATAACTATGCATTACTAATTGGTTAATTACATTTTGTAATTTTTGATTCTTAATTAATTTTAGAGTGTATGTTAAATACTCTTTGCAGTATTCCAAAATGTGTGATATATAGCTTGGAATGAAATTTAGCGATGTAACTCGTGAACCAATCCCTAAACTGTTTTTTTTAAGTCAGCAATTCAAATGTAGTTTCTCATGTTACACAGTTCAGATACTTTGACATATTTTTTGATAAGTATTTGGAAAACTTTTGGCCGTATAGAGACGGATTATAATTGGCTCTTTCATTTTAATAATGACTAAAATACTAGACTCTGATAGGAGGAGAGGAGAGGTAGGTCTGTGATCTGTTTTTTGATGAATAATTGATGTCACTTGGATGCTTTTGAGCACAGGTGATATGAGGCTAAGTTGTAATTGACTCGTATAGGAGAAGAAAAGAGAGAGAGCTATGTTGTTTCTTATAAATAATTCAAATAATTGGGACGCTTTTGAGCATAACCCAGAGGTGGATAACTGGCTCTTTAATTTTAATGGTATCAGTGCTAGGCTATGATCAATGGTGAAGGGAGGGAGGTAGTTACATTATTCAGCGTGTGTGTGCACCATTTTCTATAAATAATATACATCTTTGAATGTGGAACCATTTTTAGGTGCCATTTTAATATATTGTGTTTGAAATACAGAGTTTGTATGAGTACATAACTATCTTTGACCTTCAAGTTGAGGTTATGTAATTTTTTCTGCCTATGTGGCACATCATTTTAATGCTATGGTCTAATTGATGGGATACAAGGCTGAGGACTAAGGGAAGGAGTTTTAGTTATTCCTCAGCACAGTTGGATAAATTCCACGACCTTGTATTTTTTCAGTGGTTATTCATTATAATTCTGTGCTATGAATGGCTGCTGATAAGGAGCAGAGGGGGAGGAGGAGAGGGTTTTTGATTTCTATTAACACCATTGGCTTAGTTACATGAACTTCAATTACTGATTGGTGCTTTAATTTCTCATACTGGACAATGACTGGTTGGAGACAATAATTACTGCACTGTGATTGGTTGGAGATGGGGGAGGGGAGAGGGTGTTTAATTTCCCACTTACACAATTATCCTATTTCCTCCGTCTTGGAATCTTGATTGATTGTTTATTTTCAGTACTGCCCTATGATTGGTTGCTGATAAAAGGGGGAGAAAGGGAGAGGACTGGCTTCCCACTGATCGGGATGATGGTATCACTGATGACATCAGTAAGTCATTGACTTTGGTCACATGTTGTTAACGAAATATGCCAGACTGTCCCAATGTAACATGCCAAAATGTCGCAATGTAAAGAAAGTGTTGTGGAATTAGCATAGCATTACTACTCATAGTATTTTAGGTTTACAGCCGTAATGAAGGTTAGCCTGTTCACAGAGTGTGACGATGCTAACGATATAGGAAGGTGACTCAACTTCTAAGAACGAGATGAGCCCGGTTAACATAGGAACACAATATAGCAACCACGGACTACTGGGGTTTGTAACTAACATCCACTCCAAAGAAAATGGGCTGTATAAAGTCACCCAGTAGTATTTTACATAATTTAAGTTTACTTAAGTAAAAATTGGTAATGTTGACTTGTACTGTTGTAAATAGTCACAGTCCTATAGATAAGTCAAATCCGCATTCTTGTCGGCATCTTCTAGGAATTGAGTGTTGCGTGCTGGCCACAATTTGTTCCCTAACTGTTCTGAAGTGCTTACGCACAGTATTTTTCATAGGAAAGTTCGCAAGGACATGGAATTTGTAAATCTAGCAATAACACTGGAAAATATTTCAGTAATTATTGTTCCATACCATTTTAGCGAATGTAAATATGTTTATTAAACATCTCAAGTTATAGGAATCGAGCTATGAACCATCCCTACTCTTCTTTTAGTAGTCCTCCAAATCACCTTTCAGTTTACTCTCGCGTTTGCCAAGATGGTGGTGGAACACTTGCTCTATGCAAAGTAACACCATCATCTCTGAGGCAAAGACCCCTCAAATTAATGTAGCAACAAAGATTAACAGCCTTAATAACTCGTGGTTTGGCCGCCAGGCTAGCCGAAGTCTGTGCACAGCTGGTGTGTATGGCCCTCTTTTGCCGCTTAAGCCGGTCAGCACTCTGCTGAAGCCTTCCCTATCTCCATGCCCCATTCGACCCACTATGGTGACCTCCCATCTTCCTATGACCAAATCGACTTCTGCAGCGTCTGTTTCAGAACTATGCTCCGAACATCAGACTTTCTGATTAGTGGTCCATCACACTGCACTTTCACTTAAACACACTAACTCCTTGCCAGCCTCCGTGAGTATGCCACCAGATCTTAAAATCGACATGATTCGATGTTTTGGCTCTCCTACTATCCGCCAGGAAAGACGCTGTTGTTTCTGAGTCACCCTGAAATCTGATGCCAAGGTTAGTAACTATTGCCTATGTAGGCATCATACCATATACGACGCCCCTGCGTCTGGGCTTGTGACGCCGTCCCTGGTAGAAGACTGGTGCCAACGATGTACTGCAGTCGGAGCCTATCCTCGGACCACCAAGGAGCATGTGGTTAAATTTAACGAGACCCTGATAGTCGCTGATATGTCTGATTTCTAGAACAGTGTTTATAGGAGAGAAATTGCTCCTTGTTTGGCAGACAACTTGTTTAATAGAGACAAGGGTTTTCCTCTTAGAAGGGCGTTCTTTCTGGCATCGAGGGTAGCACCTTGCCTAGCGCCTACGTAAGTAACAGACGGAACTGAACAGGTAGATAAACAGTAATGGTTATCGCCAGACAGATGCACTGTTATCCAGTGGCTGTCTGCAAGTAGTTACTACTGTGGCCAAAAGCTGCTAGCATCTTATTGACTGTAGAGGGATCAAGAAAAATGTAGACACTCTTTGGCAGTCATTATTAACGGAACAAAGTGACATACTGTTAAAATTCTTCCACAGGGGGAAAGTCGTTTTGTGTGTTCAAAGTGACTCCAGCAGCAGCCAAACATCGCCGATGCCGTTGAACTGTTGGCCGAACTACGGCTGTCAGTGCCCACAAAGGGTACCTCGGTGGTTTCTCGTAGCTCGTTCAATGTAGCTGACTTGATGTTGATAAACTTTATTTTTCAAGGTCCTCCATAAGTGGAAGTCAAGAGGTGTGAGGTCTGGAGACCGTGGTGGGCAGTCAGCAGCTCCTCTTCGACCTCTGCATCGTCCAGGAAGATTTTCATCAAAGTAGGATCTTACATCTCTGTGGTAGTGAGACGAGCGCCATCTTGTTGTGGGTAAAATCTTTCATTTCCAAACATGTCGCGGTTTATAGGTAAAACGGATGTTTGCAGCATATGGAGATCCACCAGTTACGGTAACTTCGAAGAAGAATGGGTCAATCAGTCAATATGGTGAGAGACTACACCACACAGTAACACACAGTAGATTTACATGTTTTTCCAAGTGAACATGAGGATTTTCAGGAGCCCAGCACACGCAGCTGTGGCCGTTTACAGTACCATTCAGCTCAAATTACAGCTCGTCAGGTTACATAACCATCCCTGCAAACCGGTCATCCTCGCGGATCATGCCTTCAAACCACTCTCACTACACCATCCTTCAATCCGGGTCGTCCCCATTCATAGCGTGCAGCGATCTTGGAAGTACACTTTCCACTTTGCAGCCTTCAGAATTGGTCGTACGCTTGATCGGCTTACGGCTCTTCCATGTACGCCCTGCTTCACAGGTTTTTGAGGTGATATAGTAGTGTGTTGCATCACAGCAGCGCTGGAGGCTGGACTTGTGGATGTTGTTGGTCGACGAGACCTTTCCTGAACAGTACCGTCAGCTTCAAATTTATCCCGAATACGATATACTGTTGTATGTGTTTGTGGCTGAGACCTAAACCTCCAGATTTCAGACACTCTGATCGATACCAAACGTTGTATGTCTACAGAGTATCAACCAGAACTCCGTACTGTGTGCTGTCGTCCGGTAGAACGGGCGTAAACGTTAATTAAAAGTGACACCAGAACTACCAGAGCACAGGAAAGCATAACTGTGAGTGACTAATGTGTGTATCTTTTGTGGGGAAGTTGGTAGAGCGATAGATCCTCGTACCAAGGTTCCTGGATTCATGCCCAAAAGATGACAACAATTATTTTTTTATTGCATCCTGCTTCAAAGTGTTATACGGGACTATTAATAGTTCCGCACGTGTGATGAAATTGTTTCTTTACCCTCATGTTCCGATTATTTATGTTTCTTCTGTGAAACTACAAATGCACGAGCTGCTTCATCACGAGTGGTGTCGCTTCTGTCGCACATCTCCGACGGAACATCACATCACATCACAAATGTGCTCTACAGGTTTCCTACTTTCAGTCAATGAAGCGAAAGCAGACTGCCAAAAGAACATTGCTACAAACTCCGAAAAGTCCTTTTACATTTCAGGAAAATGGTCTCCCACACAACAATTTCAAGCTTAAACAGTAAAGAAAATTGTCATCAGTGGGGTTTGAATGCAGGACCTCACCCTCTACGCACTCACCCGCGCGAGATCTACAAAGCAATTACTCACAGATGCGCTTTTTCTGTCCTCCGTCGTCCTGGTGTCACTTTTAATTATCGTTCACGCATGTTCTGCTGGAGGGCAGCACGTAGTATGAAGTACACCTATATCGAAGTACTGGTTGATACTCCATCGACATACAACATTTGGTACCGATGTGGCTGTCACCTGGAGGTTTGGGTGTGACTTTTACGTCATCGCCGTTGTACTTTGTAGCCGCACTCCGTCGATCTGCTGTCGTCGACTTCTCTGAAGTAAGGTGTTCATCTTGTTATCTGCTGTATATGCCCAACTTTTCGTAATACCACGTGTCAGATTGACAGCCACAAACATCTTCACTGTAACGGCGACTAAATTTCAGGTTTTAATAATAAAAATTAATGTTGACATTTTGCACAGTCGATCACACTTAATTTGTTACTGCGTTACTGGATACAAGATAGTTAATAACGTCTTTGGATGTCAGTTATTATTTTAACTTCCTATTTCCGCCGTTACTACTTACCGTCACTGCTTTTCATTCTGTGTTATTTCTGTCCGATTGGAGATGAAATATAAAACAGCTTTTAAGTCACAATTTACGCTTCGTCATATTTTAGAATCGACCCTTCCGTCATCCAGAGATACAATTTGCAGCTTGGCTATGATTATCATTGACTAGTACAGACGCTACTGAGGGAATCACTTCAGTTTTTTATTAACAACATTTATATTAATTAAATGATCATGATGAATGCGTTTTGTGTGCAGGGAAAAGGAGGTTAGATCCTAGAACTGCTCTCAGCAATTACGGCAACTTAAATGTCCCTGCTTTTAATAGTTCGTCACTTAAACGAATTACAGCAAGGACTATGGTCCATTACTACACTTCGATACAGTCATTCAAACTTAGTTCGCTTTTACTTTCTCAAAGCTAAGTGTCGAATTCCGTTCTTACATTCAGTTTAACGTCCTTTCGTATAGTCTACAGATCGTATTATCGTTTATTCGGCATGTAATAGAATTTAATACTGAACGCTACTTTTTCTCACGCACACAATTCCTCAGATACTTTTCGTTCGTGACCTTATGGCAAAAGTCTGTCCCGTATAAATTAACTATAGCCAATTTTCTTGCAGTTTATCAAACGTGCCCTGATCCCTTCCGTTGTGCATCACACGGATATGCCATATATCGCACCGCACGCCGCAGCTACGTAGACTTATTCAGAGCGCAGATAAGAAGACAAAAGAAGAGGCGATCACTCGCTGTCAGCTGCAGCGGGACATTAAGCGGAGTCAGCGGCGACGAGCGAAAATGTGTACGGGATTCGAACCCAGGATCTCCTGCCTACTAGGCAGGTGCGGTAACCACTGCGCCATCCGGGAGACAGCGTTATCGGACCTGCACGGACTGTCTCCGTTCGCCTCACGGCCCACCCACACTGCCACCGAGCGCCACCTATCGGCAGTCCCTGTCCATTACAGTCCCGTTCGTTAGTTGAGGATTCCCACAGGAGGTCTGACGTATTTGTGCATCAGCACTGCAGAAGTTGGATCCATTGGCCAGCTAGGCTTCTCATATGAATGCGTGGTGTGTGTTCTTTCGGACACGTTCTAAAGAACACACACCACGCATTCACGTCTTACTTCATTCATGGCTGCACTGTCATTTGCTGGAAAACGAGCGACAAGACCTCTTGAGAAAACAATGGCTCACGCTACCACGCACAAGTACATAGACCACAGATACCATAGACTGTGCATGATATCATTTTACTGATACCAAATTGTCAGTCACGTGACTCGGGGCACGAAGCAGAGCAAGTCATGAAGCATTTATGGTGCACAATTTATCATATTTTTGTTACAGATCAAATGTTGCGCTTTTTACTGGGTGCAGAAGTGAAGACCGTCACAAATGCTCAGGTTAGATAGTTGTTTAATATCCTACAGACAAGGTAAAGTGACGAAAATCTCAGTTATGCAAGTGAATTACTTTAAAATACTTGAAGAGCTATTTTCACAAGTTGAGAGTTAGTATTGATGTTGGTCCTTGGTATAATCAGCTTTTTGTAATATATTACGCTTCCTATATTGATATCGTTTTGGAATCTGTACTGGATTAAGCAAACGTCAGAAAACATACGTGCTTATTTTGTATACGTACATCTACATCTACATATATACTCCGCTAGCCACCAAGCGGCGTGTGGCGGAGGGCGCAATTCGCGCCAAAGTCATATTTTCCCCCCTCTGTAACACTCGCGGATCGCGCGAGTGAAAACTACTGTCTGAACGCCTCAGTACGAGCTCTAATTTCCCTTATCTTTGAATGGTGATCATTGCGCCATTTGAAAGTTGGTGGTAACAATGTATGCCCTACATAATTTAATGAGCAGCCCCTTCCGTTTAGCGCGTCGTCTATCTCCAAGTGTGTCTCACTTCAAACTTTCTGTGAGATTTGTAACACTCTCGCGATGGCTAAATGTACCAGTCACAAATCTTGCCGCTCTTCTTTGAACCTTCTCAGTCTCTTGAATCCGATCCAACTGGTAAGCGTCCCATACAGACGAACAATACTCTAAGACTGGACGAACTAACGTATTGTAAGCAATTTCCTTTGTTGAAGGACTGCATCGATTCAGGATTCTACCAATAAACCGCAATGTAGAGTTCGCCTTGCCCGTTACTTGTGTAATACCTCACATTATGCACTTCAAAGAATTTCCTTTCTTACAAACGCTTACTAAACCATTTCACACATATTGTTGCAGGATCGTTATAAAACTAATGCTGCGCTCTAAATTTTTATTTTGTACTCTGTTGAAGCTGCAAACTACAACAATTCACATTCAAAAAATGAACAAGTACTCACTAAAGAACAGTTATTCTGTCGCTTGTTAGAAGAATTGTCAATACGTTTCAACTTGACCACATTTAAAAATGCTAACCACTGCTTTATTGTCAGAAATTTCGGAGAAGCTATGTTTACTGGACTACTACATGTGTGAGAGTAGTATTACAGTTCAATCAACTGTCAAAATCAGTGCTTGATCTCACCTATAAATCGGAGAAACTGTAACTGTCAGCCCCAATTCACAGACCGCGTAATGAAAGGAACTCGGCTTTCTGCCCCTAGTCACGTGACTTAGACGTTGGTTTCAAGCGTTAACACGGAAGAGGTAGGAACATGTGCTGTCTATGTTACATATGGCCTATGCAAAAGTGCAGCGATATGTCATTTTCTTCCAAAGATATTAACTATTATAGAGTGTCTACATTACTCTGGAACCCTCTGTATAAGATAATACGTAGTTAAAAGATATTATGAAAACAGAACTGAGCTATTGTGACTATTGAGACTTTCATTAATTATTGAGAATTTTATTTTCTTATTAATATGAATGACAGTGCGAATGGAAAGTAAGATAATAATCACTTATTATCTTACTTTCCATTCGTTCCGTCATTCATATTAATAAACATGTTATGTCTATTAACTGAGTACACTTTAGCGTGAGAGCAGTGTACTGAGTGAGTGAGTCTAATCACGAGAAAGCCAACATTTTATGATAATTCTGTTATTTAACGTGGGACTTATTTTCATAAATGTGAATTTTCTAAATTTGACCGATTAGGAAATCGTTCATTAAAGCTATTAAATTATGACTGATGAAAGGTAACAGACCTGGGATTGTGCTGATTAATAATAATATTGGGATGGCTAATGATGTATATCAGCCAGTAAGAGAACAGTACGTTCACCCATATTTCATGGACTAAAGAGTTGCTTCGTGAAGCATAAAGAGTGCAGTTTGGAGCTTAGCCATCATCATGTTCGGATGCGGATGTAAGGAGCTCTGAATAAATGTGAGAACTCTGCAGAATAATGATTAAAGTTTGACCGTGGAGTTCCGCTAAGTGTATGCGAACATGTGAGGAAAAAGAATACGTGAAATTCCGGTTTTAATTTGTAAACTATGACTTTTGAATAATCAAACTCGGCGTGGCAGGATATACAAGCCGTAACCACAAGTTGAACGTTAGTAGCGGTCAGATTGTGGAGTATGTGAGCAATCTCTCTGTCACAGATAATCCGTTTTGTTATTCTTTTTCGCATTAGATTTAGTGCGATGCCATAAGCTGGGATTACATGCGAATGTTGAAAATAGAACTGAAGAGCAGTATGGGCTTGACGGTGTTTGCATATCAAACAATTCCAGATACACCGAATTTTTCACACATAAACTACCGTTCAATTAATCGCTCAGATAACTTGATACAGGAGAACATATGTTGCACCCATTGGATTTGTATAAAGCTACTGGTTCTACTACAGCTTTTTCCAGTAGAGGAACATCATTCGTTTTCAACAGGTAAGGCCTGTGGACCAGATTGCAGAAGAAGAAATTCACCACAGGATGAATGGACGCTTTCCGTACGACAACCACACGTAACCGCGCCGTTATTGCATCCAAAACATATTGTTCCTCAATGTAGCCAGACCTGGTGTTTGAGGGCAGTCACTGGTGGTGGTTTCCTGTTATGCCCAGTTCCAAGTGGCAGCGTCTGTGGTGGGCGTCGCACGTGCCGTGTAGACCTGAGGTGCTTGAGAGTACTTGGGAAGACAGTCTCCAACGTTTGCGTCAGTTTTCAGTGGGACTCAGCTGCAGCATCGACTGTCCTGAGACGGAGGACGAGTGGATCACCGAAATGTCTAGTCACGTTAAAGGAATCCGGAAGCGAAGATGCACCGAAATAAAGAATTCTTTTAACTTTGTTTACACCCCGGTCCTTTCAAAACCAGATCACGTGTGGTGTTCGTACATCTGATGCGTAAGAAGAAAGAGCATTCTCTTAGCAACTACAAGACCCCTTCTACCTGGTGTGAATTGTTCTGCGTTTATTCAGGCTGCAGCGGCCTTTCTTTGTTTTTACCCCATTTATTATTTGACCACTGCTTTGCAAGTTGGTGAACCTGCTGCTAAGCGTATGTAAGTGACAGCTGAATATCATTTCAGCGTAGTGCTTTCGTTTCACACGCCGTAGTGATTTGAAACAGCGCTTGATTTTAGGAAACAAGGTTATTGTGTTTGTAGTTGTCACCTACCACGGGAACGATGCATTTCTGGACACATGTTCATAGGACCTTTTTTCCTGTGCGTCCAGTCAGGAATCCTACCTTGCTGTTTGTCAGTTTTATTGATGTTCGCCCTGTATAGAGATAACCATCCCCTTCCACTGTCAGTCGCAGACGTTATAAAATCTATCTCTAAACTTAGCTAAGACGTAGCCAATAAATACTTACTTGCTAAACACATACATGCAATAAGTCAGAATCCCAACGAAAGCTTCAATAACTGTGAATGCAAACGCTTGCCCAAAAAAGTTTCTGTGGGCGTAAAACCCATAAAAACTGCCTTCATGAATATAGCGTTGTGTTCCAGTGATGGATTAGCCAGCAGGCTGAAACTTTTCAGTGATGTAGGTACAGAACCTGGGGTGAACGTGCTGAATGCGCTACTGTCAACTGACCAGCTGAGGAAGGTATAGTACAGGTAAGAGAAGAGGCCAAAATTCGAAAGATGGATTCCAAACGTAAGCTGCAGGATACACAAACGCACAACGCTGACAGCTATGAACCTGGCAAGTTTTAACTTTGAATGTAGGTTGAAAAGATTACATAAATGCGTTTTCCTGAAAGCATGAAATTTTTAACTGTAGGTACAACTTTCTGCGAAACTACTATATCTGTGTTAATGAAACTTGTTACAGAGATTAATTATATCTTTTTCATTAAATTATACTAGAATTATAGCAATCATGTAAAAGGTTTGGCAACTGTCTTTTTTTTTTAAGCTCTTAGCTTCCCAGGTCTTTTTTTTTTTTTGTCACACATTGTCCCAGGTGCGGTCTGACGACCGCTATATTTAAATAACCATAAAAATTTCATCCTCCTAATTCAGTGGAACAGAGCTTGAAAATACAGTTTCAGCTGTAAGGTTCTTTTTATTTAGAACACAGGCGGTTTCGTGCTCTTACATGCCCATCATCAGGTGTTATAACTTTGGGATGTGACCCCGAGCGCAGCGGTGGACGTGTACAGGATGCGGCGTATCACCAACGAGCGCAGAGCAAGATGACACACCGCGTCCTGTACACGTCCACCGCAGCGATTGGGGTCGCAGCAAAAGGTTATAACACCTGATGATGGGCGCATAAGAGCCCGAAACCGGTCGTGTTCTAAATAAAAAGAACCTTTCAACTCAAGCGGTATTTTAAGGCTTTGCTATAATGCTCAGTTGCAGATGTTCCACCGATAGGACTGTTTCAGTGGAACAATTCTGGTTTTATGTTAAAGGCTGTATTAACACACACAAAAATATATTCAAAAAAATATTAAAGTTAATTTTTTCAAAAGAAACACGTTTAAACAGAAAACTGTACAAAATGAACATAACATTACTTGATATTAATGCGATAAAAATTCAGATACCCGGTACTCGATTTTACGTATTGCTATATTTTCATTGCTTATTGTAGATGTAGAAACAAAAACATAAGGAACTCCTACGAATGATTCAAAAAATACAAATTGCATTAGTTCCTTTTAGGTGTTTAGTATTCTTCTCAGAGGCTTTCTTTGCACTCGCTGGAAAAGTTTGTAGCTTCTTGCAGCATCTGCAAACATAAGGTGTCTGTCTCGTCTTTCTTGGGTCACTGGTGGAGTACGTTTTGCGTTTTCTACAAATCATTCTACAACAACTTCTCCTCTCTGCTACACCCAAAAGGATGCACGAAATTGACGGGGTATGTGATACTCGTCAACTCGCTTTTTATCGTTGGTGTCACCATACAGTTTACAAACTGTTTCAAAAATTAAAGCTGTTCATCTGAGTATTTTCTTTATAGGAATTGTGAAGGGTAAACGCATTCAGCCCACTAACGTCAAGCATGCGGAAAAATAATGCCGTTTGCCATCGCTAGAAGAGGCTTCGACGAGTAACGATATTTTTTTCTACCTAATGTATTTATAGCAGAACCTCTAGCTAAAGATTCAGTCTCCACACTTCTGTCTTCGTCACTTCGATCACTTGTGTTATTAAAGGAATTCACAGGAGGCAAAACAAATTCGTCTTCACTTTCCCATTGTTCCTATACTCTGTTATGTTCACTTGCAAACTCATTGTCGCTGTCTGGTCCAACATTACTTGCTAAACTGTCCTCAAACCATTTTAAAACAGTATCTTCAAAGTCAGGATCCGTTAAACATGAACAGTAGACGAAGATATGGCTACTGAATCCATAACGCCAGGGTGCAGTCTCAGAGACCGCTAGCACGAAAGATGCAGTAATAGTGTAGTCCACGTCGCATTCAAGTGGCTACTGACAAAGGAAACCACGACAGCTTCGGGAAACAACAACTGGACGCTGCTGTAATCTCCTACCCCACGACTATGCATTAGGAACGGAGTAACAATAAACGCTAGGGGTCTGTGAGACCGCATCTGGGACGTTACGAGTAAATGTTAATTGTTTAGGACGTATGCTTTGCAATTTCAACTCTGATAACAATGTTACTGTCATATAAGCAATACAACCTGAAGAAAATTTGGCAACTTATCCAAGTTTCAAATTTGGTTTGATTTGAATAGTTTTTGATAATAGTGTACCATCATTAGTATGTAAGTTTCAAATTGGGTTGGATTTGAACAAATAGTTTTTGAGAAAAGTGCACCAACATTAGTGTGGTCGACCATAGGAATTTCGCTCGCGTCTGGGTCCCCTTAACTTTAGGATTCGGCAGAAAACCCGGGGAGACTACCAGTAATTTATTACAAACTACTTCCATGTTTCAATTTGTCACAGATAATGTATAAGTTACTTCTATATGCACATAAATCATTACAGTCTTAACTACGTTTACTAGTAGTTCAAATGCTTATAACATTAAAGAAGACTTCCAGACTCCACTTGGAAACTAATTTAGATCGTCCTGCGTCCGTTAACAGCAGTTCATGTTGTCAACGAGTTTTCATTGAAAAGGCGCAAGACCCGTCTCAGATCACTGTTGGTTAGGATCTTCTTGGGTCACTACAATGAATGAAGTCTTCAGTGGAGGGTCACATGACTGCATGGCACCAGTTTTACACTGTCTATAGCATGTAAAAGTGAACAGTGTGCTTTTTTATGGGCGCGACTAATATTTTGTCCATATTATTGATTCAGTTCAAGTGATCTTACAAAACATTAGCCATCTCTGGCTGACTTTACGAAATTGTTTCGCTCTCTTTTAAACCATTGCTTCCCTTCCACACCCTTAGACTCTTATAATGACTATTTGGTTTCCATGTGCGACTGTCCTCACAGTTTCAACGAGTATATTCCAGTCAATAATGTCAAAAGCTTTCCCTAAAACTAGAAATCCCATAAATAAAGTTTTTTCTTCTTTTTCTTCTTCTAAATAGCTTTCAAGATGAACCATTGGCTCATTACCGCCTCCTGCTTTCCTAAATTGATCCGAAAGCCAAACTGAGCTCTAACAGGTTGACTTCTGGCAGTCTTTCTTCCACTCTAAGTAATTCATTGTTGCAGCCATGGCTGATTATTGGTTTAGTGATACTCATAGCTGTGAGCATATGCCATTTTTGGAATTTTGATTCTTAAATTCGGCATGAAGTCTGTGGGTATCTACCCTGATGTACTCATAAATATCTTCTCAACGAGATGGAATTGTTTTGTGATGCCTGATTCTCTTAGTGATTTAGTGTTCTGAAGAAATCTCGTCTACTTCAGGGCCCTCGTTCAGACTTATGTCTTTAAGTGATCTGTCAAATATTTCTCGAATATCATATCTCCCATTCACATTCATCTATGTCCTTTTTCCCTATGTTTCCATTTCCAATGTATTGCCGTTCTAGATATTTCTTCAACCTTTGAACTTTTCTTTCTTTGCTTTGTACTGAGCTGCCATCTAAGCTATATCTCCCAAATCACCTTCATCTACACTCGCTTCCCTCTCTATGATATTTTCTTCAAATTTATTACGTTCATATAGCCCTTTCATATGTTCCTTCAATCTGTCCGATTTCCTTTCTTTCTTTCATACTGTCTTGCCATCTCAGTTGTACATATTCATATATTTGCTTGCCTTTTCTCCAAAGACCTCTTTAATGTTCCTCTAGGCGCCATCTATCTGTCCCTACTTATGCACGCTTCTGTAGTCTTGTCTTTGTCCTCTAGTCATTCACGATCAGCCATTTTGCTCAATGTGTCGGTCACTTTTTTAGGCCCCTATATTCTCTTTTGCGTGATTCTTTTGCTGCATTTTTTTTTGTATTTTCTCATTTTATCAGTTGGGTTCAATACCTCACACGTGCTCTCCCAGTATTTTTACTGGCCCCTGCCTTTTTGGCTGTTTGATCCTCTGCTGATTTCACTGTTACATTTTTTAAAGTTACCAGTTCATCTTCCGTTGTTCCCCCCTCTTGTTGTTTAATGCTCCCTTAGCCATTCTCCACAGTCTGTGGTTGTCTTAACTTATGTAGGTGCCATCTCCTTCGTTTCCTACCTTTCGGCAATTTTTTTCGTATCAGTCCACAGTTCGTAAGCAATTTCTTGGTGGGATTATAGCAACTTCCTAAAGTCTGATAGAGGAGACTGGACACGAGCGCAGTGACCGTGATACGGTCGCCATCGGTTTACAGATCTCGCTGACAAGAGAGAAGAGGGGCAACGTGACGCAGCCGTACGAACCGCCCACCGTGGAGAAGCTGCAGCGGGCGTACCCGTCGGTGCCGTGGCTGGAGTTCCTGCAGGCGCTGCTGCCGCCACGCGTCGCCGTCTCCAGCAGCGAGGCGGTCGTCGTTCTGGCGCCGTCGTACATCGAGCGCCTCTTACAGTTGCTCAGCCACACCCCCAAGAGGTACGTCACAGCCAGGGTGTCAGTGCACTGCCTGAGTTCCACCTCTACATCTAAGTAAGTGCTCGGCAAGCCACTGTAGAGTGCATCACGGAGGGTTAAACAGTATGTGTATTACCAGTTTTCTAATCCATTTGTGTACTGGGCGATAGAAGAATGGCTGTCTTAATGCATCTGTATGCACCCTGGTCTCTCTTGGCTTACTCTCATGAAACCTACATGAGATATATGATGGTGGGAGCATGACAG
The DNA here is from genome assembly GCF_023898315.1 of Schistocerca nitens. Lineage (NCBI taxonomy): Eukaryota > Metazoa > Arthropoda > Insecta > Orthoptera > Acrididae > Schistocerca > Schistocerca nitens. Next base: position 27,811,433 of record NC_064624.1, read on the forward strand.
CCTTTGTCCAATCCGGGTTTTCTAAATTTACCCAACAGCAGCTCACGAGTACTGCATTGTCTGACCTCTGAAGATTCCCTCTTAAAATCTCCAGGAAGTTATGTCACTCATTCGCATGCGCTATTCTAAGTAGTTATTGCTCCATGTTTGTTAACGTGCCCACTCGACAAGGACTCTAAAAGTGAAACAATATTCTAGAACTTGTCGCGCTGTGGTCTTTCTTGTATGCGATTTCTAGCACAGACGCTTTGCATTCCAAGAAACCCAAGTGTTACACTCGCCTTTCACAGTTCCTACTGTAAATGTTTAAACAATACTCGGATTTAAACTTAGGGCCATATGACCACGGATATGTGGAGCTACGTGGAAACATGTTTCAGCTGGGATGTGTGCAGAGATAGTCCTCATCATTACCTTAAACACTGTGCAGATAGTGCAGTGGTTAACGCAATTGCCTAGTAACCAGGGGATCCTTGGTTCTTATCCCAGTCTGGCACACATGCTCCAAAGAACTTATGGTGCAATCTTCTGAATAGGGTCTTGCGTTATCCTGCTAGAGTATGCCATTCGGTATCCTGCTCATGAAGGATATGTTGACACGGTCTTCCATTGTTGCTACACACTGCCTAATATTCAGCCTCCCTTCAGCTACTACCAAATCAGACTTGTTTTTATTATGTTAGATCACGAGTTGCTTTTGTTTTGCATGTTGGTATTCTGGTTGCTTTGGCTTTATTTATAGATTGCCATTTTATATTTATAGTCCACTGTTGCTATTTTTGTTTACATATTGCCATTTTGTCATATGGAGGTGATGAGTAGACGCTGGAAAATGGAGTGCCAACTGGAGAAATCGGAACAATGCAGACGTATTCTTCTCTTTGAGTTCAGTACAGCGTGACAGCAGCCAGACGCATAAGCGCCGAGTATGGGGATAATGTCATTGGACAGAGCACAGCAATAAAGGAGGATCGTTTTGACATTAGTACTCTCCACGTTCTGCAAGACGTTTGGGTCTTGGTAGTAATCGTTTAAATACATTAATCCACAATGATCCCCGTGAGCATGTTCAAACAGAGTTCGTTAACTATCGTGCGACATTTGCATGCACCAGCGAAAATTCGAGAACCGGGTATATGGGCACAGCATTCTCTAAGCCTAAAAAATCTGCATGTGGCCACATTGCGCACCGTGATTCGTCACTCCACACAACTTTTTTCCAATCGTCAAATTTTTACACTCCTTTCACCAAACGAGGCGCCGTTTGGTATTTACCGGCACGATTTGTGGCTTTTGACCAGCCACTCGACCATGAAATCTAATCTTTCTCACCTCCTGCCTAACTTTCATAGTACTTGCAGTGGATCCTGATGTAGTTTGGAATTCTGTGTGATTGTCTGGATAGATGTCTGCCTATTACACATTACGACCCTCTTCAACTGTCTGTAGTCTCTGTCAGTCAACAGACGAGGTCGGCCTGTACGCTTTTGTGCTGTGCCTGTTCCTTCACGTTTCCACTTCACTATCACATCGGAAACAGTGGACTTAGGGACGTTTAGGAATGTGCAAATGTGGCTCCAGACGTATGACACAAGTGACACCCAATCACCTGGCTAGGTTCGAAGTCCGTGAGTTCTGCGGAGCGCCCTATTCTGCTCTCTCATGATGTCTAATGACTACTGAGGTCGCTGATGTGGATTACCTGGGAGTAGATAGCAGCACAGTGCACTTAATATGAAAAACGTATGTCCGGATACTTTTGATCACATAGTGTACACTGCTCAGTCAAAACATTGTGACCGCTGCCTATCGTGACGTTCGACGCTGTCTGGTGTTGTTGCAGGTACGTGACATGGTAAGAAAACGGTGTAAGCAGAGGAGATACAGATATCTAGCGAAGGTATGGGTGGCAAATGCGGAAATCAGCTGAGACAGCGTCTTTGAAAAACGCCACATTAATATTACACAGACCCTGTAAACGAGTATCTCAAAACTGCGAAGCTCGTCGAATGTTCACATGCTGTTGTCGTGAGCATCTACAGGAAAAGGTAGAAGGACCGTGAAACTACGACTAGGCGCTATATGGTTCGACGTCCACGACTTTTTACAGAATGGGAGGGGGGGAGGGTGGGGGGGGGGGGGAAGTAGGGTTTGCGGCACCTCTGCGTAAAGAACACAATACTGGTGCACATACAAATGTTTTGGAGCACTTGTTCATCGTACGATGTTGAACATGGAGCTCGACAGCAGATAACCACACGTTTTCACATGTTGACCCTGACAACATCATCAGTTACGCTTGCAGTGGGCGTGGGACTACCAGGATTCGACAGTCGATCAGTGGAAACGCATTGGCTCCTTGGGTGAACCACATTTTTTCTACACTAGGTCGCTGGTCGTCTCCACACGTTCGATGTGAACGGTGGCTGGCCACGTGCAGCACGATATGGATGCAGGCTGGTGGGAGCAGTATTATGGTTCCGTGGGACTTGTGGTAGTAATCGAAGACACACTGTGGACCGCCTGCACCCTTCATGCTCGATGTCTTCCCCAGCGGCGATCTCATCTTCCTGCAGTATAACTGTCCGTGTCTCGGAGCCAGAACCGTGCTACAGCCTTTTGATGGGCATTACAGTGAACTCACGTTGATGTCTCGGAGACCAAATTCGCCTGATGTAAATGCCATGGAACCAGTGTGACTCACTATTGGGTGCCAATACCTGGAATTCAAATCAGCGGCTCGTTATTTACGAGAATTACACGATCTAAGCGTAGAGATCTAATGCCACATACCTCCACAAACCGACCAACAAACTTTCAGACCCTTAAAAGCAGAATCAGTGATGTATTTCGTTCCAAAGATGGACAAACAAGCTATTAAGTAGGAGGTCATGACGTTTCGTCTCATCAGTGTAAGTGGGGCTGTGGTTGTAGGCTGAACGGAACAGCCAGCACAGAGTGCATGCACGTCACTACAGACGTTTCTGTCCCACAGGGTGATCGCCAACTACGTCATGTGGCGGGCGGCTGAGGCCCGGGTGAGGTTCATGACGGAGGAGTTGCGCGAGCGCCAGCTCGACTACAACTACGCCCTGACCAGCAAGAAAGAGCGGCAACCCCGCTCGAGGGAGTGCGTCGAAATCGTCGCTACTGGGTGAGTTTGATACAACTGCATCAACACACGGAGGTATAGCTGTGCTTATTTTCTGGCACATGATAAAGCTCCAGTCAGTAGATAACGAAATTTACCGCCATGGCCTTATTTGTTGTTGTTTATGAATACGTGGTATCTGTCCTCTTAGACATGTACAAAAGTACAGACGCCGCGTGGAATCAGCATCTGTGATACTTATTATGCAAACTGAAGGTGAATCGTGAGGGGGGAGGGGGTGGGGGGGAGGAAGGAAAGCAAAGGGAAAGGACTATTTATGTCAGCTGCATTGGGACTATATGCGGAATCAGTGGTGACAAGAGAAGATGTGTGACCAACCGGAATTCGAACCCAGGACTCCTGCTTACGTAGCAGTTGCATTAACCACAGCGCCATATAGACATTGTGCTTATTGCAATTGTGTCGACTATCTCGGAACACCTCTTTGCCTACTCACATTCCCAGCCAGCGCCACCTGTCCACAGTCCCTGTCCACATCTTCCATGCTCGCTACTTTGAGATTCCTTCAAGAGATCGAATGTAATTATGCATCCGCACTGAAGGCGGTAGATTCACTGTCCATCGAGGCGAATGAGTCATATATGAATGCGTGGCGCCTTGTCTTTCGGTCTGGCATACATTTTCACTCATCACCGCTGATTCTGCATAAAGTCCTTACGTGGCTGACATCAGTAGCTCCTTTCCTTTCTTTTCCTTTGCTTTCCTTTCCTTTCCTTTCTACTCCTCCACCTTCAGTACATAACATGTTGTTGTAATTGTGGTTTTTGTTATTGTTGCGATAGTGGTCTATACTTCAGAGACAGCTTTGTTGTAATTCTCCACACTGTGCTACCCATACTATACTGATCATCTATGCAAAACTTTTTCAGCCCAAGTCCTTCTGAGCCTGCTTACTTTATCTGAGCCTTTGTCTGCCTTTGCAATTTTTACTTTCCCTCACACTTCCTTCCATTACCAAACTGATGATTCCTTGATGCATCAGGATCTGCTCTCCATCTGTGCACCACCTTTAGTCAGTTTGTGCCAAAAATTTCATGTTTCCTCAGTTCTATACAGTACTTCCTCATTAGTTATTCGATGAATTCCCTGATTCTCAACATTTTTCTGTAGCAACACATTCCAAAAGGTTATAATTTCTTATACTCTCAACTGCACATTATCCATGTTTCCTTTCAAAAATGGTTCAAATGGCTCTGAGCACTATGGGACTTAACATCTGTGGTCATCAGTCCCCTAGAACTTAGAACTACTTAAACCTAACTAACCTAAGGACATCACAAACATCCATGCCCGAGGCAGGATTCGAACCTGCGACAGTAGCAGTCGCGCGGTTCCGGACTGAGCGCCTAGAACCGCTAGACCACCGCGGCCGGCCATGTTTCCTTTATGTAGAAGGCTACACTCTAGACAAAAATTTTCAGAAAAGATTTCCTAACTCTTAAACGTATATTTCTGTTTTCCAAAATGCTATTCGCGCTATTGCCAGTCTCCATTTTACTCTCTCTATCTACTTTGGCAATCATCAGTTACTTTCCTTCCTAAGTGGCAAAACTCGTCTACAGCTTTAAGTGTCTCATTTCATATCTGATTCTCTGAGCATTTCCTGGATTAATTTCAGTACTCTCCTTGAACCTGTTTTACTTTTATTAATATTTATCTTACACTGATCAGTCAGAACATTTTAAACACCTGCCTAATAGCTGGTATGTCCACCTTTGGCGTGGATGACAACGGCAACGCATCGTGGCATGGAAGCAATGAGGTCTTGGTAGGTCGCTGAAGGGAGTTAGCACCAAATCTGCACACACAAGCCACCTAATTCCCGTAAATGCTGGGTAGGGGGACGATGATCTCTGACGCCACATTCAGTGACATCCCAGATGTGTTCGATCGGATTCAAATTTGGTGTGTTGGGAGGCAGCACATCAATTGAGAATTACTACTGTTTTCCTCGATCCACTCCATCACAGTCCTTGCCTTGTGACCTCGTGCTTTATCTTGTTGAAAAATGCCACTGACGTTGGGAAACATGATCGTGACATGTGGCCTGGCCAGTGTACGATGCCCTTTGGTTGTCACAGTGCCTTGAACGAGCCCCACTGGACCCATGGATGCCCACGTGAATGCTCCCCATAGTATAATAGAGTTACCACTAACTTGGCTCCGCCCATTAGTACAAGTGTCAAGGAGCTGTCCACTGGGAGCCGACCGATTCGCGCTCTTCAATCATCTTGATGAGGAAGGTATCGAGATTCATCAGTCCATACAATGCTCTGACACTGCGCCAACGTCCAGTGTCAACGGTCATAAGACCATTTCATTCGTAGTTATTGATGTCATGATCTTAGCATTTGCTCAAAACACTTGTCGGCTGTGGAGGCCCATTGTTTCGAGAGTTCGGTGCACTGTGTGTTAAGACACAGTTGTACACTGCTCAGCATTAAAGTCTGACCTTAGTTGGGCCACAGTTTGCTGCCTGTCTGGTTTTACTAGTATACCTTGCCTATGATGTCCTACATCTATATAGGGAAGGGTGGCTGCACAACCCTACGATGTCTGCATGTGCTTTCACCTTGGTTTCGCCATATATTGAAGGTATTCACCACAGTGCTCTGTGAAGATCCGACAAGGCGCGAAAATTCCAAAATGCTTGTGCTGAGCCCCTGGGCCAATAAAATCTGCCCTTCGTCAAATTCAGATAGATTGAATGCTTTCCCCATACATTCTACACATGGACAACACGCTCACAGATAGTACATGCATTGTGTGTTTCTCTCACTAGCAGCCATTCCTCCCCAGGTGACACTGGTGTCGCCTGGACAGGCTTATATCGATTGTAGGCTGGTGATCATAATGTTCCAGCTGATCAGTGTATAACCACCATACATTCCTTTCACATGGTCTTGTAAGTATTTTTCCATCTCTCATAGAATTACTGCATCAGTGTTCAACCAAGAAATTTTTGTTTCTTCTTGAGCTTCAATTTCCCAGTTTCTCCTTTGCTATCTCTATCAATTGGTCAATGTACAGACTGAATAACATCATGGAGAGGCTAAAACCCTGACTCACTCCATTCTTAATTACTGCTTGTCTTTCACATCCTTCAAGTCCTAGAACAGGAATCTGATCCCTATACAAAATTCTGGGAATTTTAATACAGCTGTATTCTGGGCATACATTTGTATTAAAATCCGCACCTATGTGTATGTTCCACTGTTGTTTCCTTGAATTCTTCCCAGGTCATGTTTGTGTGTGACATATGGAGCGGTTAATATGAGCGACATACCTCATGTTCCAGCATGCCGCTGGCTGTGGGCTCCATCTATGTGCGCAGGTTCTTCGACAAGGAGGCCAAGAACGCGGCGCTCGAGATGGTGGACGACATCCGCCAGGAGTTCCTCCACATGCTGCAAGAGGTGGACTGGATGGATGAGGGCACCAAGTATGTCTCACCCTTAGTGTCTGCAAAGAGCCCTAACTATTTTCAGCAGTATCCCATAAGAAAATTAAAGTGGAAAGTCTTACTCCATGAAACATCACTCTCATATTTATCAACCTTTGTGAAGATGTTCATCACATAACAGGTATTAAATGATTTAGCTTTCATTCCATTTCCTCATCAGTATTGCTATGATGTGTAGCCCCCATAATCATAAGTACTCTCTCTCGTTCACATTGGCATGGAAGGAAACAGCCTCACAATATTATCTAGAGGAATTTAACGCCTGCTGAAATATATATGCTCTGTCAGTTCATGAAGGTCGATGGCTGGAGACTGGTGTGAAGATATATGTCTTCTCACCGCATCCCAGATATGCTTTATGGGTGATTAGTCATGGGGCCAGACAGGTCGATGAAGGATCCACACATTCTTCAAGATAGCTGTGAAGTAACTTGCTGAGTGGATTGTGGCATTCTCCTGCTGGTGTATGCCATTTGGAATCCTGGCCATTAAGGGTATTATAATAGGACTTACCATTCTTGCTACATACTGCTGAATATTTAGCCTCCCTTTAGCTATTTCCAAATTAGTCTTGTTTTTATTAGGTTGGAGCATAAGTTCGTAGTGTGTTTGTTTTTCCTGTTCATGCTCAGTGTGCTGAGGAGTGGACAGAGGTTCAGGGCACTCTCTTGCCAGAGGGATGAGAAACTGCCCCTAAAGGCGAAAGAATCAGCAATGATCAGCTGCATGAGGATGTAGAAGGCAATAGAAACCACTGCATTAAACAGACATAACGTGTATCCACAGGACATGTGGCTTGTGATTGAAAAAGTGTCATCATGACCTCTCCATTGGCAAAAGATTCCGGAATAGTCCCCCATTCGAATCTCCAGGAGGGAACTGCCAAGGGGGAGGTGACCATGAGGAAAATATTGAACAATCAATGAAAGGATAAAGTTCTATGACTTGGGGCATAGAATGTCAGAAGCTTGAATGTGGTATGGAAACAATAAAATCTGAAAAGGGAAATACAAAGCCTCAGTCTTTAATAGATCAGTGAAGTGAATTGGAAAGGAGACAAAAATTCCTGGTCAGATAAGTATAGGGGAATATGAACAGCAGCAGAAAATGGTATCACGGGAGCAGGGTACGTTATGAATAGGAAGGTAGGGCAGAGAGTGCATTACTGTGAACAGTTCAGTGATACAGTTGTTCTTATCACAATCGACAGCAAATCAATATCGGCAACGAAGTTCGGGTATAAATGCCGACGTCGCAAGCTGAAGATGAAGAGACACAGAAAGTATATGAGGATATTGAAAGGGTAATGCAATACGCAAAGGGACATCAAAATCCAATACTCATGGGAGAGTGGAATGCTGTTGTAGGGCAAGGAGTAGAAGCAAGGAAAGAGAGAGGAGAAAGGCTAATGAGTTTTGTAATAAAATTCAGCTAGTAATTGCGATTAATCTGTTCAATAATCACAAGAAGAGAAGGTATACTTGGAAAAGGCAGGGTGATAGGGGAAGATTTCAGCTGGATTATATCTTGCTCAGACAGAGATTCTGAAATCAGATACCGGATGGTAAGGCGTACCCAGGAGCAGATATAGACTCAGATCCCAACACATTACTGATGGAGAGTAGGCTGACGTTTAAGTCATTAGTCAGGAAGAATCAGTACGTGAAGAAGTGGGATATGGAAGTACTAAGGAATGACAAGATATGCTTGAAGTTTTCTAAGACTGTGGATACAACAAAAAAGAATAGACTAGTAGGAGTACAGTTGAAGAGGAATGCACCTCTCTAAAAAGGGCCATCACAAAAGCTGGAAAGAAAACATTGGTGCAAAGAAGGTAAATGCAAAGAAACCATGGGTAACAGAAGAAGTACTTCAGCAGATCGATGAAAGAAGAAAGTAGAAAAATATTCAGGGATATTCAGGAATACAGAAATACAAGTCACTCAGGAATGAAATAAACAGGAAGTGCAGGGTGTCTAAGGCGAAATAGCTGCATGAGAAATGTGAAGATATCGAAAAAGAAATGATAGTCGGAAGGACTGACTCAGCATGTAGGAAAGTCAAAACAGCCTTCGGTGAAACCAAAAACAGGTGGGGTAACATTAAGAGTGCAACTGGAATTCCATTGTTAAATGCAGAGGAGAAAGTGGGTAGATGGAAAAAGTACATTTAAGGCATCTATGTGGGAAATATTTGTCTGATGTGAGAGAAGAAGAAACAGGAGTCGATTTAGAAGTGATAGGGGATCCAGTATTAGAATCAGAATTTAAGAGAGTTTAGGAGGACTTGAGATCAAATAAGGCGGAAGGGATCGATAACATTCCATCACAATTTCTAAAATCACTGGGAGAAGTGGCAACAAAACGACTATTCACGTTGATGTGTGAAAGGTATGAGTCTGGCAATATACGAGGTGCATTCAAGTTCTAAGGCCTCGGATTTTTTTTCTAATTAACTACTCACCCGAAATCGATGAAACTGGCGTTACTTCTCGACGTAATCATCCTGCAGACGTACACATTTTTCACAACGCTGACGCCATGATTCCATGGCAGCGGCGAAGGCTTCTTTAGGAGTCTGTTTCGACCACTGGAAAATCGCTGAGGCAATAGCAGCACGACTGGTGAATGTGCGGCCACGGAGAGTGTCTTTCATTGTTGGAAAAAGCCAAACGTCACTAGGAGCCAGGTCAGGTGAGTAGGGAGCATGAGGAATCACTTCAAAGTTGTTATCACGAAGAAACTGTTGCGTAACGTTAGCTCGATGTGCGGCTGCGTTGTCTTGGTGAAACAGCACACGCGCAGCCCTTCCCGGACGTTTTTGTTGCAGTGCAGGAAGGAATTTGTTCTTCAAAACGTTTTCGTAGGATGCACCTGTTACCGTAGTGCCCTTTGGAATGCAATGGGTAAGGATTACGCCCTCGCTGTCCCAGAACATGGACACCATCATTTTTTCAGCACTGGCGGTTACCCGAAATTTTTTGGTGGCGGTGAATCTGTGTGCTTCCATTGAGCTGACTGGCGCTTTGTTTCTAGATTGAAAAATGGCATCCACGTCTCATCCATTGTCACAACCGACGAAAAGAAAGTCCCATTCATGCTGTCGTTGTGCATCAACATTGCTTGGCAACATGCCACACGGGCAGCCATGTGGTCGTCCGTCAGCATTCGTGGCACCCACCTGGCTGACACTTTTCGCATTTTCAGGTCGTCATGCAGGATTGTGTGCACAGAACCCACAGAAATGCCAACGCTGGAGGCGATCTGTTCAACAGTCATTCGGCGATCCCCCAAAACAATTCTCTCCACTTTCTCCATCATGTCGTCAGACCAGCTTGTGCGAGCCCGAGGTTGTTTCGGTTTGTTGTCACACGATGTTCTGCCTTCATTAAACTGTCGCACCCACGAACGCACTTTCGACACATCCATAACTCCATCACCACATGTCTCCTTCAACTGTCGATGAATTTCAATTGGTTTCACACCACGCAAATTCAGAAAACGAATGATTGCACGCTGTTCAAGTAAGGAAAACGTCGCCATTTTAAGTATTTAAAACAGTTCTCATTCTCGCCGCTGGCGGTAAAATTCCATCTGCCATACGGTGCTGCCATCTCTGGGACATATTGACAATGAACGCGGCCTCATTTTAAAACAATGCGCATGTTTCTATCTCTTTCCAGTCTGGAGAAAAAAAATCGGAGGCCTTAGAACTTGAACGCACCTCGTACCGTATGAGTTTCGAAAAATATCATCCACACAATTCTGAAGACTGCAAGAGCTGACGAGTTCGAGAACTATTGCACAATCATCTAAACAGCTCATACATCCAAATTTGCTCATAACACTAATATACAGAAGAATGGAAAAGAAAATTGAGGATTTGTTAGATGACGATCAGTTTAGCTTCAGGAAAGGTAAAGTCACCAGAGAGGCAATTCTTATGTTGCGGTTGATAGTGGAAGCAAGACTAAAGACAAATCAAGTCACGTTCATAGGACATGTCGACCCAGAAAACGCGTTAGACAATGTAAAACAGTACAAGATGTTCGAAATTCTGAGAAAAATGGTAAGCTGTAGGGAGAGACAGGTAATAGACAATATATAGAAGAAGGAAGAGGGAATAATAAGTGTGGACGACGAAGAACGAAGCGCTTGGATTAAAAAGGGTGTAAGACAGGGATGTAGTCTTTCGCCCCTACTGTTCAACCTGTACATCGATGAAGCAATAATGGAACTAAAAGAAGGGCGCTGGAGTGGAATTAAAATTCAAGGTGAAAGGGTGTCGATGACACGATTTGCTGATGGCATTGCTGTCTTGAGTGAAAGTGAAGAAGACCTCAGCAGTTAAGTCCTATAGTGCTCAGAGCCATTTTAGCCACTTAACCTATTGCCACCACCATTGGTACCAAATTTAGTAATTAGTTATGTCCTCCCACCATTTTCTGGTACGTTTTTCGAACTTAACATACTTTCGAACTCCATTTCTTGCGTATTCTTCTTTGCCACACACCCTCTTAAACTTTTGTACTGCGTTTTACATAAAAATTACGCAAATTAACCTAGTGTTTGGCACTTAACCTGCTGTTCTATTCCATGTCACTCACTCACGCTCTCCCTTCCATTCACTACTGTACAGCTAATACCACATTGATATAAAAAATTTATGCAAATTAATTGAATTGGTATTCGTCACACATATGGGGTAGTATTTCTTAATTCGCAGCATCCTATTGGTCAGTGAAACCGATGGAATATAGCTTAAACAAAAGATTGCTAATAAAACACACATCCTGCCACCATGAGCCCTCACCGCTGCAGGTGAAAGTTGGGTCCATTTTCGTGTATACAGTTAGGATTCTTCCAGTATTATACTGACATCACAGAACTCCTAGGCGCGCTCTCACTGGTTCCATTCAAGATGACGCATAGCTTTGGGGCGGTGCAGCACCGAGAGAGATGTTCCAATGCTTCCCAGAATTGCACAGGATGCATTGTTCGTCGTGCAACATGAGAGACGCGTCTAACAGTTCTTAACTATGCAGCGTGACTGGAGCAACACCACAAAGTCCACGCCCGTAGCTACAAACCCTCGCAAGCGCATCTAACAAGGTTCTCAATCTTATACTGATGTCAGATGACTATGTAAAAATGAGAAGCGAGTCGACCTCGTGGAAATTGTATAATGTCCCAGAAATAGTTAATGCTCCCTTTATGGAAGTCTCAGTTTGTATGCATGGAAATTCTTGCCCTAGCAGAACCTGTTTACAAAAATAGCAGAGAATAACATCGAACACAGTCTTCCTCACGGATCTAATGTGGTATCCTGTCCATCACGTGTTACCCATTCTGCTTTCAACACACACAAACGCTCCCTCCATTAGGTAGACGTTCCTATATCCCAGCACAAAGCATGAATCGAGCATTATGATTGGCTCTTATCGAATTTACTCGCCGAATTACTGATGCCGCCGGTATCGAAGCACCATCCGTCTTTTCTTTTTTGCTGCCGACAAGACTTTCAGAGGTTTTCCTACACAGATCGCCATATCGCACTGGCAATTAAATTTTAAAAACTACCAAACATATCGTCAAATACAGGAAGACTCTTACTCGGTTACACTGCTCTCCCACCAAGGACAGGAGCTTGAATGTTAGCAGGTGAAACCGACCTCCAACCTTGCAATATGTCACCACGTACCCTGTTGATGTAGTAAACATATAATTCGTATCCTGCGCCAAACAAAATCATCCCTTTTACATTATTTGTACATATACTGCAAACACGGGCAGTACAATATATATAATCCTCTCACCACTAGAATTTTACTGCAGCCAATGATCACAAGTCATCCACCCCCAACGCACGACCAGAGCACTCACAGTGGACCAAAGTCGCTCTCAGAACTGTTCTACAAATTCGGGATCGTTTTCCCAGGGCTCAAATACGTTACTGTTTCTACTTCGAACTTGCTTCCTTGCCTGCTTGCTTTTCTACACACATCTCCAGACTCAGCAATTACAGGAACACATGTATTTTTTCGCATGGCTTGCCATAACATTATACCATTTTCGCGGTATTTCTCGATATGAAACTCTAAGCAGCATCCCAATGATCGCTAGCGCAACATAATTGCCAAGATATAGACTGGAAATTAGTTCTCTCAAATCCAAAACTTTAGCTAGGTGGGGAGAGCTGTAAACCACTGACTAACTAGAAACTTGTGATGTCCATGAAGACATTTCCTCAGCAACTCGAAACAAATAGAAGAAACTGGTATTTCCACTCTCGAATACTGATGTCGGTGATGTAGTAGATTCCAAATCATCCCCATAATTTACAAGGTCAGCTAAAGTGTTTCTCATATCTAGAGAACCGGCAAACGTGTCTTCCACATGCTAGATGGACACACCACAGTCGATCTTCTCTGAACCAACTAAAGGGGCTAAATGTGCAGAAGCAGTCAACCGAACAAAATACATAGGCAGGAATAACGATCCAGCACAAACGCACGTCCATATTCAATTTTCTCAAATTTCCACACAATCACGAAAAGCTATCCAACATATACAAAGTATTAGTTCGCTATTTGGTCGTCTAGGAGACAACACAGTTAATTCTTCTACATCCCTACACTCCAACAGGCATCACCAGTCTGACAGCTCCTGCTGCTGAGGAAATGTGAATCACACCCGCACAGGTCACTGGCAGTGCAAGCCGAGCTTGTACTGGTTGAATGTTTATCCTAAGAAATAGGTCACATATATATTTTATCCCTGTACTTACAACTAAATGTTACAATTGTGGGTCTCATTTGAACAACATTCGACAATGAACGAAGTATCGGAAATACACTCTGTTGATGGCTGTGGCTCTGGAAATAGAAATATCAGTTCCATTCTTATGAATCGACATACTCTTCCCATGCTATCACAGTACTCCACGTCAAGTCCAAACCTTCCTTACAACTGGACATAGTCATTTCCTTTACACATGTCGGAACACAAACACATACTTTATAAGCCTGATACTCAAATGCGAACATATCACACACCCCTTACAACTAAGTATAATAATTCGTCAATAACCGATCGCTGGCGATACAAAATAATACTGAGAGAAAATTAACCATGGGTTAAGTGGTACCACCGTGTCCTAGAAATAGAGACGTAATCAGCCACATATTAAAAAAGCTCGATCCCAACAACTACTGTATGTTACTGTTACAAGTGGTCATGATTCTACAGGTGCACACAAGTATCCATGTTAAAAGCTACACTGGCTTTATAAATCGAGGTACGACGTTACCTCTGAATGAGGTAGTTTTTCTAACTGGACAAATGCCAAGACGGTGGTCTCTGGAGTGTATACTATCAGCATTCCAGTTACTCAGAGTCCGTGATGCAATCTCATTATAAAATCACTGAATTTTGAAAGTGATTCGCCTAAGGGACGTGGCATGTAAGTGGTATTTGCGACTCCCTCACCCTACCCCAGCTAGATATTTCTATAGTACATATAATATATTCTGACTCGATACTGTATCAGAGGTTCTAGGTTATATCAACTTAATTATAGGCCATGACTGATTGAGAAAGAATAAAAGCAGTAGTTGTAGATGATGTACTGATTGACGTCGTAAGTAAATGTATACAAGCTTTTTTTCAGATCTCTAGTGTTACACTATCTGCTAGAAATGATGTCCATTATTTGGAATCAAGTCTTTCCATTCAACCACATACCTGTGTCAGATCACACCCACAGGTGAATCATATTTCTGGCACTCTCATATCTCGAACCGAGACACCACTCTCGAGTATGTTTGCTACAGTAAAATTCCAACGTCGTTTTAGTCACCCCCTATGCATCTTGCAATTGTTCCCATTTCTACAGCTTAAAACATCTGATCGTTCCAATTTAAGACGTCCGTTTAGGACCTTAGACATACCTAATAGTCGTGGCAGACAAACAAATGAAAGGCAGTGTACAAAACGTGTTTGAAAACAATGTTTCAAACAAAAACACAGGGTCACAGGGTGCGCCTCTTGTGAGTTACAGTATAGTCTGTGGGATAAGGTCATCATCCTACATTATCGGTGATGAAACCCTAAACTGACCTCAGCAATGGATCAAAATCTGCATATTTAATAGGATCGTCCTGCAAAAGCAACAGTAGCAGTTTGACAGGTAAATTCGACGAAGGACTGGATGTCATGTTAGGAATGCTAGGAGGAATACTAGTCTGGGAAGCATTGTGACAACTCTCTCTCTCTGCACCAGATCTACATCGTAGCCAAGTGTCATCATGTGAGCAATGGCGCTTAGGTGAGTTCTATATCTGATGAAGTTAGTGGAGCTTTTATAGTTCGTTATTTTTCTATGTTGGATGGTCCAGAATAATGATGATAGCATGTTGGGCTGATGGATTTGAATGGACACAGATTTGCTTCAAACTGTACTACCTGTATCTAGTTTAAGATGTACCACATTGAATGCATTTCCACCAAATGGTTAAAACATGGTCCTGTTGCACTAACTCAGGTAGTTCTGTTTCTACATGGGTTGCAGAGGGTGGTGGATATGTCTTTCTCTGACTTCTGCTCAGTTCCGACTTAAATTGGAAATATCACATGTACTAAGCTGTAGAAATGGGAACAGTTGCAAGATGCGTACGGGGTGACTAAAACAACATTGGAATTTTACTGTAGCAAACATATTCGAGAACAATGTCCCGTTTTAAGATATGAGAGTGCCAGATATATGGTTCACCTGTGGGTGTGATCCGACGCAGGTGTGTGGGTGAATGGAAAGACTTGATACCGAATAATGGACATCATTTCTAGCAGGTAGTGTAACACTAGATATCTGAAAAGCTTGTGTACATTTTCTTATGACTTCAATCAGCGCATCATCTACTACTACTGCTTGTATTCCTTCTCAATCAGTCATCGCCTATAACTCAGTGGATATATTGCAGAGCCCTGATATGGAATCGAGTCACAATACATTAAATGTACTATAGAAATATCTAGTTGGAGTGGAGTGAGGGGATCGCAAATACCGCTTACATACCATGTCTCTTAGGCGAATCACTTTCAAAATTCACTGATCTTAGAACAAGGTTGCATTGTGGGCTTCGAGTAACTGGAGAGCTGGTCTGATAATATACACTCCAGTTATCACTGTCTTGGCGTTTGTCCAGATAGAAAAAACCACATCATTCAGAGGTAATGTCGTACCTTGATTTATAAAGCTGCGAATTAAGAAAAACTACCCCATACATGTGAAGAATACCAATTTAATTAATTTGCGTAAATTTTTATATCAATGTGGTGTTAGCAGTACAGTAGTGAATGGGAGGGAGGGAATGAGTGGGCGACATGGAGCACAACAGCAGGTTAAGTGCAGAACACTAGGTTAATTTGCATATTTTTGCGTAAAACGCAGTATAATATTTTAAGGGGGTGTGTAGCAAAGAAGAATGCTCCAGAAATGGCGTTCTAAAGGATGTGAAATTCGACAAGTGTACCAGGAAATGGTGGAAGGACATAACTAATTACTTAATTTGATATCAATGGCAGTAGAATATTTTAAGGAAATGGGTGTGACACGGAAAACCACTTAACAGCACAATACTTTAAGCGTTGACAAAGGCCCAAACATTAGGTTAAGACACCAAGAGTACAGTGCCAAACATTTGGTTATGCATCATGTTTGCCACATGTAATTACTTCTTACAAGAGCTATGTGTTTCCAGACAGCAGGGAATGATGAGCAAGGGAAATCCAACCCCCACAAATTGACATTTTTTTATAAATAAATAATATACTCTTTAATTTCCTGTTATGAGATCTTTCCTCTCCACCAATATCCATATATTCCATACAATGCCTTGAATGTGCTAAGTTGTTTAAATAAACAATTTTCCACACAATGTCTAAATTGTTTGACCAGTATTCCATACACTACAATCGAATACCCTCCAAATGATAAATCAACTGAGTCTTTTTCCCGCCAATTCCTAGGAAGGGGTGGCGGTCAGGTCACTTAGGGGTTAGAGGAGGTGCCCTTTCTTACCACCATGTTCTTAGGTTAGTAGAGGTTGCATTGTCCTGATGGAATTTGAACTTCCCGCCAGGGAGGCGTGGCGGGGGGGGGGGGGGGGGGAGTGTGGCCCTTTCCCACCGGAGACGTTAACTAATTGAACAATTTTATTAAGTAGTCAATCAAATTGATAAGTGTGAGAGAGGGCCTATTCTAATAACTCAGACCTGAAAGTGTACCTGTAGCTGTGAGGGAAATGGGGTTGTGGGGGAGATGGTGGGGTGGGGGGGGGGAGCAATATGTTAAGTGGCTGTCAATCAAAAGGAAATGGGGGTGACATGGAAAAGCACTTAACAGAACAATAGGTTTAGTATCTGTCAATCAAAGGAGAACAGTAGGTTCACCCCTGATGTAGGCAACCTGCGATAACAAAATGGCCAATCACTCCCTTTGTGAGAGAGGAATCGAGTCAGAGGGGTTGGGGGAACAATAGGTTAAGTGTGATGATATGGAAAAGCACTTAACAGAACAATATGTTACGTACCTGTCAATCAAAGGAGAACATAGGTTCGCTCCTGTGTGCATATCTACCCCTGATGTAGGCAACCCACAAGATGGCTCTGAATCTGTCTTGCCCCTCTACTGACAACACTGATCATTTCTGTCCTGTATCATTTCTGATGGTATGTAATTGTGTCTTTTTGGTAACATAAGCAAAAGAAGGGAATGGCTGAGGTCAAACAATGTATAAAGGCCTGTGCGCATCCATAAAAGATAGTGTTATGCATGTAGTAGAACAGCGACAGTGTGAAGTACTACAAATTGCTTCCCTAAGGTGTAAACTTCAGTGCTGCAATTTTTATTGTCAGCAACTGAGACATCTTGCAGACGCAGTCCAAGAACAACGACCAGGAAGAGTGTGTGAAGTGAGGCTATTCGAAGATAACACTCTCCGGCTAGTTGCTAGACTGACATAAAACACTATAAAGGAATTGGGCTGGGAAGTCATTCAGCACCCACCTTATTCACCTGATCTTGCGACCTCTGATTTTCACATTTTCCGCTCTCTTTCGAGCTATCATCAAGGAACTTTCTTTCTGGATGAAAATTAACTCCAAACATAGCTCGACAACGTGTTCGTCTTGAGACGTGATTTCTACAGTCACGGAGTCGAAACGATAATGCAACGTCGTCAGAGTGTAAATAGTGAAGGAGAATAAATTATCGATGGCTAAAGTCTCTGTTACGTGTATCTGCAGTACTTATGGAAAAACGCTATGAACTTATGCACCAATACAATATATCCAACGAGCTCAACACGCCATGCTTCCAGGAGTTTGAGTAGTACGGGTCTAGAGAGTGGTTGCTTCTCATAATATTGCACCAGGTCATACATAGACACGTTGGCTTCGACCTGACCGCCACTGTCAGAAGCGAGTGTAGTTTCAGAAAAGGCCTACAGCAAATAAAAAAAGTAAATGACGTGAATTAAAAATGAAATAAGAAAGTATGTTAAACTTCTAGAGGCGAATCTGAAAAGTACAGCGAGGTACAACTCTCTCTCGTACTGAAAATAAGCTCGCACAAGGATAAAATTTTGATCCACACATCCTGCTGGTATGCAAATAGCAGAAGTATCAATTTGGAACCATTAGATCAAGGCATTCATCGCATAAACCTTTCCAGTTTCAGCAATGTAGTTCTTAATTAAACAATTAAATGTGGTTTTAATTTTTTTCGAAATTTGGTCTTATGTTTTGCGAATTTGGGTGTTGTTCTCCGCCAATTTCGGAGATATTTTTGCTGAATTCTGTTTTTTTTTTTTTTAAGTAGATGTCATTTATTGCCACTTTTAGTATTGCTGAACAATTCAATAGTGCGTTGTCTACTTCTGGTTCTTATGGAACCAGATATTCGGTGTAGCACTGATAGATTGAGTTGTTGGATGTCCTCCTGAGGGATATTGTGCGAAATTCTGTCCACCTGGCCGGACAACACGGAGTGATGGTCTGGTGTGTCATTTCTTTTCGTAGCAGGACCGCTTTGTTTATCATCCACGTCGCCCTTACAGCTCAGCGGTAGGTCGACTATTTCTGTCCCCCGTAATGTTCCTCTTCATGGCAAGCCATACTGGGCTTACATTTCAGCCATATAATGCGTCTCCTGCTCATGACGAGAGTTTCTACTGCTAATCTTCGTGCATGCCAAACCATACCTTGGCCAGGAAGGTCGCCGTATCTATCCCAACTGATAACACTAGAACCATTATGTGTAGGCTCCTCCAGCCAGGTTTTGACGATCTAACGCACCAATTGGACAGAATTTCGCACGAAATCCCTCAGGAGAACATCCAACAACTCAATCAATCAGTGCTAATCCGAATAACTGGTTGCATAAAAGCCAGAGCTAGACTGACGCATTATTGAACTCCTCAGTTTATGATACTCTCTCGAATAAATTATCTCGTTTTTCTTTAATCATTTCTTTGTCTGTACATGTGCAGAACGTCTACCAATTCCATCCTGTTTGGATAACTCCTTCATGGTGCGTCATTTTCTTTTTTTTTACTCACAGAGTGTACATCTCTAATAGGAACGACAGGGATAAGAGAAATCAGGGTTCGTACAGAAACATTCAGTTTCCTCTTACTCTATTTGACAGGAAAACAGGAAAGGGGTGACTAGAACTCATACAAGGTACCCTCCACCATGCACCGTATTACAGACTGCTTAGTATGTATGCAGATGAAGGGAAGCCGATAAGGTCCATTTTCCCCCTTTCTCAAATGATTTATTTCTTCACTTCTCATGTCACCTACTCGTACAGAGATCTAACAGATCCTGACAGTGTTCACTGATTGGCTAGAACAGAACATAATGGAGCCACTGCCAGCCACAGTACAGGTGCCAAGGAGTTGTTCCCCTCGAAGACGATGGGTCCCGCATCATGAAGAAGGTACTGGGATTCATCAGTACGTGTAATGTTCTGCCACTGTGTCAATGTCCAGTGCCGATGGTCGCATGCCCATTTCAGTCATAGTTGCCAATGTCGTGATGTCAAATTTACACATGCTGGGGTCGTCGGCTGCTGGGTGCACTCTGTGTTCAGGCGCACTTGTACTTTTCCGAGCATCTAAGACTGATGTTAGTTCTGCCACAGTTCGTCGCCACAGTTCCTACGACGTCCAACGTCCGTAATGAGAGGTGTCTGGGAAGTGGCTTCAACTTGGTTTCGCCATCTGCTGAAGACGCTCACCACACCATTTCTCGAACTCCATACAAG
Organism: Schistocerca nitens; assembly: GCF_023898315.1. Taxonomy (NCBI): domain Eukaryota; kingdom Metazoa; phylum Arthropoda; class Insecta; order Orthoptera; family Acrididae; genus Schistocerca; species Schistocerca nitens. The sequence continues at coordinate 27,831,394 of NC_064624.1, forward strand.
TAATGTAGTTTCCGAAATTCTCATCTCAAGCCTCTGGGCCATCACACTCAGATAGATCGTGCACCTTTGCTATTCTACACACATACCGCACACTCACTGATACTACATACACGATGAATGTGTCTGACTCGCAGTCATTCCTCGCCAGGTGACACTGCTATCGCCAGGACGGGTTTATATTGATAATAGGTCGGTGGTCATACTGTTCTTGCTGATCAGTGTATAATATAATGTGGTGTGATTCAATGTTTAGGAAGAAGGCACTAGATAAGGCCAAGTCCATGGTCGCCCACATCGCCTATCCTGATGAGTTGCTGGATGACAGCAAGCTGGACCACTTCTATGAGGAGGTAAGTCATGACAAATCAATATGTAAACATGTGCATTGCCTGTAAGTGGAACCTCGGTATTGTCTACACATCTTGTTTGTTCAGCAATGCTTGTTTTATTCTGATCTCTCTGTACTAGCTGACAATTGTCTTGCGGCATAACGATTTTTAAATACAAAATTAAACTTCCTGGCAGATTAAAACTGTGTGCCAGACCGAGACTCGAACTTGCGACCTTTGCCTTTCACGGGCAAGTGCTCTACCAACTGAGCTACCCAAGCACGACTCACACCCCGTCCTCACAGCTTTACTTCTCCCAGTACCTCGTCTCCTACCATCCAAACTTTACAGAAGCTCTCCTGCGAAGGTTTCATATCAGCACACACTCCGCTGCAGAGTGACAATCTCATTCTGGAAACATCCCCCTGGCTGTGGCTAAGCCTTGTCTCAGCAATATCTTTTCTTTCAGGAGCGCTAGTTCTGCAAGGTTCGCAGGAGAGCTTCTGTAATGTTTGGAAAGTAGCAGACGAGGTACTGGCAGAAGTAAAGCTGTGAGGAGGGGGCGTGAGTCGTGTTTGGGTAGCTCAGTTGGTAGAGCACTTGCCCGCGAAAGGCAAAGGTCCCGAGATCGAGTCTCAGTCCGGCACACAGTTTTAATCTGCCAGGAAGTTTCATATCAGCACACACTCCGCTGCAGAGTGAAAATCTCATTCTGAAATACAAAATGGTTTGAATAAAACGTCCTTGCTACAGCAATAAATAAAAAACTTTCCTGCTTCATGTTTAAAATATTACACACGTGCCTGCTTGGTGGCTGTGACTGTTTATAATAATAAAGCACAGTGCCCCGTTAGGACTTTTTTGGATTTCCCGACATCTTAGCTTAGGACAAATGAGCCATCTTTCACTGCGATGTCATAGGAATGGGAGGAGGAGTGGGGAGAATCCATTGTTTGTCCCAGAATGGCCCTTGGTAGAGGACGAGATGGAGAAAATTCTGTGATTGTCCCAGAACTGACCTTGGGGTGGAAAAGGGCTGTGATGACCTTGATCTGGTGGGGAAGGATAAGTGGAGGGGGCGAATCCTTTGTATGTTCCACGACTAATAGACACCCACTACTGATGTTCAATCATGCATGAAGGCTTTTCTGTGCCCCATATTCGAATCTTGTAGAGGTTAACCTTTTGATTCTGTGGAAGATTGCATCACTAAAACGTAGACGTGCAAAAATATTTTCTTTCGCCATAGCTCCATCGTTGTACATCTGAAATAGCGTTGAACTCCTATTTTAATTATGTAAAGATTCATTTTAAACTTCGTTTTATGGATACGCCAAGTACTTGATGTGGCATTTCTTTCTCCCTACTGGCTCCATGCATCATTTTCATGGACTAGGTTAGAACGAAAGGCGAATCCTCCCAAGGTTTTTGCTGATACATATGGCTGTCTAGTTCTTTCTGTTTTGCTCAAACATCTTGTTTCTTGAAATTGCCGAGTTTTCCTGCGAATGCTGTTGGCGTTTGCAGGTGCTGACAAAATCTTCTCTACACTGTGTCACCATATCGACAGTTGAAATAACTCTAATACACAGAATTCCTTGTGTTAATGACCCACTATATTTACTTACAACAACAAATTTTTCACTTGTGCCACACCACACTTATGTGGGTTCCTGATTCACTGTACATGGGCAATGATCGAAACTTTAAAATATCTTTCACATTCTCTGTAATTGTAGATTAGAGGCTATATATGTTTGCACTACTCTCTTTCAGCTGACCTGTAAATGTGTAGTGATAACTGTTTACGATGTATGCGAAGGGTGGCATGGGCATGGAGTATACATGGGGGATGTGACTGACACTTCAGGATGTCAATTGATTGGGGCCGGCTGCCAGCCAAACATAGACCTTTCTTAGGCGTCAGGTCCTCGCAATGTTGCTTATTTTGTGCATTCTACCACGCATAAAAAATTGTAGAACTCCAAAGGGTGGCAGCACCGTCGTGTTAACAGATAGGGGAGGCTGCGACAGCTTAAATTCTGGTATTGTCGCAGGTGGAGCGCTGACACACACCACACATTTGTGTGATAATGCCCGGTATGTTAGAGTAGTTAACACCGACCTGTCTTTAGTGCATGAAAATGGGTTTACCAAACTTGATTAGTAACTCATTCACTGACAAAGTAAATATTCCATAATTTGAATCGAGAAGCATAAGTATGTATGCGTATATGAGCACTTATATCGTTGTACAATACATAGTTAGGAAATATGACATCATAAACACTGATCTGCATGAGAACGAAACTGCAGGGAGAATGTCACTAAATATACCATTTAAACATGCGTACAAATATGTGTGACATGCGCATATGCAGGCTACACCAAGGATAAAAAGCTTCTAAGTCCTTGCATCAGTTGGAAGCAAACTTGATGCACATATCACTATCTGGAAAGGATTACTGTGGAGCTAATAAACAACAACCTCCTATTGGTATGGGGATGATAACATGGAAAGAGAAGGGTGAGGAAGAGAGGGACAAACAAAGAGAGGGAAAGAGGAGATGGACACAGATAGGGGGAAGAGGAGATGGAAAGAGAGAGTGGAAAGGGAAATTGACATAAAACTAAGAGTAGAGGACGGGCTGAGAAGGGGAGAGGGCGAGATGGAAGGAGAAAGATGAGAGGAGGAGATGGACAGTGTGAGGGAAGAAGAAGAGATGAATTAGAGGGGGAGTAGGAGATGGACATAGGGGGAAGGATCAGTTGAACAGGAGGGCTGGAGGAGATGGATACAGACAGGGGGATGAGCGGATGGAGAGAGAGAAAAGGGCAGGACATGGACAGAAAGTGGAGGTGTAGGAGATGAACAGGAAGAGGGGAATACAGGAGATGGGCAGAGAAACGGTGAACCAGGAGATGGACAGAGAGAGGGGCAGAAGGACATGGACAGAAAGTGGGGGTGTAGGAGATAAAGAGGAGAGAGGATGAGATGGACAGAAAAGGGAGAAGGAGGGGATGGACAGAAAGACGGGCAGGACGACATGGACAGAAATTGGGGATGGAGCAGATGAACAGATAGAGGGAGATGAGAAAAGATCGACAGAGAGAGGGGGTAGGAGAAGATGGGCAGAGAGAGGGGCAGGAGGGCATGGATAGAAAGAGAGGGTGTAGGAGACGATCAGGAAGAGAGATGAGGAGGAGCTGGACAGAGAAAGTGAGAAGCAAGAGATGGTCGAAGTGTGCCATAATTTCATACTGGAGCAATGCCAGCTACTCGGCTTGACACTTAATAGAGAGAAGTCTTCTAGTCCAGATACGATGTCAGTTAGGTTTCTTTCAAAGCACACTGATGTAATAGCTCATACTTAGCAATCGCATACAACTACTCATTCAAAGAACTGTCCCTAAGAACTGGAAAGTGGCCTAGGTCACACCAGTACTGAAGAAAGCGTATAGGAGTAATCCGCTGAATTATAGACTCATATCACTGACATCTATTTGCAGTAGGATTTTGGAACGTATACTGTGTTCGAACATTGTGAATTACATCAGAGGAAACGATGACTTGACAAATAGTATTAATGCAGAAAAGGTCGTTCTTGTCCTACACAACTACCTCTTTATTAGCATGACGTAATGAGTGCTATCGACACAGGATCTCAAGTTTATTCCATAGTTTTGCATTTCCAGAAGGCTTTTCAAACAATTCCGCAGAAGGGACTTCTAATCAAATTGCATGCCTATAAAGTACCGTCTCAGTTGCATGGCTGGTTTCGTCATTTCCTGTCAGACAGCTCACAGTTCACAGTAACTGATGGAATGGTGTTGTGTAAAACTGAAGTGGTATCTGGTGTTCCCCAAGACAGTGCTATACGCCGTCTGCAGTTCCTGTTACATATAAAAGGCTTAGGAGACAAACAAAGCAGCCATTTTTTAGACATCATTCTTCTGACTGATTTGATGCGGCTCGCCTGCAATTGATGTCTTGTGCCAAGCTCTTCATCCCAGAGTAGCACTTGCAACCTACGTTTTCAGTTATTTGCTGCGTGTATTCCAAGCTCTGTCTTCCCCTATAGTGTTTACCCTCTGAATCTCCCTCTGGTACCAGATATCCCATCATCCTTTCCCGTCCTCCTGTCGGTGTTTTGCATATATTCCACCCATTCTGCGGAGAACCTCCTTATTCATTACCTTACCAGGCTACCTAATATTCGACAACTCAAATGCTTTTGTTCTCTTCTGTTCTGGTTTTTCCACAGCCAATATTTCACTAACGATCTTTCACTATCATACACTGCTGTACTCCAAACGTACATTCTCAGAAATTTCTTCCTCAAATTAAGACCTATGTTTGATATTAGTAGACCTCTCTTGCTCATGAATGCCCTTTCTGTCAATGACAGTCAGCTTTTTATGTCCTCTTTCAATCATTGTTCATTTTGCTGCCTAGATAGCAGAAATCCTTAACTTCATTTACTTCGTAATCGACAATTCTAATGTTAAGTTTCTCACTGTTCTTATTTATGTTACTACTCATGACTTTCATCTTTCTTCGGTTTACTCTCAGTCCATATCCTATACTAATTAGACTGTTTATTCCACTCAATATATCCTGTAATTCTTCTTCACTTCCACTCAGGACAGCAACCTTATCAGCGAATGTTATCACTGATATCGTTTCACTTTTAATTTTAATCCTACCCTTGAGCCTTACTTTTAATCCCGTAATTGTTCCTTCGATACATAGATTGAACTGTAGAGACGAAAGACTATATCCCTCTCTTACACACATTTTCTACATCTACATACATAGTCCGCATGCAGTGGTACAGTGCGTGATGGAGGGTATCCTGTAGCACTATTAGTCACTTCCTTTGCTGTTTCAAAAAATCGCAAACAGAGCGAAGAAGAAACGACTGTCTGTGCGCCTCCATACTGGCTCTAATCTCTCATATCTTCCTGGTCCTTATTCGGAATGTACGTTAGTAGCAGTGGGATCGGTCTGCAGTGAGCTTCAAATGCCGTCGTCTATCTTTCATCAATACCAGTCCTTCAAATTTTCTCAGAAGTGTTCCTAGAAAAGAACGTCTCCTTCCCTCCAAGGATCTCATTTGAGTTTGCGAAGCATTTCCATAATACTTGCATGTTGTTCGGACTTACTGGTAACAAATCTAGCAGCCCGCCTCTGAATTGCTTCGATTTCTTCCTTTAAGCCGATGTGCTGTGGATCCTAAATGCTGTGTCAGTACTCAAGAATGGCTCGCACTCTTGCTCTGTATGCGAGCTATTTTACAGATTAACCACGCCTTCCTAAAATTCTCCCAATAAAATAAGTCGAGCATTTGTCTTTCATACTACAATCCTTACTAGCTTGTTCCACCTCATATCGCTTAGCAACGTTGCGCCTAGATATTTAATAGATGTGACTGTGTGACTGTGTCAAGCATGGCACTACTAATGCTGTATCCGAACATCAAGGGATTGTTTTTTGCTACTCATCGACATTAACTTACGTTTTCCTACATTTAGAGCTAGCTGTCATTCATCGCACCAACTAGAAATTTTGCTTAAGTCGTCTTGTATCCTAGAAACATGGAATATCTCTCTTGCTCTTCAGTGGTTTTCAGGACCTCATGCGAGAAAAGGGCAAATCGAGCTTTACACGAGTGACGCTTCCTAAAACCGTATTTATTCGTGGAGAGAAGCTTTCCTGTATCAAGAAAATTTATTATTTTCGAACTAAGAATATATTCAAGAATTGTGCAGCAGACTAACGTTAAGGACAGTGGCCTGTAATTTTACGGATCCGTTCCTTAAGCTGTCTTGTATACAGGAGTAACCTCCGCTTTTCACCAGTCGCTTGGGACTTTGCCGTGGCGATGACTTCGGGACAAATGCTTAGCTAAGTGAAGGGCCATTGCCGTAGAGAACTCACGGTATAACCGAACTGGTATTCCATCCGGACCTGGAATCTTATTTACTTTCAAATGTTTCAGTTGTTTCTCTGCGGCAGGGATGCGTATTGCTATGCCCTTCCTACGGCAGTCCGATGGTCAACCGACGGTACGTTTGTACGATTCTCCTGCGCGAATGGCTTCTTAAACGCTATGTTTAAAACTTCAGAATTCCCTTAGCTGTCTTCAACTGCCACAGAAGACTCGTGAACGAGAGACAGGAAGGATGCATCAGACCAGCTTAGCGACTTTACAGACAGCCATAATTTTCTCGAGTTCTCGGCAAGATCGTTTGGTTCAAATGGCTCTGAGCACTATGGGACTTAACATCTATGGTCATCAGTCCCCTAGAACTTAGAACTACTTAAACCTAACTAACCTAAGGACAGCACACACGTCCATGCCCGAGGCAGGATTCGAACCTGCGACCGTAGCAGTCGCGCGGCTCCGGACTGAGCGCCTAGAACCGCTAGACCACCGCGGCCGGCCAAGATCGTTTGCTACGACATGAAGTTGGTAGTTGTTGCATACTTCGCGCATTGACTTTATAACTCTTGCCTGTCATCATTTGTGTGTTCTCTTTTGAATCTAGAGTGCAAGTACTCTTTCAGAATGTCCTGAATTTCGTTGTCAGAGGTCTTTTCCATCTTTAATCCACTTACTAGGCACATATTTCTCCAGAGCACAATTTACAATCCGTTTAAACTTTGTATTTAAATCCTATTCGTCTACTCATACTTGAAATAAATGATGTCAGCTCTTTCCCTAAGTGGGACGTTAACGACCTCTTGTCTGCTCTATCTAGCAAAAATACCCTCCTGCAGCCTTCTCGATTGATTTATTAACCTTAGTAACCGTAGTTGCTATAACGAGGTCATGATCACTGTACTGACACCGTCTACGGTCAGGTCTTTTTGTGGCTACCAAGTTCCAAGATATCTCTATTGTGTGTGGGCTGTCAAACTAGTTGCTCAAGACAGTTTTCGGAAGACGTGTTCAAAAGCACTTTTGCACGAATGTCTTCCTGTAACCTTGTGCAGTGAATCCGCAGACGTACCACTCTATGCTCGGTTGGCTAAAGTCCCCTCCAACTATCATTGCATGATCTGGGTATTTTCGCGCTATTGACCGTCGACTTTCTATAATGACTCTTGAGCTGTCACAGCGGAATCAGGTGGTTGGTAAAAACATCCAATAATTCACCTGATTTCGCTTAGGCGTGTTATACGTCACCAGGTAACTTCACTGTCACATTCAAATTCTACCTCAATAGAGACAACATTTCTGTCAGCTACAACGAACACCCCACTCCCCCCCCCCCTTCCCCCGTGGTGTCTAATTTGTGTTTTCAATATACGTTACATGAATCAATCTTGCACCATTTTATATTGTAGAACGCTTTTTCCAGGTCGACATATACTATGAATTTGATTTTTCTTCAGTTTTGCTTCCGTTATCAGCCGTAACGTCGGAAGTGACTCTCTGTAGCATTTTTCTTTCCTAAAGGCCAATTGATCATCATCTAACAGATTTTCATTTTCATTTCCCCTTCATCCGTATACTATTCCTGTCGGTAACTGGGATGCATGAGCTGTCAAGCTAACTGTCCGATAATTCTCGCACCTGTCGGCCCTTGCTATCTTTGCAATTCTGTGGATGATGTTTTTCCTAATGTCTGATGGTACATCGCCAGTCTTCGCACACCAATGCGAATAGTCGTTTTGGTGCCATTTCACACGATGATTTTAGAAATTCCGATCGAATTTATCTATTTCTTCTGCGTTATTTGCTCTTAAGTTCTAAAAAGGACTTTTAGAATCTGATTCTAATGCTGGAACACCTTTCTCTTCCCTATCGACTCCTGTTTCATCTACTATGACGTCATCAAACAAGTCTCCCCTCTCATAGAGGCTTTCAGCGTACTCTTTCCTCCTATCCTTTCTTAACTCTACATTTATAAGGGTAATTGTCACTACACCCTTAATATTACCGTTCTTGCTTTTAACATCACTCTATGCTGTGTTGATTTTTCTGTATCCTAAGTCTGGCCTTCCGACAATCATATATTTTTCGATTTCTTCATATTTTTCATGTAGCCATTCCGTCTTAGCTTCCCTTCGCTTCCTACATGAGTTCTATTTCTGTATTCCTGCATTTCGCTGAACATTTTTGTCACTCCTTTCGACGATGAACTGAGATATTTCTTCCGTTACCCATGCTTTGTTCACAGTGACCTTCCTTGTATCTGTATTTTTTCTTTTCAGCTTGTGTGATTGCCCTTTTTAGAAATGTCCATTCCTCTTCAACTAATATGCCTACAGGGCTATTTATTGTCGGCTCAGAGAATTTCCAGCGTGTCTCCTCACTCTTTAGTACTTCAGTACCTCTCTTTGCTTACTGATTCTTTCTGAGCAGTCTCTTTAAACTTTAGACTACTCACACTTTAGCCCACTTTTAATCAGTATTAAATTGTGATCTGAGTCTATATCTGCTCCTTACATTCTAGTATCTGATTTGGAAATGTCTGCTTGATTATCATCCAAGCTAACTGAAGTCTTCCAATATTCCTGGTCTTTTCCAAATGTATCTCCTCCTCTTGTGATTCTTGAACAGATTATTCGCTATTCCTAACTATTTCTTGCAGAATTCAATTAATCCTTCTCCTCACTCATTCCTACTGCAAACCCATATTTTACTTTAACTCCTTCCCTCGCTTCTGGGCCTACAACTGGATTCTAGTCTCCCATGGCCAATAGATTTTCTTCTTCCCTTACATACTGCATTACCCATTCAGTATACTCATACAGGTTCTATATCTCTTCATCTTCTGCATGTGATGTTGGCATGTACACCTGAGCTATTGTTGTCAGTGTTGGATTTCTATCGATGCTGATGAGAACAACCCTATCAGCGAACTATTCACAGTCTGCCTGTGTCATACCGACAATGTTTTATATATAAGTGTCGTCGCGAAAAATTTCGTTCCCTTCCTATTCATAACGAAGCCCCCATTAGACTATTTTCTGCTGCTGTTGATATGATATTGTCCTGTACTCATCTGACCGCAAATCCTTCTCTTCTTTTTGTTGCCCTTCACTGAAACACACAATACCTGGACTGAGCCTTGGAATTTCCCTCTTCGGATTTTCTAGCTCCCCTGTGACGTTCAAGTCAGTTATTGGTTCTTCAATCTTTTCCCCATGGTCACCTCGTCTTCGGTAATCCTCTTCCAGAGATCCAAAGGGGTGACTAATCTGGAATCTTTTGCATACGGAGAGACCATCGTCCCACTGTTCCAATTACAGGCCTCTCAAGTCTTGTGGATACACATTGCGTGTCTTTCACGCAGTGATTTCCACTACCTTCTTCATCTTCATGCCGTTGATCATTCCGGATTCTTCTGCCTTTTAGGGGCAGTTTCCCTGCCCAAGGGCAAGATGTGACTTCTTATACTGGGAGTCTTTGGTTGCCAATGCTGATGATTTTCATTCTAAGTTCAAGCATTGGCTAGGATCCTACCTGGGACCCAGGATGTTTTGATTACTAGACAAAAGTACTACGCCTAGACTGTAATTTACTGTCGCATAAAGTCATCGTAAGATCAATCGCAATTGCAAAATGATTTAGATAATATATCTGTATGCTGCGAAAAGAGACAGCTGATGCCAAATAATATAACGTGTGAGGTCATCCAAACAAGTACTATAAGAAGACCAGTAAATTATGCTTACATGATAAATCACACAAATGTAAAGACTGTGAAATCAGATAAATACCGAGGGTTTACAATTACGAATAACTTAAATTGGAATGATAACATGGATAATGTTTTCGGGAAAGCGAACCAAACACTGCATTTTATAGACAGAATAATTAGAAAATGCAGTAGATCTAGTAAACATACTTACATATTTCTGTAGGGTACGAGGTACGATTAATAGAAGACATTAGAAATTTCAAATAAGGGAAACCCCTTTTGTTTTATCGCGAAATAAGAGGGACGGTGTCACGTTTATGATACAAGAGTTTTGGCCTGCACTCTTTAAAACAAAGGCACCTTTCATTGTAGCGAGACCACCAACTTTCTCCTAGGAATGGGAAAATATTTTCTTGCCACCCACCTACATAAAGAGAAATGACCCTCACAATAATATAAGTGAAATTAGAGCTCACACGGAATGATTTAAATGTTAGTTTTTCCCTTGTGTTCCTCAAGAATGGCATGGAAGCGAAATAGTTTGAAGGTGGTTAGATGAACCAACTGCAATGGACTCAATTGTGAATTGCAGAGTACTCTCATGTAGAAGCACGTGGAGGTATTTGTTTTGTAAATAAAACCCACCTTTTCTTGCTGCACTGTATTTTTTTTTATTTCTCCCAAAAGCGTTTCGCCTTTTTCACTTTAAGGCATCATCCATGGGATATAGAATAACACAAATTTGTTTTGATACGTGTTATTTGTAGATTATACAGCAGTTCACGTCTCTTTTCTTATGTTTCATAATCTACAAATAACACATATCAAAACAAAAGTGTATCAATCTAGATCTCACTGATGGTGCCTTTAAGTGAAAAAGACGAAACGCGTCCGAGAGAAATAAAATACAGTGCAGCAAGAAAAGGCTGTTTTTGTTCAGAAAACAGTTATTTGTCTTTTGCTGCTGACGATGGTCATCCGAACAAACTCGTAGATGGAAGTGTGAGTCCGTCACACAGTAACAATATTTATTCATTGTGTAATGTGTATGGATTCATGATTCTTCTGAGTAAGTCAATGCATACTTTAATTCTGACGCTTCATTCCGTTGGTAAATACTTAATGCAGTAAGTACGTAATGCTTTGCCACAGTGACATTGGGTAACTAAACAGAATCTGTGAATTTCATATTTTCATTGATGAAAGTTTAGTTACAAATCGTAATCAGCGTTCCATGGCCATATTCGTCTATTCATTAGCTCTAAAGAACAATATGTTTCTGCATTTATATAAAAAATTATGTTGCACCAAAATCTCCGTGATGAAACCGTCACAAGGACAGAGTAGAAAGCGAAATGGTCACCTTTTCCTGTATTGTCTTTTGTAAACATCCATGATCGTTGACTCTAGTGATACTGGAAATATCTGTCGACGTAGGTGACACATTTCATAAAATCTTTTCAATACACAGTTTCAGAGACGTTTTGCAGCAGTGTTAGTAGATCATATACTACATAGGATCTTGTGGCAGGGAATAATCCAAACTAATCACACAAAGAAAAGGAAAGCGATCCAGTTACTGTGTTAAGAAGATGATGAATGAATATGTTTTCTTCGTGAAACTGAATTGGATCATTACCCTCCATAAATTTCTACGTAGGAGATTATAAACCCACTTAGAAAACTCTTGAAGTGTTTAATGTGAATAGTAGAGTACTGTGTATGTCTGCACTTCTCCAACATTAAGTAAAAGTTGTCACAAACTTAGTGAAGAGAAAAAAATTGTAGTCATCTGCAATATTTTTTACTACTACATTAACTGCTTTTGTTACTAGTTATAGTTATAACTAACAAATATTTTTTATATTTCTTTCATGTTGCACTATGATATTTTTGTTATTAACTCACATTCAATATTTTATCGTGTTTTCGCTATATTTTATGTCTGCTTAATGCGTGACAGTTAATTTGTTTTCTTTATTCGCCTCAATGCTGATATTCTTTCAGCTCCAGTGTTTCAAAACGTTGCTCAGTTGCCAGCTTTGAGGTGCAATTCTAGCTCTTGTATATTTCCACTCTGCCACTGTTCTCTGAAGTTACCTGTGACATTTGTCTCAGGAGACCAGATTCATGGCGTGATGTTGTCTACATCCCGGTCTTCGCAACATTTTTCTTCCCAGTAAGAACAAAATGTCTACTGAGAGGTCAATTTGTGTGCCAGTAATTTTTCTCCTTTATTCAAAAAAGCGAGTATATTCAAATCTAAAGATCTTGTCTGTAAAGATGTTTTTAAGTTAATTTTGACCATAATAGTTAGAAGAGGGGCAGTAGCCTTTTCAATAGTTGCAGGGGCAACAGTCTGGATGATTGACTGATCTGGCCTTGTAACACTAACCAAAACGGCCTTGCTGTGCTGGTACTGCGAACGGCAGAAAGCAAGGGGAAACTACAGCTGTAATTTTTCCCGAGGGCATGCAGCTTATACTGTATGGTTAAATGATGATGGCGTCCTCTTGGGTAAAATATTCCGGAGGTAAAATAGTCCCCCATTCGGATCTCTGTGCGGGACTACTCAGGAGGACGTTGTTATCAGGAGAAAGAAAACTGGCGTTATACGGATCAGAGCGTGGGATGTCAGATCCCTTAACCGGGCAGGTAGGTCAGAAAATTTAAAAAGGGAAATGGATAGGTTAAAGTTAGATATGGAGGGAATTAGTGAACTTCGGTGGCAGGAGGAACAAGACATCTGGTCAGGTGAATACAGGGTTATAAATACAACATCAAATAGGGGTAATGCAGCAGTAGGTTTAGTAATGAATAGGAAAATTGGAATGCGGGTAAGCTACTACAAACAGCATAGTGAACGCATAATTGTGGCCAAGATAGATACGAAGCCCACGCCTACCACAGTAGTACAAGTTTGTATGCCAACTAGCTCCGCAGATGACGAAGAGATTGATGAAATGTATGATGAGACAAAAGAAATTATTCAGATAGTGAAGGGAGACGAAAATTTAGTCATGGGTGACTGGAACTAGATAGTAGGAAAGGGAAGAGAAGGAAACGTAGTAGGTGAATACCGAACAGGAGTAAGGAATGAAAGAGCAAGCCACCTGGTAGAATTTTGCACAGAGCATAAGTTAATCATAGCTAACACTTGGTTCAAGAATCATAAAAGAAGATTGTATACATGGAAGAAGCCTGGAGATACGAAAAGGTTTCAGATAGATTATATAATGGTAAGACGGAGATTTAGGATCCTGGTTTTAAATTGTAAGACATGTGGACTCTGATCACAATTTATTGGTTATGAGCTGTAGATTAAAACTAAAGAAACTGCAAAAAGGTGGGAATTTAAGGAGATGGGACCTGGATTTACTGACTAAAACAGAGGTTGTACAGAGTTTCAGGAAGAGCATAAGGGAACAATTGACAGGATTGGGGGAAAGAAATACAGTAGAAGAAGAATGGGTAGCTTTGAGGGATGAAGTAGTGAAGGCAGCAGAGGATCAAGTGGGTAAAAATACGAGGGCTAGTAGAAATCCTTGGGTAACAGAAGAAATATTGAATTTAATTGATGAAAGGAGAAAATATAAAAATGCAGTAAATGAAGCAGGCAAAAGGGAATACAAACGTCTCAAAAATGAGATCTACAGGAAGTGCAAAATGGTTAATCAGGGATGGCTAGAGGACAAATGTAAGGATTTAGAGGCTCATATTACTAGGGGTGAGATAGATATTGCTTAGAGGAAAATTAAAAAGACCTTTGGAGAAAAGGGAACCAATTGCATGAATATCAAGAACTCAGATAGAAACCCAGTTCTAAACAACGAAGGGAAAGCAGAAAAGTGTAACGAGTATATAGAAGGTCTATACAAGGGGGATATTGTTGAGGACATTATAGAAATGCAAGAGAAGGTAGATGAAGATGAATTAGGAGATGTGATACTGCGTGAAGAGTTTGACAGAGCACTGAAAGACCTACGTCGAAACAAGTCCCCAGGAGTAGACAACATTCCATTAGAACTACTGACAGCCATGGGAGAGCCAGTCCTGACGAAACTCTACCATCTAATGAGCAAGATGCATGGGACAGAGGAAATACCCTCATACTTCAAGAAGAATATAATAATTCCAATCCTAAAGAAAGCTGGTGTTGACAGATGTGAAAATTACCGAACTATCAGTTTAATAAGCCATGGCTGCAAAATACAAACACGAATTATTTACAGACGAATGGAGAAACTGGTAGAAGCCGACCTCGGGGAAGATCAGTTTGGATTCCGTAGAAATGTTGGAACACGTAAGGCAATACTGACCCTACGACTTATCTTAGAAAATATATTAGGGAAAGGCAAACGTGCATATCTAGCGTTTGTGGATTTGGAAGAATCTTTTGACAATGTTGACCAGAATATTCTCTTTCAAATTCTAAAGGTAGCAGGGGTAAAATACAGGAAGCGAAAGGCTATTTACAATTTGTACAGAAACCAGATGGCAGTCATAAGAGTCGAGGGCCATGAAAGGAAAGCGATGTTATCAATCTATATATTAAGCAAGCAGTAAAGGAAACAAAAGAAAAATTCGGATTAGGAATTAAAATCCATGGAGAAGAAATAAAAACTTTGAGGTTCGCCGATGACATTGTAATTCTGTCACAGACAGCAAAGGACTTGGAAGAACAATTGAACGGAATGTAAAGCGTCTTGAAAGGAGGATATAAGATGAACATCAACAAAAGCAGAACTAGGATAATGCAATGTAGTCGAATTAAGAATGGTGATGCTGACAGAATTAGATTAGGAAATGAGACACTTAAGTAGTAAAGGAGTTTTGCTATTTGGGGAGAAAAATAACTGATGATGGTCGAAGTAGACAGGATATAAAATATAGACTGGCAATGGCAAGGAAAGCGTTTCTGAAGAAGAGAAGTTTGTTAACTTTGAGTATAGATTTGAGTGTCAGAAAGTCTTTTCTGAAAGTATTTGTATGGAGTGTAGCCATGTATGGAAGTGAAACGTGGACGATGAATAATTTAGACAAGAAGAGAATAGAAGCTTTCGAAATGTTGTGCTACAAAAGAATGATGAAGATTAGATGGGTAGATCACATAACTAATGAGGAGGTATTGAATAGAATTGGAGAGAAGACAAATTTGTGGCACAACTTGACTAGAAGAAGGGATCGGTTGGTTGGGAATATTCTGAGGCATCAAGGGATCACCAGTTTAGTATTGGAGGGTAAAAATCGTAGAGGGAGACCAAGAGATGAATACACTAAGCAGATTCAGAAGGATGTAGGTTGCAGTAGGTACTGGGAGATGAAGAAGCTTCCACAGGATAGAGTAGCGTGGAGAGCTGCATCAAATCAGTTTCTGGACTGAAGACCACAACAACAAAAGCAACAACAATAGTTACCGTTAGGCCATGACTACTTCACTTTCTTAAAATGTAAAGGAAAAAGATGCGCTTTTGCTCACAATTCTAGACTTTATTAAAAATAACTCCCTGAAGCCCCAACCGTCAGGTACTTACCATATTACTTTGTTGTTATTTGAACATGCCGATTCCAACCGCACACATTTCATAATTATAGTGTAATGATGAAACAAATGTGAGTAAAGAAATAGTTACTACAAATAATCGCTTACCCCTTCTGTTTCATGCTACAGACGAAACCTAAATACGATTTACACTATAATAACAAAGATTTTGCACATTATTCTGGTGTTCCTTTCAAATGTTAAAATTTGAAATACCTGTACATGCACATAAAAAATTAATATCTCATAGAATAACTATATATAAAAAGATACATTTTTTCTACTCTGAGACTTGGCTATATTTATGGTGATTGTTTGCAGTAGGTTTCAGACATGCACACACCATTACAAATATCAAATTCAGTTGTTTGAAACAAATTTATGAGTAACGTTTTTAAGGAAAACCGGTCTGTCAATATTAATTGTCTTAGAAGTAAATATTCTGAGTGTAATAAGGCAGCATAAATCACTCAACAAAAGCAAGGCCTTTTGTCCAGATTGTATGCCAGTCAGGTTCCTTTCGAGGCATGCTGATATTATCGCTCCATACTTAGCAAACATGTGTAACTGCTCGCTCGTCGGAAGACCCATACTTAAAGACCGGAAAATTGCACAGGTCACACCAGTACCCAAGAAAGGAAATAGTAATAATCCGCTGAATTACAGACCTATATCACTAACGTCGATTTGCAGTACGATTTTGGAACATATACTGCATCAAAACATTACGAATCACCTCGAATAAAACGATTTATTGACAAACAGCCAGCGCAGATTTGGAAAATATCGCTGTTTTGAAACACAACAAGATCTTTATCATCACAAAGTAATAAGTGTTGTCGATAGGGAATGTTAAACTGATTCCATATTTTTAGATACCCTGAAGGGTTTGACACCGTTCCTCGCAACCAACTTATAATTAAATTGGCAGAACACATACTAAGTATAAAAGGTCTATTAAAGAGATTGCCTGCTTTATGCTTGTCCGCCCTCTTCTGGAGTATTACTGTCTGTTGTGGGATCCACATCAGATAGGTTTGACGGAGGACACTGAAAAAGTTCGAAGAAGAGTAGGTCGCGAAATAGGGGAGGAAGTGCCATGACCACGATACGCGAACTGGGGAGGCAATCATTAAATCAGAGGTGTTTATCACTGGAGCAGGATCTTCTCATCAAATTCCGATCACCAACTCTCTGCTCAATATGTGAAAATATTTTGTTGGCACCCACACACACAGAGAAGTGATCATCACAATAGGAAAGGAGGAATCAGAGCTCGCACAGAAAGATTTAATATGCTGTTCAAGAGTGGAATAGTAGAAAAATATCTTAAAGGAGCTTCAATGAACCCTCTGCCAGGCACTTAATTTTAAACTGCAGTGTAATCATCTAGATGGGCACTCATTAGCCAGAACATTATTATTACCTACCTAATTAGCCTGTATGTCCACCTTTACACAGATAACAGCTGTGACGCGTCGTGGCATGGAAGCAGTGCCGCTGGAGGGAGCGGGCACCACATCTGCACAATCAAGTCACCCGACTCCCGTAGATTCCGGGGAGGCGGGCGAAGAGCTCTGACACCATGTTCAGCCACATCCCAGATGCGTTCAACTGGGTTCATATCAGGCGACTTTGGGGGCTAGCACTATAACTGGACCTCACCATTGTGTTTCTATAACCATTCCTTCACACTCCTGGTCTTGTGACATTCGCATTGTCTTGCTGAAAAATGCCATTGACGTCGGTAAACATGTTCGTCATGAAAGGGTGTACATATCCTGCAACCAGTGTACGATACTACTTGGTCACCGTAGTGCCTTGCATGACCTCCACTGAACCTATGGATACCCATGTGAATGAAACTTCCTGGCAGATTAAAATTGTGTGTCGGACCGAGACTCAAACTCAGGACCTCTGCCTTTCGCGGGCAAGTGTTCTACCAACTGAGCTACCCAAGCACGACACACACACACACATTAATTCTGCATGGTTCGCAGGAGAGCTTCTGTAAAGTTTAGAAGGTAGGAGATTTGGAAGGTAGGAGACGAGGTCCTGCCAGAAATAAATCTGTGGGAACGGGGCGTGAGTCGTGCTTGGGGACTTCAGTTGGTAGAGCACTTGCCGGCGAAGGGCAAAGATCCCGAGTTCGAGTCTCGTTCCGGGACACAGTTTTAGTCTGCCAGGAAGTTTCATATCAGCGCACACTCTGCTGCAGAGTGAAAATCTCATTTTGCAAACATCCCCCAGGTTGTGGCTAAGCCATGTCTCCGCAATATCCTTTCTTTCAGGAGTGCTAGTTCTGCATGGTTCGCAGGAGAGCTTCTGTAAAGTTTGGAAGGTAGGAGACGAGATACTGGCAGAAGTAAAGCTGTGAGGACGGGGCGTGAGTCGTGCTTGGGTAGTTCAGTTGGTAGAGCACTTGCCGGCGAAAGGCAAAGGTCCCGAGTTCGAGTCTCGGTCCGGCACACAGTTTTAGTCTGCCAGGAAGTTTCATATCAGCGCACACTCCGCTGCAGAGTGAAAATCTCATTCTGGACCCATGTGAATGCTCCTCAGAGCATAATGGTGCCGCCGCCAGATTGTCTCTATCCTGCATTGCCGGTCACAAGGAGCTGTTCCCCTGGAAGACGACGGATTCGCGCCCTCCCATCGATATGATGAAGAAGGAGTTGATTACACCGTGCAGTGCTCCGCCACTTTGCCAACGTCCAGTGCGAATGGTCACGTGCCCATTTCAGTCGTAGTTGCCGATGTCGTGATGTTAATATTTACATGCAAACGGTTCAGGGCCTCTGGAGTCCCACTGTTATGAGTGTTCGGTGCATTGTGTGTTCAGACACACTTGCACTCTACACAGAATTAAAGTCTGATGTTAGTTCCGCCACAGTTCGCCGCCTGTCCTGTTTTACCAGTCTGCCCAGCCTGCGACGTCCGACATCCGTAATGAAGAGTGGCGACCCAGTCCCGGGATGTCTGGACGTGGTTTCACCTCGCTTTCGCCACTTGTTGAAGTCACTCACCACAGCACTCCCCGAACACCCAACAAGTCGTGCAGTTTCCAAAATACTCACGCCTAGCCTTGGTCAAACTCAGACAGATCGCATGCCTTCCCCATTCTACTCACGGACAGCAAGCTCGCTGATACTATATGCATCATATGTTTGTGTGAGTAGCAGTCAATCCTTCCCATGTGACACTGATATCGCCTGGGTGGATTTATATCGATAGTTGATCGGTGGGCATAATGTTCTGGCTGATTGGTGTAGACGTAAATGTAATATGGAACATCGGTGTTTCACAGTGAAACTTATGAGTTAGCAAGTCTGTGCAGGTGGTAACAGAATTAGGACGAGTAACGGAAAAAGTACCAGGAAGATAGGAAGAAGACCTTCATACAAAAGACCACTCTTCTAAGCAAATGTCCTACATGGGCCAAAGTTACTGGATTCATGCAGAAGAAGAAGAAGAAGTAATAAATACATTTATATCAGGCAGCTGTATTATCTGTGAAGGTCTCATCATTAGCAAAAAAAAAATTATTCGATCGATTTGGGCAAACGTGGTTTAAGGAACAGGGTTCAAGTTTGTCACGCGGGATTAGCCGAGTGGTCTAGGGCGATGCAGTCATGGACTGCGCAGCTGGTCCCGGCGAACGTTCGAGTCCTCCCTTTGGCATGGGTATGTGTATTTGTCCTTAGGATAATTTAGGTTAAGTAGTGTGTAAGTTTAGGGACTGATGACCTTAGCAGTTAAGTCCCATAAGATTTCACTCACATCTGAACATCAGAACATCTGGTTCAAGATTAATGAGTTATGCACCCATCAGTTCATCATTAAAACTGCTCTGATCAATAGCGTTAAAAAGAAGCAGCTGTTTGGAACGTTGATAAAGCGCCATAGGATAGGTGCAGGATATACTACTCTGTGTAAGACATGGATGATCGTCTCCCATTTGAAACTTTGAAACTAAGTTAAGAAATGTATTATGTGATGTTTCCGTTACATTTCATGTGGCACTGATTGTGGGGTGGTTACAAAACCATATGAGAATGGTAGCTGCCAATTAGTAGTCTTGCAAAGGACAGATGGCGTTGTCTTGTACAAAACACACCACACGGATTTGGTGAATTTTTGGTCTGTGTATACAGGTGTCTGAAGTGAAACTTAATTGCTAACAATTTGGGGACATGTGTGTGACAGGGCAGCTCTATTCATACAGTTCTCAGTTCTTACAAATCTATTGCAGCTTTCCACCTTCCAGTGGGGGATCAAAATCGTCAGACATCCTTAACTCAAAATGGGGTTTCGTTATCAGTTAATCTACTCGCAGTTAATATTCATTTCTTAGTACGGATAGTATTCGTCAGTGAAATGTAATACCAATGAAGTTACGCAACAGTTAGTAACTTAACTTTTGAAACTGCCGGTTTATTGGCACTTCTGGAAAGAAAGACACTCTCATACTCTCGTGCGATCAGCAAATTCAGTGTAAAATTTTGTGTGTGTAATGGAACCATTTTTTTTCTTTGGTCATCAATCTACTGACTGGTTTGATGCGGCCCGCCACGAATTCCTTTCCTGTGCTAACCTCTTCATCTCAGAGTAGCACTTGCAACCTACGTCCTCAATTATTTGCTTGACGTATTCCAATCTCTGTCTTCCTCTACAGTTTTTGCCCTCTACAGCTCCCTCTAGTACCATGGAAGTCATTCCCTCATGTCTTAGCAGATGTCCTATCATCCTGTCCCTTCTCCTTATCAGTGTTTTCCACATATTCCTTTCCTCTCCGATTCTGCGTAGAACCTCCTCATTCCTTACCTTATCAGTCCACCTAATCTTCAACATTCGTCTATAGCACCACATCTCAAATGCTTCGATTCTCTTCTGTTCCGGTTTTCCCATAGTCCATGTTTCACTACCATACAATTCTGTACTCCAGACGTACATCCTCAGAAATTTCTTCCTCAAATTAAGGCCGGTATTTGATATTAGTAGACTTCTCTTGGCCAGAAATGGCTTTTTTGCCATAGCGAGTCTGCTTTTGATGTCCTCCTTGCTCCGTCCGTCATTGGTTATTTTACTGCCTAGGTAGCAGAATTCCTTAACTTCATTGACTTCGTGACTATCAATCCTGATGTTAAGTTTCTCGCTGTTCTCATTTCTACTACTTCTCATTACCTTCGTCTTTCTCCGATTTACTCTCAAACCATACTGTGTACTCATTAGACTGTTCATTCCGTTCAGCAGATCATTTAATTCTTCTTTACTTTCACTCAGGATAGCAATGTCATCAGCGAATCGTATCATTGATATCCTTTCACCTTGTATTTTAATTCCACTCCTGAACCTTTCTTTTATTTCCATCATTGCTTCCTCGATGTACAGATTGAAGAGTAGGGGCGAAAGGCTACAGCCTTGTCTTACACCCTTCTTAATACGAGCACTTCGTTCTTGATCGTCCACTCTTATTATTCCCTCTTGGTTGTTGTACATATTATATATGACCCGTCTCTCCCTATAGCTTACCCCTACTTTTTTCAGAATCTCGAACAGCTTGCACCATTTTATATTATCGAACGCTTTTTCCAGTTCGACAAATCCTATGAAAGTGTCCTGATTTTTCTTTAGCCTTGCTTCCATTATTAGCCGTAACATCAGAATTGCCTCTCTCGTCCCTTTACTTTTCCTAAAGCCAAATTGATCGTCACCTAGCGCATTCTCAATTTTCTTTTCCATTCTTCTGTATATTATTCTTGTAAGCAGCTTCGATGCATGAGCTGTTAAGCTGATTGTGCGATAATTCTCGCACTTGTCAGCTCTTGCCGTCTTCGGAATTGTGTGGATGATGCTTTTGCGAAAGTCAGATGGTATGTCGCCAGACTCATATATTCTACACACCAACGTGAATAGTCGTTTTGTTGCCACTTCCCCCAATGATTTTAGAAATTCTGACGGAATGTTATCTATCCCTTCTGCCTTATTTGACCGTAAGTCCTCCAAAGATCTTTTAAATTCCGACTCTAATACTGGATCCCCTATCTCTTCTAAATCGACTCCTGTTTCTTCTTCTATCACATCCGCCAAATCTTCACCGTCATAGAGGCTTTCAATGTATTCTTTCCACCTATCTGCTCTCTCCTCTGCATTTAACAGTGGAATTTTCGTTGCACTCTTAATGTTACCACCGTTGCTTTTAATGTCACCAAAGGTTGTTTTGACTTTCCTGTATGCTGAGTCTGTCCTTCCGATAATCATATCTTTTTCGATGTCTTCACATTTTTCCTGCAGCCATTTCGTCTTAGCTTCCCTGCACTTCCTATTTATTTCATTCCTCAGCGACTTGTATTTCTGTATTCCTGATTTTCCCGGAACATGTTTGTACTTCCTCCTTTCATCAATCAACTGAAGTATTTCTTCTGTTACCCATGGTTTCCTCGCAGCTATCTTCTTTGTACCTATGTTTTCCTTCCCAACTTCTGTGATGGCCCTTTTTAGAGATGTCCATTCCTCTTCAACTGTACTGCCTACTGCGCTATTCCTTATTGCTGTATCTATAGCGTTAGAGAACTTCAAACGTATCTCGTCATTCCTTAGTACTTCCGTATCTCACTTCTTTGCGTATTGATTCTTCCTGGCTAATGTCTTGAACTTCAGCCTACTCTTCATCACTACTATATTGTGATATGAGTCTATATCTGTTCCTGGGTACGCCTTACAATCCAGTATCTGATTTCGGAATCTCTGTCTGACCATGATGTAATCTAATTGAAATCTTCCCGTATCTCCCGGCCTTTTCCAAGTATACCTCCTCCTCTTGTGATTCTTGAACAGGGTATTCGCTATTACTAGCTGAAACTTGTTACAGAACTCAATTAGTCTTTCTCCTCTTTCATTCCTTGTCCCAAGCCCATATTCTCCTGTAACCTTTTCTTCTACTCCTTCCCCTACAACTGCATTCCAGTCGCCCATGACTATTAGATTTTCGTCCCCCTTTACATACTGCATTACCCTTTCAATATCCTCATACACTTTCTCTATCTGTTCATCTTCAGCTTACGACGTCGGCATGTATACCTGAACTATCGTTGTCGGTGTTGGTCTGCCGTCGATTCTGATTAGAACAACCCGGTCATTGAACTGTTCACTGTAACACACTCTCTGCCCTACCTTCCTATTCATAACGAATCCTACACCTGTTATACCATTTTCTGCTGCTGTTGATATTACCCGATACTCATCTGACCAGAAATCCTTGTGTAAGCGTAGGCTTCCGCGGCCATTGTCTTCTTCAATAAAATTCCTCAGGGTATCAGACCGCATCGTCATAATTTAAAATGCGCCAACGTTTCAACCAGCGTTGCAGCTAGCCTTCATCAGGGCCTTACGTTAACGTAATTTTAAATTATGACGATGCGGTCTGATACCCTGAAGAATTTTATTGAAGGAGAAATCCTTGTCTTCCTTCCACTTCACTTCACTGACCCCTATTATATCTAGATTAAGCCTTTGCATTTCCCTTTACAGATTTTCTAGTTTCCCTACCACGTTCAAGCTTCTGACATTCCACGCCCCGACGCGTAGAACGTTATCCTTTCGTTGATTATTCAATCTTTTTCTCATGGTAACCTCCCCCTTGGCAGTCCCCTCTCGGAGATCCGAATGGGGGACTATTCCGGAATCTTTTGCCAATGGAGAGATCATCATGACACTTCTTTAATTACAGGCCACATGTCCTGTGGATACACGTTACGTGTCTTTAATGCAGTGGTTTCCATTACCTTCTGCATCCTCATGTCGTTGATCATTGCTGATTCTTCCGCCTTTAGGGGCAATTTCCCACCCCTAGGACAAGAGAGTGCCCTGAACCTCTATCCGCTCCTCCGCCCTCTTTGACAAGGCCGTTGGCAGAATGAGGCTGACTTCTTATGCCGGAAGTCTTCGGCCGCCAATGCTGATTATTTATCAAAATTTGGGCAGTGACGGGGATCGAACCCGGGACCGAAGACGTTTTGATTATGAATCAAAGACGCTACCCTACGTTGCAAATCTATTGAATTAATTAACCTGCATACAATGTTGCTAGGCAACGTAATCTATAAGGTGATATGTGTCTCAATTAAAACACAACCGGCCGGCCGCTGGTGGCCGAGCGATTCTGGCGCTACAGTCTAGAACAGCGCGACCGCTACGGTCGCAGGTTCGAATCCTGCCTCGGGCATGGGTGTGTGTGTTGTCCTTAGGTTAGTTAGGTTTAAGTAGTTCTAAGTTCTAGGGGACTTATGACCTCAGCAGTTGAGTCCCATAGTGCTCAGAGCCATTTTTTTAAAACACAACCTCGATATTCTAAATGAACTTTCGGTTCATTTTTGTCAAAATCAGCTCTTGTCTCAAAATTAATTTCCGACATTGTGCATTACGTCCAAGCGCGTTTCCAGCTATTTTACGCGATTTACTTGACAGCTCGATCACGCACTAGCGTGTAACGTATTTCAAATCGAGCGCGCAGGTTTCAGTTTTCCCTAATGGGCTAAACGACTCTTTTGTCGTAACGTGATGTGTCTAATTCACGTATAGTCTAAATTAAACTGGATTTGTCTCCATTTGGGTCAAAATCACAAAACAAAATTCACCGCATAGGTCAGCGGAGTGTACACGCGCACTTTTGGCACTCGTCTCAGAGTAAAGTCCGCAAATAAATTCACACTCTTTTTGTGCATATAAAAATCAAAACACCTTTATATTAGACAGACAAATTATGACATTCAATTGCTAACCAAACATTTCCCATTCTGAATAAGCTTCAAGAACTTATATTTCATAATCAATAAAATTTGATCGCCTGAGAGAAACTATTAGTTGTCTGAAACGGATTCAGGTTACAGTCAACTCATGTCTGGACGATGACGTCACTAATCGATACTTGCTTGGAATGAACGAAATACCAGTACTGAAAAATATTGTCCGTTGAGTAATTTACTTTTATAACAAATTTGGTACTCCTTGCTTCGCTACAACGTGCAGCAACAGTCTCTGCGACTAGTGTAGTTCAAACTGTTGAGTCAAAAGACTTATGAGTTGAGTTAGCGAAACACATTTCAAAACTTCTGTCTGGGAGTCATAGTCACCCAGGACACACTAGAAAATGTTTGGACAGGACACTCGTTCGAATTCCCAGTCTCTCCCTTATCAGTACCCTACCCACTTCCATTGGTGATCATTGCCACATTCAACTGTGACCAGTCTGTAAAACTTACATGCACAGGGATTCCAATGCAGATGCCTTGGCAGTTAGTGTCAGGCCATCATAGTTGCCCTATTTACTCTGTAGAATTTTGTAAGCCAGTAGTTTGATGACGTCTCACGCTATGCAATAACCCTTCCAAACACCAATGGAGAACCCTACCAGGCAGATCTATCACACAAGAAAGTCCTCCAGTACCACATGCAGAGGTTTTCCAGTAGATTGCCAGTAAGCGGACAGAACAATAGTCTTCCCTTGGTCGCCATGCATACCTCTCTCCCTGTAAGCTACTACTCTGCTATTGTCTTAATGAGTGTTTGGTCCATGAGCGTTCCATTGTAGCTGGACGTCAACTCAACCCTCTACCTGGAGAGCTTGCTCAACGTGACCAAGTTCCTGATGGACTACTCCTTTGGTCAACTGCGACAGCCCATCAACAAGACTTCATGGACCACCCACGGAGCGTCAGCTACTGTAAACGCCTTCTACGACCCCAGTGAGAACTCCATATGTGAGTACTCTGTACTGTAGCTTCTGTGCTACCAGAAAAGTGGTATTTGCAGCATACAAGATTTGGACGATCCAAAGGGCACTTTTTGTGTGTGTCACACAGTTTACACTTCTAAGATTCATTGCTTTTATAATTGCTGCGACTATATGAAACATTACATGAATTTTGTTTTTCGTTTGTCTCATTCTGTAATTGCAGAGGGGGAAGGCGTTGATTATCTCTTTGTTCTCCCAGACAAACCAAGCAGGATAGAAGATGGAGGTGAGACGTCGGAGATCCAGTTCATATGTGTGTGTGTGTGTGTGTATGTGCGCGCACGCGCGCATGTGCGCGTGCATGCGTTCCAACATAGTCCTGAAAAATGACTTCCAAGGAAAACTTAGATGGTGGCCTTTTCCACTTTGCTCCACACTCAGACGATTCGAAAGTCTGTGCCCAGAGATCAGTTTCTTGAAGCAGTATGACACAGTTCTCAAAAAACCTTGAAAAATCACCATCGAAGATCAGGTTTCAGAGCTCTGTTAATCACTCCACCTAAAGTGTGACAGCATACAAATGATTTCAAAGTGCAGTCATTGCAATCTTGTCGTAATGATTTTCTATTACTTTTGTATCAATTAAATATATTTTATCAAAATTAATGCCAATTAATAAACCTTTAATCATGATTGATTAAGAAAAATTAACAACCTATAAAATTAATTTAATAAATAATTTAAAACAGTAAATTAATATATAATATTTTTACTTACACTATTATATAACTAACTATATACTAACACTAATATTAGTGTATTACTATAAAATTATAAATCATAAGTAAAGAATTTAAAACATAACAAAAAATCTGATTATATGCAGTGAATTCTTGGGAAATGACAAAAGAAGACTTGAAGCCAGGCACAAAGATTTATTGAAGTTGTAAAATTTCAAGTAAAGAGAAGGTCTAAAAATAAATAAATTGGGGTGTAAGAAAGAGCTTGCAAAAAAAAAAATTCTGTTTGTTTTTACTGTTCATTAGAAAATAAATTAAATTTTTTTTACAGGGATACAAATGGTCTAGTTGTTCAATGAATATAGCTGCCCCATCTACAACACTGTTCAATCTTTAGAAATCTTTGATTTGATGTTTCACAGTTTGTACCCAATTTTATTTTTTCGAAAATAGTAGCATTTTCATTCAATTATTAATTAAAAATAAAAGATATTACCTTCAATAGAAATTATGATTCCATATAATTGGATTACAAACAGCATATGTATCAGACTTCATTCACGATGTCTATGGAGTGTTTTAATATGCTAAATATTTAAAAGGAAACAGTCATAAGAGTATGGGGCTTATAACCTGTATCCAAAAGTGAAAGTGAGTTAGCTGTTTAGTGAAATTAGCAATAAAATCTGGAACTCTGGTTCACAAGAAGTACTTTTTTGCTTTTAAAATTTTCAATGGCAGCTAGATAACAGAAAAGGCTACAGTCAATAGATAGAAAAAATATGTCCCTAACTCTTTTTGTGTTTTGCATCTCCCACATTTTACAAACTGGGAGGCCAGAATCACTGTGTAAAGATTACCACTGCCCAGGATAGTTCAAGTCTGGTGATATCGGTGTCTTAATTTGACTTTCTTGAATACATGATGCCAAGCTACAGAGCTATCTCAAAAGTTGTAATCTGCCCCACCAAACAGCAATGTGGTCCAGATTTGATATTAATGATTCCCTCTACCATAGGAACATTCAGCCCTATAAATATTACACACTAAAGCTTAGTTGAAACCTTTCCTAAAAAAATTGCTAGTTGTAATCTGAATTAATGGTCTAGAATAGAGATATTTCTATTTACTTTCACTATACTAACATAATTCCTCGTATTTCACCTCCATTTATAGCATTTCGTTTTTAACGAAATCATGTCAGTGTACAAAGTTTGCTATTATTATTGCAAAACAATCCATAACAACTCTTTCTCCAGCATACCATGGAAAAATAATAATCCTATTAATCGTATGTAATGAAAAAGAATCATCATATCTTGAGAACCACAGTGTTGCTGCTTCATATTTAAACCTCTCTGGTCTGGTTTAAGTTTTTCACTTAAAGATGTCAGTCATGTAGACTGTGAAAAGTTTTCTGTTGAAGGTCTTCTGATCCACAATAGATGGCACTCGCCTTGCTCTCGCCAATCGTCTTTTCCTCTCTCCTGAGCATAGCCTTATGGTATTGCCTAAAACGAAATGGTCGCTACCTACTTCACTTCCTCTGTAAAAACTTACATCTTGCTTGAGATTCTTTGTTTTATCATTAATTATTATATTGTCAAGCATAGACATTGATCCTTGTGCACTCCATGTAGACTTGTGAATATCTTTCTTTCTATACAAGTATTAAAACTATTGAAAGAAGCATATTGGTGTAGTTCCTGCCAATTATTATTAAGAGTCCTGTCTCCCAATAATCCTACTATCCCTGGTACAGGTAGGTTTGCAGCCTGGAATATAGCTTTACAAAAGATGGAATATCTCTCTTATAATTTACATTCAAACCCATTCACCAGTCCTGGACTATCAGAAAGGGCATTTTTTTCTAGTAGAAACCTATATCGCGTCTTCCCGCTGTTTAATTGCAGATTATTAAATATTTGCCACATTAGAGCATTTGCCAGCGAAAGGCATAGGTCCCGAGTTCAAGTCTCGGTCCGGCACACAGTTTTAATCTACCATAAAGTTTCATATCAGTGCACACTCCGCTGCAGAGTGAAAATCTCATTCTGGAATTTGCCACATTCTCTATGACCATTTCCTCCCAGTCAACCAACACCACTGTCGGTCTCAGCCATATTCCTTCAGCATCTTCATCACGACAGTGCAAAGGTAGTTCTACCACATTTTTATCTGCCTTGGCCACAAATGGAACTCCTGAACACACTCCCCTAAACTGACAACAAAACAACACTCTTTTTCAACTCCTATTTTTCCTTTTATTTGATTGAGCAGATCTACCCCAAAAGCGTCCACCCCTGGTAGCTGAGTGGTCAGTGCGACAGAATGTCATACCTAACGGCCCGGATTTGATTCCTGGCTGGGTCGAAGATTTTCTCCACTCAGGGACTGAGTGCTGTGTCACCATTTCATCCCCATCGACATGCAAGTCGCCGAAGTGGCGTCAACTCGAAAGACTTGCACCAGGCGAACGGTCTACCCAACGGGAGGCACAAGCCACATGGCGTTTACATTTATCCCAAAAAACAACTTTACGATTCGCAGAGGAGCGAGTAATACCTGAATTCTGTTTTCTAATATTGAAACGTGCAATGGAACTTTCCACTTCATTGATTTCCCCAACTTACCTGTCACCCCAACAATATTCACTCCTGTTACTGGCGTGGTCTGCAACTTCATCTGCTTAGCCATTGACTCATACCATGTCTGTGATATCCGACACATAACATTTCCATTGTCTAGGGAAGAGTTCATGGGAACATCCCTATTTCAGCTTAGCTGAGTGAATAGGTGGTTCCCATTCACTTCCTCCATGAAGGACCTGCTCTGCATCTAATGATTTTGCACTAACGTGCAGTCACCTACCACAGTCGACTACGTCCAGCTAATCTCGTTCTTCACATTTATGTATGGTTCACAGATTTCCCAGTCTGTCCAACAGTTTCAGACTGCAACGCCCTTCCAGATATTTTGCCAGTATTACTTTGTCCATCACTGACTCATCACCATTATATTCAGATTAACTAACTTACACACCATCTTCATCTCAAACAAATTCCTGCGTACTTTGTTTCCGTTTCCCCTCATACTCGTTTTCGATTTTTTCTTCCTCTTCAGACTTTCTCTCCTCTTCCTTCTCACACTGCAGGCTACTCTGTCAATACTGACACTCCACGTGTATAGCATACTATGCCTGTCATTTCGATTGTTCACTCTTATCTGGTGTATTAAATCTCCTGTAGTTTCTTGGCTCTTCAATGGTTTAAACTCCTCGAATACTTCCCATAAAATTAATAAATCCCTTAGTGCATTGGACTTGCGTTGAGGACACCATTTCAAATCCAGCAATCCACATTTAGGTTTTCTGTCACATCTAAATCTTTTTGGTGATGAGCTATCTTTCCCTTCATTTAAAGCTATATTTTGAGCTGTCTGATTATTTCCATTCCCAATAACCCTTAGTCTTCCTCCCCTTCTGCAGCTTAAAGAACTCGCCGCTTCATCTCTATTCTCCTTTCAATCTCTTTGTTCTTTCCATTAGGTCCTCCAAATGTGTGGTGCCTTGTGGCTTCCCCCTTCTCCCCCCTTCCCCAGCTCACAATGTTGCTCCTGTCCAACCTCAACAGGAGATAATCCCTGTTTCCTGGCCACACTCTCTCAAGATGAGTTTACCATTCACTTCTGTCTAGGTGTTCATCATTCCCATCTGTATAATGTATCTGCTCCCAGTCACGATTGACATTCCATGTGTTTGGCTTTCTATGCCTGT
Organism: Schistocerca nitens; assembly: GCF_023898315.1. Lineage (NCBI taxonomy): Eukaryota > Metazoa > Arthropoda > Insecta > Orthoptera > Acrididae > Schistocerca > Schistocerca nitens. The sequence continues at coordinate 27,861,167 of NC_064624.1, forward strand.
CGTTTCTGTTGCTTGCACTCATCTAGTCAAGTAAATTTTCAGTAGTGTCTTTTTTTTAAAACTCTCTGAACACTTTCCATCAAATTAGTAAATCTGCCAAAACTGTTTCTAGGCAACCACCATTTGCTACACCTGTGTAGGCCATTTATTCTCAGGACCAAGCCATAACTGCCTCAGCATCCAATTTGTTACAACAATATTTTGTCTTAGTAACTCACTTTTATGCTCTCTATCTGTGGGATACTGCTCTTCCCTTCCAAGAAATCCCTCAATACAGGTTGCTGTTTATCGTTAAACAATAATTCAGACAAGAACACCAGCTCATATTCTGATATTAAATCGCAGATTACCGCGACTTCAGGTGCCCACCTATATTCTTCACTACCCAGATGACATTTTATAAATGACACTTTTTCTTTATCCGATCAATATCTGGGTAACACATTACGAAAATCTTTCAGAAGCCCTACAGGATGCTTATTTTTCGTAGGACGAAATACGCAAAACGTTTTACAACTACCAAGCAAGATTTCTGCAAGTACAATTGTATTGCTATTAATATTGCTATTACTAATTATTTTATTGCATTCTTCTTAAATATATTGTTCAAATATCGTGCATTTATTCTCTATCAACTGGGACTATATGCTCATTTGCGTCTTAATCACTTCATAGAGCTCATTGCAAATATGTGTAAGGTATACACATCTTGGGAGACACACAGATGGGTCAGGGGACACTCTGCATAGGGAGGTGTGACGTGGTGATCATACTGATGGATGTGGGCAGGACGTGTGGCTAGCAGAATGCGTGGCAGATGGAGCAAGGGAGTTCTCTGCTTGATTCTCAGACACAGGGAAAGACTGAGCTGATGGCCTGATGGGAGCTTGGGATGTGACATCAGGAAAGAAGCAGTGACATGGGTGTGAACAGCTGGTGACCAGAATCTGTGGAGAAGTCTGAGGGATGACGTTATCGAGCTATGGATGTCTGGTGTATGATGATGGTGATGTGATAGCATCAACAAAGTTCTGTCTCTTTCAGTAACCCTCTAAAGTCCCAGCAGTGCATTCCATAAGCCAACTGGGAGCGTCTGGGACTACATGTCCGCTAGTTTGGATGTGTTTCTGTTAACCTCACTCAATGGAAAGTTCAGTGTCACCTGATCAAATGTTTAGTGTTCCTTTTGTACCATCTAGGTTTGTCATTTGAACAAGAGAAATAGGCTTGTTGTTGAATCTTAGTGAGTAATTACTAGACTACTAGATGGTGGTGGTGGAGACTCTGTCCATACCAGCAGTACATGTAGTGATGGAGGTGTGTGTGTGGGTTCCACAGTGTTCCCAGCGGGCATCCTCCAAGGAGCCTTCTTCAGTGCTGACCGCCCCAAGTACATGAACTACGGTGGCATCGGCTTTATCATTGGCCACGAGATCACACATGGCTTCGACGACAAGGTACCTACTTTTTTTTACATACTTTTAATACTACACACTTATGTGGAATATAATTGTTGAAATGTCTTGAAATGTGAAATAGTGAACTTTACAGAAAACAGGAAAATGGTACTTCATGATTACAATATTAGAATCATTTAACTCACTAAAATACCTAGATATAACCATTTATGTGGATACAAAACAGAATGATATACGCTTAGCTGTAAGTAAAGCAGGTGATAGAGTTAAGTTCGGTGGCAGTATGATGCTTGTAACACACTTGCGCCACCCATCCTAGAATATTACTCAGGTGTGTACAGACCAGTTCCAGGTAGGACTGCCAGGGGATGCTGGATGAATACAAAGAATGGTCACAGGTCTGTTTGACTCACACAGATATTGAAAAATCTGAAGAGGGACACGCTGCTTACAAAGTTCAGAGAACCAGAATTAAACCAAAAATCTAGGAACTTAGCACATCCCCATAGAAATCTCTCCTGTAGGGATCGTCAAGGCAAGATTAGAATAACTGCAGCATGGATAGAACAGTTTAAGCAGTTATTCTTCTGCACTCCATGTGTTGATGGCACAGAAGAAAGACAAATATATTGTACAATGCGGAGTACCCTCTCCCATGCACTTTTCCATGATTTGCATAACATGGATGTAGATGTAGAATTAGGCCGAAATGGTTCAAATGGCTCTGAGCACTATGCGACTTAACTTCTGAGGTGATCAGTCGCCTAGAACTTAGAACTAATTAAACCCAACTAACCTAAGGATACTCATGCCCGAGGCAGGATTCGAACCAGCGACCATAACGGTCGCTCGGCTCCAGACTGCAGCGCCCAGAACCGCATGGCCACTCCAGCTGGCGAATTAGGCCACTGAAGAAGTTTCATAAATAAGAAGGAAACGAATTATGTAATAAAAATTACTGCTGTACCATTATCTACTGTCTTTACACCGTCTGTTGGAATGCTGTGATGTTAACTGCAATCATATCACCACAGGGCACTAATATAACAATATGGCCAACATCGAATGCAACACACTGATATTGCACAACTAATTAGTTCAGAAGAAAACCTTTACCTAATATTCGTCCGATAAGGAGGCCTTAGGCACTGGCCATTTTGACTTGTTTGACTTGTTTCTTTTTATTTTTTTTTATTTTTTTTGTACTTACATGATTTGGACAGCGACCTTACATGAATTTATCTTGTAATGGCTGAATCGATCTCCCTATAGGCAATTTTACTTTCAATTGACTTCTACATTTATTACCAAACTAAAATGTTTAACAACAAATTTAAGCATAATATTCACAATAAATTAATATTTGGCACAAAACTGCGAGATGCTTTATTACTGAATGGAAAATATATCTGTGTGAATAATACTGTTCAATTTCTAGAAAAATTGCCTGTATTTCCTGTTTTATGTCCCACAATTTTCTACCTAATTTTAATTTATTTTGTCTACATTTTCGTGCAACTGGTTGTCAAAAATTTAAATTTTCATTCAGATTCAGTGTTCGTTAGTTAACCCACCTCTAGTAAGCTGGATTGCATAAGGCAGCAACATTCACATAGTGTTACCACAATCTCTGTGCACTGGTCATACTGCCTGTGCGCGTGGTACTGGACTGTCGTATGCAAATAGTGCCTTGCACTTAGCTGCTGACACATGCAATGTGGCCAGCATACATACATTATGGTAGCACTTACATGGATAGCTTGGTAATGGCCCTTGTTCAGAAGCTGGTCGCCATTTAAATAAAATCAAACTTCTGCGCAACTTTGACGGTTTCGTAATGTCATTTGTTAATTAATATTTTAATCTGATGATATACAAGTAAAATAAGAGCGAAGAAGAGAAAGTTCCAGTTAGCAAGTATCAAAGCACTGACTTTCCAACTGCAGACTGGGACACTACTCACTGAGGCAGTAAAAAATGGTCGAAATATTTTGTACTCAAGAGGAGTCAGAATTGCTCGATGTCTACTTCTCCGAGTGTTTTTGAGAAGATTGGCATAGTGCTATAGAAAACTTATGTCCTACCTAGGGCTGATATTCAGAGCTTGTAAGTACTGAAGAGCGCCAGGTGGTGCCGTCTGTCATCCAAGATGAGGTTCGTAGTGATCGTCCTCGAATTGCTTCCATGGCGGGCAATAATGAAAGATTAGAGCAGGTCAATGGACAGGAAACACTTACCACTTAAACGAAATTCGAAAAAAAAACTGCTGTTGGGTGTATTGCCATACCCAAACTTGTTCAAAGCTCGTGTTTTTCCATATTTTGTGCCCATTTGGTGTAGTGTTTAAAGATCTGACACCACAAAGTTGAGAGCAGAACAGTTACCGAAAGATGAGAATTCTGGCAGGTTACATAAGCTGGTTCCATCATTACGAGCTTGAAAATGCAAGAATATGAAATGACACCATTTAAAGTTGCCATAAAAATGCACCCACACTTTACTTTTACTTTATCACGTCCGAGCAAGTTTTCAGCCATAGTCTCCTATCCCTGTTATCTGTTCCAAAATTTTCGGCACAGTATTGGACAAAGTCAATAGCTGTATTGTTTCTCACCCATAGATACTCGAGGATTCACTTATAAGAACCGATAGGGCAATGAAATTTCTATGCCATATCCTGCACCACACCACAATCACAGAAAATGTCGTTGTCAGCTAGTAATCCCCACATTAGTACATTTGTCTTAATGGCGCAACATCTATTCCTAGTCTGTTGATGATCCCCCAACTTTTCTGCTCCAGCTGCACACATGTTGGCTCAACTTCTTATGGTGGGTACCGTTCAAGAAGTTGTGTGGCCACATGCTCTTCAAACTCATTCTAGATTTTAATCCTGTGGGAACTATGAGGATTGTGTGCCTACAAACAGTAGTAACGTTGCAACTTTAGGCTAATTATGTTTCAAGCATTTGTTATTTTCTTTATTCTTGCCATCTCTTGTGCCCCTGTGTCTCTATGCAAACTACAGTAGATTAGTAAATGTATGACCTGTTACACGTATGTCACCAGGAGCTTACATCACGTAAAACAGACCAACTTTCCTGTTGAAAATGCATCTAGTCATCCCATGTTGCTGTTGCTAGGATATCCTGCTTACCAGATGTCAAACTTGTACCAAAAACCAAAATCCAGACCAAATTACAGTACTTGACGTCGCTCTGCTGTAGGTTTTAAGGACGTTTTCCCCACAGCTATACCAGCCTAATGGCAGGGTGAAAGAGAATTTGCCCCTCCACATAACAACTCGAAGCATTAATTGACCTGGCATCTTCAAAACTGAATTTCACTATTGTCAGAATGTTATTCAGATCCAAAGACCGAAATTAACATAAAAAACCTTGTAACCACAGTAATCAAGAAAAATGCTGCTGAATGTCTTTCCAATACAGCGTGCACACTAAGTCCAATATATACTGTGTACCCTCCTATATAAGGTAGCCGAGTAGGAATGCTACAAATTCAGGAGTATGACAGGAAGGCTAACGTGAAGCAAAACCTTCGTATGCACACGTACTCTGTTCTGAATGGTTTCTGAAATAGAACACACTTAATGTACATTTTTGTTTTTCAGCTTGTGGCGCACATGGATGTGTCTCGCCTGTCCAACTTCTTTGACCTTTTATTGTAGCCCATCTTATTTCGACACTTTCACCTTCTTTGCTAGGTACGTCTTTCTGCTGTTAAACTAGCCCTTAAAACGCGCAGCTTTCGATGGTGTGTTGTGGGTGAAGTAGTGCGAGGGACTGAAAGTGTATCAGAGAAAATCACCGGTTAACTGGGTTTTACACATGCTGGATAAAACGCAGCACATCTACCCAAATGAGGAACAGGCATATTTGGTGTGTGATATGGTACCATCAGCTCTATCCGATACGTCGAGTCCCTGATTGTAGAGTCTTTAGTAGAGTTTTCAACACCGTATGATTAGCAGGTGTAAGTTCTTGTTTTCCTTGTGAACTCGCAGTTCAACAACCGGTGCAGGAACAGCAACACATTGCTGAATTGCCGCAGTGTAATCCTGCTACCAGCCAAGGAGACTTTCTGGAGGTATTAGTGTCCGACAAATACATTTACGGCGGACATTACATGCGGAACACTTGCACCCATTTCACGTACAGAGTGTCTACAGTCTTCACAGTGGCGACAGGACCACATAACCTGTATTTTGTATTGGTTAAGTGACAATTGTCATTTGCTCCCATTAATACTGATGAAGCCACGTTTAAATTGCATGGAATCAACACTTCACATAATAATTATCGATGTTGTCAGGAAAATCCACCACAACTGTGGAAACGGTGAGGTAGGATTGGAAACATGTATAAAAGCCCAGAGCAAATAACACGACAGAATTAGTTGCATTTTTTTGGAAAATTGGTTTCTTGAACACTAAGAGTGTTCCTTCGCACAGATTTTTAGTGTACTTCCACGTTGATGGGACCCCTCCACATTTTACCAGTCATATGCGGTAACATCTCAACCGCTCTTACCCTAATCGCTAGATTGATCATCGTAGTACAATTAACTGGCCACCAAGATCGCCAGTCCTTACACTATTAATTTTTTGTTCATGGGGTTGGAGGAAGTCTCAGGTGCACAAACGGGAGGTGAGGGCACGCGATGATCTGCTTGGTCGCAGCATGGAGGCTCCTGCACCCTCTGGGGTGCCAAATGCAGTGTGTCAGCTTGGAAAAAAAAACTGCCTAGCTCTGCTCCTGTGAAAGAGAGAATGATGAACAAGGTTCAAGACAGAGAAAAGCCTCATTTCTGACCATGAACGAAATTCGAACTTAGAACAAAAAGAACTTAGAATTGTATTATTTATTGAAGTATATAAATATTTCTTCTGTAATAGTACAAGGCACACATGAGTGACTTATTCTTCGCACTGATCTGACCTGCAAGTTACAGTGCACCTGTCGAGCGCAGTACTACGATCTTTGTATCATACTCTGATGATAAAACTTGTGTGTAATATACACATAAAAATTTCCATTATAACAGTACAGAACAAGCATCGCTTGCTTATCTGCACTACTGTTGTAACTTAGTGGTTAGGCACACTTGGAGATGAAAATAGTCCGAGGTTTGTAAAAAAATAAACTATGTTAATCCCACCTCTTAATTTTCTGTTGGTGGTCACAGATTTGTCTTATTTCGGTCAAACTGTTACAGCAACATACAGGGTCTGATTATGGAGGGCACAGCATCCACAGCGATGGCTGCCTTGTACCAGAACCCACAGAACGCAAGACTTTGCGCTTACGTACATTCTGTGTAACACTGCATCTTGCCGAGAGCATTTCGGAATTTTAATTTTGCCTTTTGTTTCCTGCATATTAATACTGTTAGGATGCTGTATATCCTCTTGCGAGTAAGATGGAAACTCTTGCCTATAGAGATTTAAGTTCAACAGTTTGTTAAATGAGTGGTCATTAACCATAGTTATGTTCAGACCACCACATTTAGATACAATGTAACCATCCTTCTAAGCAGGTGAAAAAAGTGAGAGGTTTTCAAATTGCATTTTTCATCTACCCTCAAGTAGAATAAACATCCATTCATTTCTGCGAGTACTCCAATGTATGGTCACATTCCAGTAGTATTTACAGTAAATGCTGGTGGCTTGTGTTCCTTGCAGTTGTATTCAGGTTTTTGTTTAAACTGATTTGTAGCTCTTGTTTGCACATGTGGAATGGATTGCTCTTTTTTCCAGAAGCAGTCTGTATTCCTTCTTTTTATTCATTGTTTTTGACAAATAGTCTAGTTTGCCTTTTTTATTACATAGATATTATCAGTTTGCCTTTTCATACACATAACGCATTAGTAGTACTGAGAGGAGCAATTTCTGTAACAGGGATCGGTTTCAGTATGTCCAATAAATTGCTTATTTTTCTTAAAACGAGAGAAATACATTATTCTTGAGAACCAATCCCATTCCGACAATACCTATATTTGACAGCATTGTAGAGAATGAGGTCCTGGATTGGCAAAAATATGTTTCTACAGATTTCATATAAGACTAGTTGTCCTATTGGTATCTGTGTTAACGATTTCCATATAGTTTACAGGTAACAGTATATTCTTTAGCCAAGAAATATGCAAAAGTTTCTCATAAATGGTAACAGAGATGCTTTGTATAATAAAATCAATAAGTTTGTGACATATGAGGCAGTTCATTACAGTTTCATTGGCGTTACTTGTTTCATGCTGTCTGTAATCGAATATGCAGTGGAATTACATGGGGCGGGGATAACTCGCTACAACCTCTTTGATGCTACTTGCTGTGGTGTAACAACCTGTCCCTGTGTCACTGTATGTGTATTAAATTCAGATGTTAAAACTACTGTTCATTATGTTATTTCGTCAAAGTGTCATGTAACTTTCACTGTGTGACAGCATATGACAGAAGCAAATAGAACAGTGTTTACAAAGATATTTGGCGGATTTTTGTGTAATACTTGTGTATTAGGAAATTATGCAGTTTAAGAAATACACTGCATTAAAGATCTCATCAAAATGAGCCGATTTTAGTATACCTTGTTGCGCTAAAGTGTCACAAATGAGACACCGATGGATAAATGTCCTATTATTTAGTAATTGCTTGTGGAAATCCTGTATGTAAGCTTTTTTAGAGTCAGTTGGTACCACAGTTCCAATAACTAATGTTGCAGCCTTCCACAAAAGTTCGCTTTTTTACATCATGGAAAATAAAAACAGGTAATCCCAAGATATAAATCATAAGAAAAAGGCTATATTAGCCAGTCAAAAGCACCAGTTATGTTTCTCTGGTTTAGAACATGATGCTTTATCTTCCCACCTCTCCCCAAAATAGTGCTTTGTCAGGTAGTGAAAGTATTTTTTTTGTGCCGCCAGTCACGTAGCCTCATATAGTCTTAGGAAGAACTGTCAACTATCACTAACTTGCCTGTTCAGAGTAATATTTTAGCTAACATGTCTTTTGTACAATTATAGAACAACAATACAGTCAATTTAGATTTGTAAATATTTAACTTGGGAGTCCATTACGCCTTGCACCAAGTGTAGTACAAAGATATACCTATGCTCATTGCCAATAGTGGGGGTGGGTGCAGAGAACAGGATGCTGATTGCCTCTTACATTCTAATAATCGCTGCATTACAGGGCTGTGAGAGAATTCTTTGGTTTAAATGCTGGTAATATACTGGAATTCGACACGGAGGTCTACAGGTCTAAATGTGTGTGTGTGTGTGTCTCTGTGTGTGTGTGTGTGTGTGTGTGTGTGTGTGTGTTTGTATGTGTGTTTGTGTACATGTGTGCTCATGCATTCATGATGTCATATATTTCCCAGAAACCCCATTGCCTTTCTACTAATACTCCTAAATATTTATGACTGTCTGTGTGCCCAGCTGCCCTCCCAGTATACAAGGAAGCACCAAAGAAACTGGTAAAGGCATACAAATTCAAATACAGAGACATGTAAACAGGCAGAATACCGCACTGCCATCGGAAACCACTATATAAGACAAGAAGTGTCTGGAGCAGTCGTTAGATCGGTTACTTCTGCTACAATGGCAGCTTATCAAGACTAAGTGAGTTTGAACGTGGTGTTGTAGACGACACACAAGCAATGGGAGACAGCATCATCGAGGTAAACATGAAGTGTGAATTTTCCTGCACAACCATTTCACTGGTGTACTGTGAATATCAGGAATCCAGTAAAACATCAAATATCCGACCTCGCTGTGACAAGAAAAAAGTCCTGCAAGAATGGGACCAACAACGACTGAAGAAAATTGTTCAGTTTAATAGAAGTGCAGCCCTTCTGCAAGTTGCTGCAGATTTCAATGCTGGACCTTCAACAAGTGTCAGTGTGTGAACAATTCAATGAAACATCATTGATATGGGCTTTAGGAGCTGAGGAACCACTCGTGAACCCCTGATGACTGCATGACACAAAGCTTTACACCTCACCTGGGCTGGTCAACACCGACATTGGGCTGTTGATGACTGGAAACATCTTGCCTGGTCGGACGACACTCGTTTCCAATTGTATCGAGCAGATGGACATGTACGGGTAGGGAGACAACCTCATGTATCCATGCATTCTGCATGTCAGCTGGGGACTGCTCAAGCTGATGGAGGCTCTGTAATGGCTTCAAATGGCTCTGAGCATTATAGGACTTAACGTCTGAGGTCATCAGTCCCAAAGAACTTAGAACTACTTAAACCTAACTAACCTAAGGACCTCACACAAATCCATGCCCGAGGCAGGATTCGAACATGCGACCATAGCGGTTGCACGGTTCCAGACTGAAGCGCCTAGAACCTCTCGGCCACACTGGCCGGCGCTCTGTAATGGTGTGGGGCGTTTGCAGTTGGAGTGATATGACACGCCTCATATGTGTAGATACGACTGTGACAGGTGACACATACATAAGCATCCAGTCTGATTACCGGCATTCATTCATGTCCATTGTGCATTCCGACGGACTCGGACAATTCCAGCAGGACAATGCGACACCCCACACATCCAGAATTGCTACAGAGTGGCTTCAGGAACGTTTTTCTGGCCACCAATTCTCCAGACATGAACCTTACTGAGCATGTCTGGGATGCCTTGCAATTTATGGACAACCCTGTAGGATTCATGGTGTCAATTCCCTCCAGCACTACTTCAGACATTAGTCCATGCCATGTCGTGTTGCGGCACTTCTGCGTGCTCACAGGGGCCCTACACGATATTAGGCAGGTGTATCCGTTTCTTTGGTTCTTCAGTGTATTATGAGTATCTATATTGCCAGTTTAGATCTTACAAGGAGAGGTCACGACGTTGAGATCACAGATTTACTTAAAGCTTAGTACGTCTCTAGTAGGCCAGTAAAACAAAATAACGTGCAAGTAGTAAGGTGCACTACTCTGGCAATTCAGAGAATTATATTATGGATGTATCTGTGCATAGGTGCTGGCTGTTAGAGTTCATAGTGATCAAGTGGTTAGTGTGTAGCTTCGTAAGACAAACGTGTATGAGGTGACATGTGGACTCCCACTGAAACATTTATGTTTGAAGTTCCAGTTTAAGTTCCATGATATTCAAAAAATTTGCAGCTTCACTATTCGTTGTTGCTACATTAGCAATGTCTCACCACTACGCAGGTTAACTGCCAAATGAGACCTGGCTTCGTGTCCACTCCTCGAAGTAACAATGTGCAAAGTAGTTCCAGTTACCTTACTAGATTGAGTGTATATTGGACTTCACAAATCATGACAGGCATACATTTTCAGGAAAACTCAATGCATTTCATTTACTTGTCGATAGTTAAAAATATGTTTCTTCTAATAATTCAATTTAACGAAAAATGGTAAGTAGTAGAAAACATTATATTCACAAAAACTTCATGCAAATACACGTGGCTTTTTAAAAATTATATTACCTCTCAAATGACATATATATTAAATAATATGACCAGTGACGAAAAAATCTAAATTAAAATTTAAGTTTGAGGATGAATCGAACTGTCACCTCACACAGGCTCATCTTATAGAGCTCAAATGCTAACCACTTTTTTTTAATTTCATTTTTTTTCTTCATGTTCATTGTATTTGTTTGTTACAGACGTCCCATGACACCTAGTGAAGCTCAATCACTCAGTTTTGTTTATTGCAGGGGGCAGCCTACTCTCTGACTGAACACACTGAGTTACCGTGCCAGCACCATGAACTCTACCAGGTGGCACATATACATCAGTTACATAATACAATCTTAAAACTTCTCTTGCAATGTTCTCAGAATTGCCAGAGCAGTGCACATTACTACTTGCACACGATGTTGTTTTAATGGCCTGCTACAGATGCACAAAGCTTGAAGTAAATCTATGAACCCAGTGTTGTGATCTCCCTTTGTTAGATAAAATGCATTTACTTTTTAAATATTTAGTGTCTTGAAAAAACTGTGGTTCTAATGACAAAGCATGCCCCTGTTCACTACACGTCCACTTCACACTGTGAGTTTTAAACAATCATGCACAAATATCACCAGGGTACATACTGATCATTTCTTTCATTTACACCATTCAGATCGTCTGAATACTTTTAGTAAGGCCAAGATGGCAGCTCTGGGGACACATACTTATTGGCTATTTCATTTACACAATTCGGGTCATTTGGATCTTTTGAACATATCCAACATGGTTGCATGATGGCTACATGATTTTTGACTTGATTTAGGTAATTGAGGATAACGTGTGTTCATGATCAATGACCACGTCCAATGTACTATTTCTCCGAGGAACCTCATTGCTTTGCCACTAATACTCCTACATATTTAGGAGTGTCTGTGTGTTCCAACTGCCCTTCCAATATATTATGAGTACCTATATTGTCAATCTAGATCTTGAATAAAATGCACATACTTTTAAAACATTTAGTCTGAATGAATTTTGTTTGTAACAAATTGATGTGATAGAGAAGGTCAGTGTTAGGTTCTCAGCAACAGGCTAAACATTTTTATCCTGTGCAGGAAGAACATGATCATATGCATAGGGAGGGAATGCTAAATCTTACTGAGGATTAAAATTTTTTGGGAACATCGTCTTTAAGAAAGCAGCAATGGATAGAATTACGTTAAATTTACTTCAACCTAGACTGTTTTATTGAAATAATTTTAATTACTGGGAATTAGTTGGTATTTTTTGTACAAATCAAATAAAATTGGTTCCAGCTCATTTTCCCAAGGCGTATAACTACATTGATTTCTATGTCTACCTTTCTCTTGATCAACTCGAGAACTGACTAAATAACTTGAATAAAATGCTGATTTTTGGAATTGTAGAACAGCTTGGTTAGCAAAATCCTATGGTAATCAGCAGACAGATCCATCAGAGCAACTCTTGTGCTTAATTTATTTTGATATTCTTCCTCAATGCATTCTGTGAGGTGTAAAATCTGGCTTGTGTCGTCCTTTCAAGGTCTGAAACCTGCTTGTTGAGCTATGAGTTTTTATTCTGTGAGTGGTAGCAGTCTTTCTAATATTAGTCTCTCATATAATTTGAATTGATTTATAGTAGAGATTCTTCTGTGTTTTGGTACCAGTTTCCCACTCCAAGTACAAGAGGGTAGCTTGGGACTCTGTCCATTCCTCAGCACTCTTTAACAAAGCTGTTGGCAGCCTTCAACTGTTATTGTACAAGACTTTTGTTAAAAATTTAATCAGTGTGGGAGGGAGGGCAACCCAAAATCGGATCCCAAACATTTTGACTATTAATCAAAGAAGTTATTCCTAGTGCTACTCCACAATGGATGACACTTGGAGATATTGGAAGAAGGCCACATGCAATGTAGTCCATCCATAAAGACAGTTATTCAAACCTTAGTTTGATCAATGCTTTAGCGTTGCTTCTCATTCTAGAACCTGTCCCAGACAAGATAGTTAGAGGCAATGGAAAAGATACAAAGAAAAGCAGTGAATTTTGTCACAGATTTGTTTAGGAAGTAGGAAGACATCACAAAGATGCTCATCCAGTACCAGTGGGATTTGTGCAAGATTACCACGACCGTATGTTCCTATAAGGGTCAACCAATATGTCCCTTCATCCTATGCATAACTGGCAGTAAAACCATCAAAGAAAAATTGCAAGACTGCAACTCATATGAAGGCTTGCCAACTGTTCCTCCCACGCACCATTCAGGAATGGAACTGGGAAGGAGGGCGAAACAATGTAGATGGCTAAGAATCTAGAAAAAATTGCTATATTATAAGTATTTTTAACACGGCTTTAATGTTTCAACCATCTTCAGGGTCGTCGGTATGACAAGGATGGTAACGTGGTGGACTGGTGGGACCCTGTGACTCGTGACAAGTTTCTTAAGAAGGCACGCTGCATCATCTCACAGTACGGGAATCTCACTGATAAGCAGACAGGCATGCACGTGAGTAAACCTGCTGGTCTGGCCTAGCGCCTCCTTCTCTGAAAATATTGCTCACCCTCCTCTTTAAAGAAAACAGTAGCCATACTGGTCCCATTCTTGAACACGATAAGCCTTAGTTTCTCCTGTTTCAGTAATCACAATCTGGATGAAGATTCACATCATACAGCTAATTTGACTAATCACATTCTGAAGGTGCACATCTAACGTGACAGCTGTAGGCCAATTTGCTAACTACCATTCTGATGCAATGCACCTCCCATACTGAATTCTCCCATTTCACTAATTATTTAAGTGAAGATGGATTTCAGACACTATAGTGGACGGGTCAAAAAATGTTCAGATGTGTGTGAATTCCTAAGGGACCAAACTACTGAGGTCACTTGTCGCTAGACTTACACATTACCTAAGCTAACTTATTTTAAGAACAACACACACACACACACACCAATGCCCGAGAGAGGACTCAAACCTTCAGTGGGGGGGGGGGGGGCAATCCGTGAAATGGCGCCTCGAACCACGTGGCCACTCTGTGCGGCAGTCAACTGGCCCATTTCATTCATTACCACTCTGATGAAGAGACACCTTATTTGGCCTACTTGACCAGTCAGCAAGCAGATGCAGATGCGTAGCATTTGAAATAGTTGACTGCCCCATTTTTCTAGTTACTATTCAACTGCAGGTGCACGATACCTAATACTTTTGAGTGGTCCCACATCACTTATCACCGTGCCAGTCAGGATGCATCTTATCTGACTGCCCCACTCGACTAATCATTTCTGTGAAAGTGGATGGCTCAAATGGCTCTAAGCACTATGGGACTTAACATCTGAGGTCATCAGTCCCCTAGACTTAGAACTACTTAAACCTAACTAACCTAAGGACATCACACACATCCATGCCCGAGGCAGCATTCGAACCTGCGACTGTAGCAGTAGCGCTATTCTGGACTGAAGCATCTAGAACCACTCGGCCACAGCCACCGGCGAAAGTGGGTGTCACATGATAATTTTTCTGATTCATTTGAATACGAAACATGCTTGTGAAGACGCATCTTATCTGGGACATTTCAGTGTTCTCATTTGGCTGATCGCCATTCTGATGAGGGTACTTCACATCTCAGGCATTTTACTTTACGAATCCCACGTAATTTGGCCACTATACTTTCTGTAATTCTGTACAATTTAGCTCAGTAAAAACGTGTTCTTCAATACATATGCTATTGGATACAACGGAACATGCACTTTCCTTCATTTCACTCTGTTTTCGCAATCATGTACATAGGTAACCAGCAGAAGACTACAAGCAGAAGCAAATGATGGTGGTGTGTGACGGTGATTGATAGCGGTGTCTCATGTTGCAGCTGAATGGGCTCATCACACAGGGGGAGAACATCGCAGACAATGGCGGCATCAAGGAGGCGTACCGCGCCTACCTCGCCCTGGAGCGCCGCACCGGCCAGCCAGAACTGAGGCTGCCCGCGCTGCCCAGCCTCTCTCCACGGCAGATGTTCTGGGTGTCCGTCGCACAGGCCTGGTGCTCGAAGTCAGTAGAGGGGTCCCATCCCTGGCACTCACTCAGTGCATTCTATTTCTGTGTTAGTGCAACAGTACTGGCAATTCATAGCAATTGAAAATGGAGTCACTGCAAATGGCTGAAGCGGCTTCACTAGGTAGTAAAGATGGAACAAATTATCTGGGATGGGGCGTAATCAACAGATGTAGAAGTAACTTGGGGAATGCTTAAGGAATTTATGTTGGAATCCTTGCTGTTGATGTTGTATATTAATGACATGTCAGACATTATTAGTAGTAACCTCACACTTTTCACAGATAACACCTTTAGCTGTAGTACTGTCTACAAACTGCATAAATATTCGTCAGGTCTTGATAGGATATCAAAGCAATGCAAAGATTTACCACTTGCTTCAAACGTTTAGAAAACAATCTCATAAAACAAGAGTTCATAGTATCCTATGACTAAAGTAACAGTAATTCACAATAGTAATAAGTAAAGAAGCAATTTTAACTGATGAATCTAGAAATATACTACAACCTCCTACATGTTGCTCGTATAACGACACAAAAGACAAGATTAAACTATTTACAATATGCATAGAGTTTAAGCAGTCATTTTAACCATACTCCATACGTGAATGGAATGGGATGAAACTATAATACAAGGTCCAATAAGTGTGTACCCACTGCCACGCACTTCATTATAGTTTGAAGAGTGTGGTTATACAACAGATATTTCTTCATAACTTCTTTCAGGATTTCAGAAGACAACTGCTTCAAAACTGCAGGGCATACAGAAAACTGAGACACGTCAATGGATAGAGCATCTCTCCAGTTTTTTTAATTCACACTGCGGGTTCTCAGTATGGAGACAATTCGTGTCATGGTGAACATCATTACATGCCTGAAATTCACTGAACTCACTGACACAAACTGCCTACAATGGCACAACAGTAGCCTGCTTCCAAAATTTGTTCAGTGGGTTTCCTATCTGCATTTGTGAACTAATTCAGTGCAGCAATATTGAGCAGACTCCTTATCTACATCTTGTGACAAGCTTCCCTCCAAAGTGCAACTCCTCCATAACGATGCTTCAAGAGATGCTCTGTCGATTAATGTTGGTCATTTTTCTGTACATCTTGTAGATTTTCCACTGTCATGTTGTGAAGTCCGTGAGGTACTTACAAATCCAAATGTAGCAAGGAGGCCAATGATCGAAAATAGTAAGCAGGGTCATAAGGATGTAGGCAGCATTACTTATGCAGAGGTGTAGAAGTTTCCACTGGATAGACTGAGATAGAGAGCTGCATCAAACCAGTTTTCAATTTGAAGAACAAAGAAACACATATATGATTGTGTGGTTTATGTGTTTCTACAGTATGTATGTATGTTGCAGTTCATATGTATGATTATGTCCATTTACACAGTGTGAGTGCATCTGTGCACTGTGTGTTTGTCTATGTGTATGAATATGTGTATATATGCATGTATTCGCGTACGTTTAGCAGTGTATATGTGTGTTTGTGCACATGTATTTTTTTATAGTCAGTCCGTAGGTGTTAATGCATGTGTGTTGCATGTACACTATGTGGTCAAGAGTATCCAGACACCTGGCGGAAAATGACTTACAGGTTTGTGGCGCCTTCCATTCGTAATGCTGGTTCAATATGGTGATGACCCACCCTTAGCCTTGATGACAGCTTCCACTCTCGCAGGCATACGTTCAATCAGGCAGTAGAAGGTTTCTTGGGGAATGGCAGCCCAATATTCACAGAGTGCTGCACTTCGGTGAGGCCTGGCACGAACTCGGCGTTCCAAAACATCCAAAAGGTATTCTATAGGATTCACGTCAGGACTCTGTGCAGGCCAGTCCATTACAGAGATGTTATTGTCATGTAACCAATCCACCACAGGCCGTGCATTATGAACAGGTGCCCGATCGTGATGGATGATGCAGTCGCCATCCCCGAATTGCTCTTCAACAGTGGGAAGGTGCTTAAAACATCAATGTAGGCCTGTGCTGTGATGGTGCCACAACAAGGGGTGCAAGCCTCCTTCATGAAAAACACGACCACACCACAACACCACCGACTCCGAATTTTACTCTTGGCACTACACACGCTGGCAGATGACGTTCATCGGGCATTCGCCATATCCAAACACTGCCATCGCATCACCACATTCTATACCGTGATTCGTCACTCCACAACGTTTTTCCACTGTTGAATCATCCAATGTTTACGCTCCTTACACCAAGTGGGGCTTCGTTTGGCATTTACCGGCGTGATGTGTGGCTTATGAGCTGCCACTCAACCACGAAATCCAAGTTTTCTCACCGCCAGCCTAACCGTTATAGTACATGCAGTGGATCCTGATGCAGTTTGGTATTCCTGTGTGACAACCTTCTTCAACTGTCGGCGGTCTCTGTCAGTCCACAGACAAGGTCGGCCTGTACACTTTTGTGCTGTATGTGTTCCTCCACGTTTCCAACTCACTATTACATTGGAAACAGTGGACCTAGGGATGTTTAGGAGTGTGGACACCAGTGACACCCAATCACCTGACCACGTTCGAAGTCCATGAGTTCTGCAGTGCGCCCCATTCTACTCTCTCACAATGTCTAATGACTACTGAGGTCGCTGATATGGAATACATGGCAGTAGGTCGCAGCACAATGCACCTAATATGAAAAACGTATGTTTCTGAGGGTGTCTGCATACTTTTGATCACATTGTGTATGTGTTTCACATGTGTAGCATGTGCAAGCTTGTGGACAAGTTAATTATTTGTGTTGTTATGATGATCCGCCAATTTGTAAAATTATTTATATATGAATAAATTTAATTCTGTGATGATCTTTATAATAAAAGTGAGAGATAAAATCCTGTTACTTAAAAACTGCTATCATACCTTTTTTTAAAATTTTACTGCCAGTATTTAAATTCTCTCAGTTCTCTCAGTTGAAGAGTGTTAGTTTTTAGTCCTCATTTGAGCAAGTAAGCACCAAGAAATAAAAATGGCTGTTTCTGCTCCATTTCATTCACAGGTACCGTGTTGAGCAGATGCGCCAGAGCATCTTGACTGACGTTCACCCACCGAGCCGCTTTCGCATACTGGCCCCATTCAGCAACCAGCCTGAGTTTGCCAAGGACTTCGAGTGTCCACTTGGCTGCCACATGAACCCGAAACAGAAGTGCCAGGTGTGGTAAAGCGTCAAGAGGCTGATAGCCACACCGAAATGTCAGGAGTCTATCACTAGCTGCCAAGTGCCTGATGTCACCCACTGTCCATCGCACACATCTGACTCCCAAATTCACAGATATACCGACTCAGTGACTCTGCAGAACAAAAGGGAATTTAATGCTGTCAACGATCGACCAATACTTCAGATATGAAGCTTTGTGTGTAGTCCTCACTACACGGGCTCCGACGTGTTCACTATGGGACTGGAGTCTCAAAACAGGCTATCAGATGTATCCACAGAGGACTGGAAAAGGACTGTCCAGTTGCTATGGTTTTAGCACATGCTTAATGGGGATTGCCAATTGTGTGTGCGTGTGTGTGTGTGTGTGTGTGTGTGTGTGTGTGCGTGTGTGTGTGTGTGTTATCAATGTACAACCAGCTTCTTGAGGAGGATAAATAAATCTGTCTGTAGATGCAGTTACCTTTATCCTAAATGTTAATAAAGTATTTCAGATACTATTTTCTTTCTGGGAAGTCCTGGAAATTTATTCTGTTCGAGTAATACCACACAGAGAAAAACGACACCCACAACAACTCGTAAGTTGTGGAAGAAAAAGAGAAAATTAAATGGACAAAAAGTAGTGGAGGGATGATTCCAGTCATTTAAACCACAGAGATAAATATTTTATGCACTGAAAACATATGTTGCATTATTAGTGAAAAGTGAGATTTACTGCAATACTAAGCTGCAAACAACGAGATGAGGCAAGATCTAATGAGATAGTTTTACACAAGGAAGTGTGACATTTCAAGGAAATGTAAACAACACCCTTGTATTTTTTCTGTCTGCCATTATCAGCACTAAATAAGCAAAGTGAAAAAAAATCAGTGGCCATCATTAAATAATCGTCAAGAAAGTGATTGGCAGTCTAGAAACTGTTAGTTCCAGTACTATGAAGGGATATGGACTACAGAGCTTTCTACCTGGAGACTAATTGTTCATACTATGTGAGAAAAGCCAAGATGACTGTCATTAAACTAATGCAGTACACTAAATGATAGTGAGAGCTGTCAACATTGAGATAACTTTTATGTATTTAATATTGTCATTGAGGACAGTGCTCTAAAAGTGTCCAAAGGTTTCAAGAATGGAACAAGTAACTTCCTAATTTTTTAATGCTGCTATGGGAATTTATTAAATTGTATGGCAGTAATGACACACTGCATTCACAAGCAGTGGCCATAGCAGATGAAGTAAAGCAAATCAGTAACAATATTTAATAACTGAAAGCTGCATTACTCTTACATCTTGTGAGAAGATTTTAACGGAGAGAGAGAGAAGAAGGGAGGGGGAGAGATATAATGTTTCAGTGCTCTGAGTTGTATGATAGACGATTTTACCTGCATGTGGAAATCAGAAAGAATCCCCATAAGCAAAATCAGCATGGCGCAATAGCATTACAATAGACGTATCATACAGGCCTAAATAGATCACATTGAAGCAGAAACGTAACACACTTTATTCATGTATGACCAATTCTGCCTGCAGAAGTTTAACGCTGTCTCGTTAAATTCTCTTGGCGTTCAAAATGTATCACCCTTCTGCAGAAGCTAGAATTTTCAATGATTTTCAGCATCCTCGTGGTCGGGAGAAGAAGATGAATAAATTATGCAAATGTCCAAAATCTCGAGTTTCTACTTGAAAGTGACTTTACTTGCATACTGGCAGTACATGATATAATAAAGTCCGATTACAAAAATAGAGATATATTTGGCATCATTTTGTTACTAGTGGTATCTACAACTGTGTGTATTCTCTAGACATCACTGTGAATTGCATGCCTAGTTTAACCAGTACTATCCATTCCCCATCCTGATATTTCTCTATAACAAGTGAGGGGAAACAGTCTCATGGTACATGTGAATTTTCACCCTAATCTCTCTTCCCTCTTTCCTATGAAGACACTGTAAGTTCCAAACCTGAACATATTCTTGTTAACTGAAAGAGAGGAAAACTGAAAAAACTATTAGATCACTTTATACTGAAATTAAAAATCTATATAAAACAAATTCAGGGTCAAACACTGTTTCAAACACATGTGGCGCACCTACTATAAAATACATTTTCATTTTTCATAAATAATAGCGGATGTTTATTGGACATGGTGACTTGGAAAGTACAAGAGGACATGCTTAGTTTTGGAAACAACTAACATGGACATAAATACGTTTTGAAGTGGATAAAACATATAGGTTTAGGAAATCATGAAATGTTCTCAAGAACTCTAAGAGATAATCCAATTTTTAAAATAATTATAAATTAGTTAAATGAAGAAAGTAATTACCATATGCAACATACATACTTTGTAATCATTTGCATCTTACTGCAACAAAAAAAGCAGAAACAGCTTCTCTGAATACAACTTAGAAATGGTCAAGATCAGCTACCCTTGCTGCACAGTTTGCATTAATAAAGTATATATTTAAAAATATGTTGTGAATGAAAATTATAATTTCTAACAACTGGACTGAAAAATCTTCTTGTACAAAATTCAGAAGTTTTTCACCTATCCATGCGAAATACTTCGGGCTATTCATGGTGCACCCACTTAAGATACATTCATCCTTATTGGAAATTAATTCTTTGTAATATAGCCTGGAATAAAGAAGCACCTCTCTCTTTAACAAAATTTCAAAAACATTTAAGACTTTATTGTTACCCAGGCAGTATAGTTCACGTTATTCATATATTATCCACTGAACACAACATGTTCTATTGCTGAAATAGCAGAAAAAGAACAAATTATGAAGTACAACACATTGCTTCATCGGACTGAGCGGCATCTTTGTCATTTGCTGGTTCATCATTATCTTCTTCTGTACTTCTGCCTGTTCTGATTGTCTTAAGTTAAACTTGCAAAACCCCAGCAGTTCTTTGTAAACTTACGTTTTAATGCAAAATCCTCTCCTATTTTGTGTCCTTGAATGTGTTCTTGTAACTCAGAAAATTATGAACATTCATCAGCAGCCTTTGTGCCTTTAAATTTAGGTATATTACTGCTAAAACTCTTATAAAAAGAAGTGTTTTTCACTTTTATTTCAGGATTTTGTGCTTTATTACACAACCTCCAGAACTTTTTGAACAATAGTATGCTGGACAGCTACTAGCACTCTGAAAGTTGGCATCAGTAATGTGAATCAGTAGGACTGAGAGACTGAATCCGTTTCTTTCATGCACAGGTAGAACACATATAATCCCTTTTTCTTGCGCATGGTTGTAACCCACCCCTTAGCTGTTGTTTACCAAGGCACTGAACCCTAAATTTCACAATTCCAAATCGGAAACAAATGTATATTGACACACCTGGAGTAATTCTGTATTTCCAGAAGTAAGTTTATGTATATAATAGTTCAGTGTGACATTTTGCATTTGTTTCTAGCACTCATTCTTGGTCTTTTACACTTCGGACATTCTTGTGTCCTGTTATGATGAATGAATGAATCTTGGCATATTTTATTGTGAGGCTCATTAAATGACTGGTGAAGCCTCCTGACACCTTGTACTCTGACACCATTGCATTTAAAATGCTGCTAGCTGAGAATTTGGGTCATTTTCTTGCATGGGTCATAATTTTTTTCTCACCTAGCTTGTTGTTTATTTTATACTTCTGCCACTCACTTGGACATACAACAACACAATTTATTGTTGTATTAGCTGAAGCAGTAATGAAGGAATAGGTATGGGCTCACAATTCTGAATCAACAATGGAATGGTATGAAACAATGTTAATGTGATTGGCATACTTCATTCATAGGTTAATATTACATCCTTGCACAGTAGCATGATACCTACAACAATAAAAGTTTCATATATGTACAACATTTCTGATGACTGTGATTCGCCCTATCACATGACATCTCCACGTACCTATAGGACACACACTGTCAGCATCATATCCTCTCATCTGGCAAAACTGCCGCCTGAGTTATTCACTGTAGACGTGCTTCCAGATGGGTAAGGAAAACATCTTTTATAATAAGCACATTATTCATTCTTGTGGAATGACATTAATGCACATGTGTAAACTTTGTTACTAGTAAAATCATCAACAACAAAAAATATGAGAGTGCTGTGCTGGCTACTAAAGCTTGAAAGCAGCTCTGTAGTAAACTGATATGTCGTGTTATCTCTAAGTACTACAATAATGTACCTGCATCCCTGTATGTGTCAGCACCAGATCTAACAAATGCTTATAAATTAACATAAAGAGACTGTACAGTTACAGGATGTCATACAGGCCATCAGCTCTGTAATTAGTGCATTTCACAAGGTGCCGCATCCCATTGCAGTGTAATGAAGAAGTCACGTCGCTGCAGCATGAATTACTGCTCAGCAGTATTTGTGCTACCACAGCCTGCTCATATCTTTTCACTAAAAACAGGATACACACAGCAGCATCACTCAATGAATGTGAAGCCTAATTCAACATGCAGACAATTTTCGGATGTGTATTAATTGCTGTATTTTATAACAATCTGCACCCACCTACCGCCAATATGGACATGCCCAAATCACTGAATACAGAGGCATCTGGGCAATCGTATTATCCTTGACCCCATTTGTAAGTGAAACAGGAAACTGAGTCACTATAAATAAGGACATTATTATATTTTCTGTAAACACTCACTTTGACTATGGCTAGACATCCGAACAAGTAGTCTATGGGTAAATGTATGTTCTCTTACTGTTGGTACTTGTTTGGTGTTTTCACCATCAAGACAGAGTATCAACAAACTGTATTTCTCCCAAACGTTAACCCAACACAATACTAACCACCGAAGCCAAAACTTTACAGAAAGTACTCACAGTGGGCATACATCTGCAAGTTGTCCAGTAATGTTGTCAGCATTTAACATAGTTGATGGCATCAGGGAATCTCAGTCAAATAGTATTTATGACGGAATGCATCTGTAGTGATTACTGAAGTTACTCTCCCATTGCCGGCCGAAGTGGCCGTGCGGTTAAAGGCGCTGCAGTCTGGAACCGCAGGGCCGCTACGGTCGCAGGTTCGAATCCTGCCTCGGGCATGGATGTTTGTGATGTCCTTGGGTTAGTTAGGTTTAACTAGTTCTAAGTTCTAGGGGACTGATGACCTCAGCAGTTGAGTCCCATAGTGCTCAGAGCCATTTGAACCAACTCTCCCATTAAGAGGAGCTGAGAGGAATTCCCTCACTTTCATCATTTTGGGCATAGGTTTTATGTTCATCATCAGCAAGTAGAGGAAAAGTAGCAGCCATCTGTCCATAACCCTATATTTCATGATGCATCATATAGCAGTAAATGCTCAATCGGTATAAGAGCTAATGCTACAAACAAAATCACTTCTTCTAGTACCCTTAGCATGGCCTGTGAAAGGACAAATGAACCTCAAAAACTATCTCTACTGTAGAAAAAGTACCATCTGGCAATACTATAAACAACAATTATAACACAGCACAAAGTATTAGAAGAGCTTAAAGTCTTGCAAGACCTTATAAACATACTGGTGTTTACACTCGTTTTTATGTGATCAGTGAAGATGTCTTGTGATTATGAGTAAGCATAAAGATGTATTTAATGTATAGGTATTGTCTGAAATCCATGTGCATTTTTTTAGCTTGTGCATAAGCGTTGGCTTTCGTGGTTAGTATTGTGTTGGGTTAATATTTGGAAGAAGCACAGTTTCTTGATGTTCTGGCCAGATCGTGAGGATACCGACCTAACACCAGGAATATGAGCACATACATTTATATGCAGACTACTTGTTTACTGTGTATAGCAATAGGTCGTAGGTGAGCATGTAGAAAATAACATAACGTCTTTATTTTACAATAATTGAGTGCTGGACACTGAGTTCGCATTTCCCATGCATTGGGTGATGCAGCTGTGTGTGCTTCTTAACGAAAAATACTTGTGGGCTGTGACAGCGCAAATGCTGCTGAGCACCAATTCGTGCTGCAGGAATTTGGTTTCTCGAGTATGTTGCAGAGGACTGCAGTACCTTGCGAAATGCGCTAATATACAGCTGACTGACTGTATCACGTACTGCTGTTGTACAGTGTTTCTTCGTTAGTTTATAGGTATATGTTAAGAGGTGGTGCTGACACATATATGGATACAGGATATTTGTTATTCCAGCGCTCCAGAATCACACGACAGTATTAATTTTACAATTGTCGAAATGCCACAAGTAATGAGGATAAAGGCAAGAAGCATTACATTAGTAGTGTGTGAATAAGATGAGAAATTAGGTCTGGTGGGAAACGTGGTAGTCACTATGACCACTGTGTGTGAATGGCTGAGTCGTTTGAGCATCTGCCTAATAAGCAGGAGACATGGCTTCGAGCTCCAGATAAATTTTCACTGTAATTCCTTCACGTCTCAGTATTAATTTACCACGCCGCCACTTTATGTCGTTCATACCCAACACCTTGCCCGATATATATTTTTTTATCATGTTACTAATCCTAAGTTCATACATACATCTTTAAGGTCATTCTACACTGGAATAGCACTTGGATATCACAGTCATCAGAAACGTTGCACATACAAGGAACTTCTGTTTGCTATAGGTCTCGCTATATTTTGCAAGGATGTAATACTAAAATATGAATATCCAGTGGGGAAAAAATGGTTAATGGACACTTTTCTACTGCTTACAGACAATCCATCGACTCTTTGGTGAGTAGTAAAAGTTTGTCTTTCCTTCTAGGGCACACTCTAATTGAGGCACACGCATGGATGTGTGTGATGTCCTTAGGTTAGTTAGGTTTAAGTAATTCTAAGTCTATGGGACTGATGACTTCAGATGTTAAGTCCCATAGTGCTTAGAGCCATTTGAATCATCTAATTGAGGCACTGCCATTAATTGTGTTAAAGACCATCATTCAACTAGTCATAAGTATGTGTGTTATCTTAACATAAGGTAATTCTGACATTAGGTAATTCTACCAATTTATTTATAATAGAAATTTCACCCTCTCAGTAACTCTTTATGGCTGGGAACACTTGACAAGGACTACATTTGGACATGCTAACATAGATTTTGCTGCACCCACAGTGCAGTAAATATAAAAAAAAGCCAATTGTAAGTGAGGGTAAGTTTTGTAGCTATAAACCTAGGCTTAACACATGAAAAGCAACATGAATATGGCACTGCAAGATGTGATAACAGCTGTTATACAAGACCATCTCTTACTCCTCATGAAATATTTAAAGGCAGGTAATCGCTTTGGAGATGGAATGCTGTGCCGTGGTCTTTACCGATGAAATCAGATTCAGCCAGCACACAACTGATGGTCGTTTGCACATTCAGCATAGACCTGCTGAGTGCTGTCTCATAGAGTGCATTAGTCCAAGACACGCTGGTTCCACCCCAGATCTAATGGTCTGTATTAACCTACAACTCTCATTCACCTTTGGTGATTATGGAGGGGATGCTAACAAGCAGCTGGTACATGCAGCATGTTGTTACACCCATTCCTTTGCTGTTCTTGCAACAGGAAGGCGATGTTTAGCTTCAACAGAATAATTCTCACACACACCGTGCCGCTCACACTCAACATGCTCTGCAAGATGTGCAGCAACTTCCCTGGCCAACACGATCTCTGGAGTTTTCTCCAGTCGGTGTAGGGTATGGTGGGACTCGTCAGCGAACAACTCTTACAGAACTATGTGAACAGGTCAAGCAGGCGTGGTGTGACATATCCCAGGATAGTATTCGCCATCTGTATGGTCGACTGCATGCCAGCGTCAGCGGCTGCACTGCCGCCTGTGGAGGCTACACAACATACTAATATGGGCATGTCAGCATGGGTCCATGTCTGGTACCTCAGTACCACTTACGTTACTGATCTGTAAATGTAATCATTTCATGTACTCCATATGCACTGTTGCAGCAGGAAATCTTGAGTGAATTGGAAACGTCTAAAAGGGTGTACTATTTTTTTTCCAGCAGTGTAAGTTTTCGAAATTTGTGGTAAGGACTATGGGACCAAACTGCTGAGGTCATCGGTCCGCAGGCTTATGCACTACTTAATCTAACATAAACTAACTGACGCTAAGGACAACACACACACCCATGCCCGAGGAAGCACTCAAACCTCCGACGGGGGGAGCCGCGCAAACTGTGGCAAGGTGCCTAAGTCCTCACGGCTACCTCGTGCAGCCCAGCAGTGTATTTTACGTGTACAATGTGACTGAGTGACATAGTCCAAGAAGAATTATAAAGCAGGTATATTAGGTTGAAACTATAGAGGCTTATCTTTTCTACTAGTATGTTTTGCAAGTGGTGGTTAAATTTACCGGTGTGCTCTGCACATCATTATGAAAAGTATATCAGAGGCAAAACTTACTATTCTGAATAGTAAGTTTTCTATCCATTCCATACATCGATGAGGTCTGGGACAAATAACTTCTAGTGTGCCTCTATGTGACCTATTGCTTGCAGCTGGCCTCTACTATTAGCAATTAATATTACCATGAGGAAATATATGCACTAACTATAATTCTAAAATTTTGAATTTCCTTAGATAAGGCTTGAAATGTAATACAGGTATTAACTTGGAAACATTTTCAGCATCATTGTTTTTGATTGTACATACATTGGGTCGTTATACTGGCACACAGTACAGATTTTACAAGTGCTATTAAACAGGTGAAATAACATAAAAGGCAGTACACATAATAAAACACCAGTAGATAAGCATTCTTATGTTCTTTGTTTATTTGGCTGATGTACATTCAAGGTAACTTTACTGTTTCGCATATTCATAAGTTTCCATCCAGAAGAAAGGTAATATTTTATTAAAAACGACTACTGTTTACTCCTAAACGCTGAATCTGGAACAATTTTTGTTTCTTCTGGTATACAATTGTATAATATCATGTTACCATGTGTTACACTTTTCTGACTCCATCATGTTCTGGAAAATATCTAACGGACCTTTGTTTGTCATCTGGTACTATAACTGATCCAATTGTTCTCATTTGATTAACGAGTTTGCCTGTGCTGGGGATGTGTCACACCACGCCTTCTTGAACTTTTCACATAGTTCTGTAAGAGTTGTTCGTTGACGAGTCCCACCATGCCCTACACCGACTGAAGAAAAGTTCAGAGATCGTGCTGGCCAGGGAAGATGCTACTCATCTTGCAGAGCACTTTGAGTGTCAGAGGCACGGTGTGTCTGAGAATTATTCTGTTGAAGCTAAACATCTCCAAGGACAAAGAAACATGTAACATTTGTTAGATCGATTTTAGTAAAATAAGGTTGACAAGATAAAGTTTTTTAAGCGCAGAAATTATCGTAAGAGCCCAGTGCTTCCACAGAAACCGATTCTGTAGAAAATCAATGAATGGAACTGTGTTTGGTATGTCCACATCAGAGTTTCTTTACTTGCGACAGCTTTTAATATGTGCAGACTGTAGTACGGAGTTTCCTCGACAAAGTACTTACACATATATCTCATTTCAACTCTTGCTGAACCTACATATCTAAAAATTTTGAGATACATTAGTAACCTTATGTGCAGTTTTCTAAGCTCGCTTCGATAACGTTTTTGATGGGATTTATGAAATAAAATAATGACTACACATGCGTTTTTGCATTATTTGGTTGTATAGGAAAATTAATGACATAACGTGCGCCTTAACTGAGCTGCTCCATACTTGTTTAAAATCATCATAAATATCAGCTTACGAATGGACAACCTGTAGCCTTCTGCATTTTTTATGATAGTTACTGCTGTTACACATCGGTGAGCTCTTATTAGTAGCAATCACTGACAGGTACATCTCCTGAACTGTATCGGCACGAAGTTCCGTGTTGCTGCCTTTAAAGGCCGTTACTTGTCATGACCTAAAGTTGGCGTGTTCCGTTTCCAAACTACAAAATGTTATGTAAGAAGTGGACTCATTCAGTACACAAAATTATTACATGTTAAGAAAACAGTACATAGTAAGTGCAGAGTAAATTTGTTCTTTCTTGGTTTTAAATAATTAGGTAACGGGACAAGTGTGAATATGATACTTAATATGTGGTGTTGAGGACAATAACATAAAGTGATATGAAGCCCAGTTCCTCTGTAGAGTATGAAGTCTAACTGGCACAGGTTTTCATGTGTCACAAACACGTGGCTTCAATCTGGACTCGCAAAGTCTGAATCCATTTCATAATATGTAATAACATCTTTGTTGCATTTGCGGGTATATAAACTACATTTTCTGCCACGTAATGCACAGAGCATTCGATGTTTCCCTCACCACAAAACCGGAGAAATTTACACTGCAGGCTTAGACTGACCTTGTCTGAAGAGTCCATGTATGAGGAATGTAAGTTTCTCATTGTTAGTGAACTCCTGTGAGACTGTTGATCATAAGTATTATTATCTCCCTCCTCTGTTTAACAGCTTTCATTAGCACAAAACATTCAGCAGTGTCCCTCTGCAAATAATATCAATGATATTAATAAGTATAGGAGAGTTTAATGCTCTTCATAATCGTCTAGATGCAGTTCCCACTCTGATAAATTGTTGCCCTAATTATCGTTTTGCGTCATCCTATAGTGAAGAATGGCCTCAGAATCAAAGGCTGTGCTTTACAGGCCCGCAACTTAAGAGCGCTGCAGCTTAAAGCACAAGTGTTCCGACGATAAGCAAATTTGAAATAAACTGTGAGTGACTTGTTCAGAACAATATAAATTCCCCTTTTCTCTTGTACGTGAAAGACATTCAATACCCCAAACTTTTATTGCCATGTAGTTCTAGACAATAGCTCGGTTATGAGCATAAAGTACACTCCTGGAAATGGAAAAAAGAACACATTGACACCGGTGTGTCAGACCCACCATACTTGCTCCGGACACTGCGAGAGGGCTGTACAAGCAATGATCACACGCACGGCACAGCGGACACACCAGGAACCGCGGTGTTGGCCGTCGAATGGCGCTAGCTGCGCAGCATTTGTGCACCGCCGCCGTCAGTGTCAGCCAGTTTGCCGTGGCATACGGAGCTCCATCGCAGTCTTTAACACTGGTAGCATGCCGCGACAGCGTGGACGTGAACCGTATGTGCAGTTGACGGACTTTGAGCGAGGGCGTATAGTGGGCATGCGGGGGGCCGGGTGGACGTACCGCCGAATTGCTCAACACGTGGGGCGTGAGGTCTCCACAGTACATCGATGTTGTCGCCAGTGGTCGGCGGAAGGTGCACGTGCCCGTCGACCTGGGACCGGACGGCAGCGACGCACGGATGCACGCCAAGACCGTAGGATCCTACGCAGTGCCGTAGGGGACCGCACCGCCACTTCCCAGCAAATTAGGGACACTGTTGCTCCTGGGGTATCGGCGAGGACCATTCGCAACCGTCTCCATGAAGCTGGGCTACGGTCCCGCACACCGTTAGGCCGTCTTCCGCTCACGCCCCAACATCGTGCAGCCCGCCTCCAGTGGTGTCGCGACAGGCATGAATGGAGGGACGAATGGAGACGTGTCGTCTTCAGCGATGAGAGTCGCTTCTGCCTTGGTGCCAATGATGGTCGTATGCGTGTTTGGCGCCGTGCAGGTGAGCGCCACAATCAGGACTGCATACGACCGAGGCACACAGGGCCAACACCCGGCATCATGGTGTGGGGAGCGATCTCCTACACTGGCCGTACACCACTGGTGATCGTCGAGGGGACACTGAATAGTGCACGGTACATCCAAACCGTCATCGAACCCATCGTTCTACCATTCCTAGACCGGCAAGGGAACTTGCTGTTCCAACAGGACAATGCACGTCCGCATGTATCCCGTGCCACCCAACGTGCTCTAGAAGGTGTAAGTCAACTACCCTGGCCAGCAAGATCTCCGGATCTGTCCCCCATTGAGCATGTTTGGGACTGGATGAAGCGTCGTCTCACGCGGTCTGCACGTCCAGCACGAACGCTGGTCCAACTGAGGCGCCAGGTGGAAATGGCATGGCAAGCCGTTCCACAGGACTACATCCAGCATCTCTACGATCGTCTCCATGGGAGAATAGCAGCCTGCATTGGTGCGAAAGGTGGATATACACTGTACTAGTGCCGACATTGTGCATGCTCTGTTGCCTGTGTCTATGTGCCTGTGGTTCTGTCAGTGTGATCATGTGATGTATCTGACCCCAGGAATGTGTCAATAAAGTTTCCCCTTCCTGGGACAATGAATTCACGGTGTTCTTATTTCAATTTCCAGGAGTGTAGATTATACGCAAGAGAAGATAGTGGGATGTACAGCTCTTCCAGTTAAATATTCAGTTGACCATTTTAATAGTTGAGAGCAATACTTGAAAACCTATGTCAAAACTTTAGCTATGTGCACTGATGAGCCAAAGCATTATGATCACTGGCGACTGCAACGCTGGATGCCACCTAGTGGCGTTGCGAGCACGTGATGGGGTAGAAGAAGTATGTAACCGGAGAAGACGCGGACAGGGGATCATCATAGCGGAGAAGTGGGCTGCAAGGTGGGGAAACTCGTTGAGATAAGAGACTTCGGGAAACGGCAGATTATTATTAGACAGAGCCTGTGAATGAGTAACTCGAGAACGGCGAAGTTGGAACAGTGTTCACGTCTTACTGTCGTGAACATCTGCGGAAAGAGGTAAAAGCACAGTGAAACTACCACTAAGCGCTAATTGGTTGGACGCCCAAGACTCTTCACAGAACGTGGTATTCTGAGGCTTGTCTGCTCTATAAAATAGGACTCAATGCTCGTGCACGCACAAGTGTTTCAGAGCACTCCGTTCATCGTACGTTCTTGAATATTGAGCTCTGCAGCAGACCACCTCCACGTGTTGACGTGTTGACCCAACAACATCATCAGTTAAGATTGCGCTGGGCTTGACACCATCGGTATTCGACTGTCGATCAATGGAAGCGTGTCGGCTCTTCGAGTGAATCACATTTTTTGCTACACTAGGTCGGTGGTCCTCTCCTCAAATGCCGTCATCGGGTTGACCGCCTGCTCGAAACGTGTAGCGCGTCTCGGATCCAGGTTGGTAGCAGCAGTATTACGCAATGGGAGACATTAACCAGCGCTTGCATGGCACCTGTGGCAGTAATCGAGGACACGCTGACTTCTACGAGCTACCTGCACCCCTTCATACTAGGTGTCTTCCCTGGCCGCGATGTCATGTTTCAGCAATATAATTGTCCCTGTTATGGAGCCAGAAATGTGCTACAGTGGTTTCAGCAGCATTATAGTGAACTCACATTGATGTCTCGATGACAAAATTCTCCTAACGTAAATCCTATGGAACCCACCTGTGTTGCTATCGGGCACCATCACTGCGTACGCATATCAACTGCCCGTTATTTACGCGAATTACATGGCCTCTGCTTAGACATCTAACGCTACATACTTCCACAAACCTACCAACAAACTGAAGGATCTCTTATACGCAGGACCATCGATGTATTTCGTTCCAAAGACAGACAAATAAGCTATTAAGCAGGTGGTCTTGATGTTTTGGCTCATCAGTGCAAAAGATTGTAATATTCATTAAAATATCTGCTTGTAAAATGATCATCTTCCGTTTGTTGCATCATTCTATTCCAGCATACTCGTACAAACTTTTAAGTAGTATGGGTGTGTTAAAAATTCCCTAGTAGTGAAGCATCACCTCATCTATATTGTGATTCTCCAATACGCATCGCATCAAAAAGGAATCCAATACATTTTCCAAGTTATTTTTCCAGAAAAGTGTAATCTCTCAGCGGATGTAGAAGTGTGTTCTTGGGACTGTAAATATTTTGTGGTCAGTGTGATACTGTATACAACAACCGACTTCACTGCATATTTGTAACACTAAGTAGATTAACAGCCCATTTGTCTCCTTCAGTGGTATTGAAGTCATTGGCTGTGGTAACATTATGATTACAAAGTTGAAGAAATTGTTAACTTTGCTTACCACTTAAATACGTTTATGTGCATGGTTGTGTAGTTGCTAGTGTAGTGTAACATGGGTTATTCTTGAGAACGACCCATGTTTCACTGAATACGCTCGTGCTGGCAAAAGATGGCAGTGTCTTCTATAAATATTTTGCCTATTGGGAAAAATCCACTGTGCCTATCCCAATCAGAAGTCTGTGCAGATGGTGCGCATGCAGTGAAATAACACAGAAGGGGAAAGGTGCAGTGTGGTGAACATGGTAACACTTGCTGGTCGTGGACATCTATTCCTTGACAATGTCCCTTGAAAGCGTCAAGAACACCTCAGAGGAAACAGACATAATACACTGTAAACGCTCAAGACAAATGAAGAGTGTAAATCTCAAATCTTAAGCTGAGTTCAGTGTGGTCAGACGTATTGAATGACGATTCGATGTTATCAGTCATTCATAATTGGATCTGTTTTCACGATTAATGTACAGTCTTAGACATAAAAACTGACCGCAGGCTGGCCGCCACAAACTAAGTCCGAGGCGTTCACTTAAGGTGGCCAATAAAACCGACCGCCACTGACAACGCTAAGCCCTGCCATCTGCACACTCTGGGAACACTGTAAGACACTGAAGTGTCAGAAGGAAGTGTTGTCTACTTTCGAGATGTTGTCGTGTTGTTGAGCCCATGGTCTAGTGGTAATCGTCGTGCATTTTAATCTTCTAGTTGCGTGGTCGCGTCCAACCGTATCTCCCTCTTTTACCGTGTTTCGGCCCTCGTCTGAAGTTATGACTCTGATTAAACATAGAAGATAATTCGTTTCACATTCTAGTAATAACAACTACTTCGAGAAACAATTTCGCAGGACAGCTCGTGGCTTACGCTCGAGCGTTTCCTCGCGCTGCAGCGGCTACCGGCCACCGGCCAGGCGCCACCCGCCGCCTGAAATCCGGCACCGCCCAGGTGAACGCGGCACGACGCTGACAGTTATGTGTCAACTGTCATTTTCGAATTTCAAGTTCTAGTTATCAACTTGCAGTTAAGCATTGGACTTTGCATACTTGAAAATCATGAACTACAGTTAAGCGTTGCAAAGTTGGGTTGCAAGTGGTAAAAGGTGTAATATCTGCTACACAATATTTGCTTTTGGTATAATAGAGGGATGAATGCAAAGGAGGCAGCTCGAAAGATTTGAACTGTGTGTAGAGCGAGTGTTTTTGGGACAGATATATTCTTGTTTCAGTGAAGATCGTTGTGGTAGGAATGACTTTCCACATTAAGGAGATCTCGACTACCGATATAAGTGATGTATTACCATTCAACTATCATGCTACATTTGCATTCGACAGGCAAGGGTCAGAAGTCTAGTGTAGGAGTACAGCATGCTCTAAAACGAAAGAACAGGAATCAACGGCATGACTGTTTTCGCAGTTTTGCTTGAACATCTTCAGGTCGCTGATTCAGCATTCCTACTCAATACTGTACTGGTGACGAGCTATGATGTCTTTATCATTAACTTCCTAAGAAGAAATGAAAGGCTGAGCCCTACCAAAGAGTAGATTGAAATAATATTTTCCATCTGATAGCTCCCAAATTGTCTTTTACACTACGAACTCTTCCCCAAGGGTGTGTCCATCACGGCTGGAATTTTTTCCCAACAACTGAGACACCTTTCGGTCGTAGTGTAAAAGAATCGAGCGACAAAACTACATTTCGTGTGCTAGTGCATGATAACGGCTGTGTTGATTTGAGAAACAAAATTATGCAGGAGATTGATAGGGAAGTCATCTCTCATGCACTTGTATTGATAGGGAAGTCATTTCTCAGGCACTTGTCACTTTGATCGTATACTCGTGAACTTTCACCTTTCCCGCTCTTGATCGATTAGCTGTCAAGGCAATTTTCATCACTCCGTCTGGAGACAAAGTCGAGGAGAATAAGTTTACACACAGCCAATGTACACAGAAGCCAGACCATGAGAACAACACAAAAAGGCGACGGCACTTGAAAAAGAAGAGTAAAAGCCTACAGCAAACTGACATATGCCCCACGCATTGTATTCTACTCATGGCGTGACAATCAAGTCGCCATACACGCACACAAAAGGGAAACACCACTCTGGCATGACCTTTGGTGTTGATAAGTCTCTAAAATTAAATTTTTCTAAATAAATGAGTTGGTCAGTTTCAAGATCTGTCATGCCACAAGAACTAAATTTTAAATGTGCCACAAAAACTTGTTGGATCGCAGACAATTTATGGTACATTAGATGATAATAACCTGTTATACAGGGGTTTTAGTTTTCTGTCAGTAGTATTATAGATGCAATAATGGACAAAAAGCTGCAGTGAAAGACTTTTTCATTTTTCATTTCGACTTTTTATTTGGACAAATACCTTACGTATAAATTCCTTACATAAAATTACATTCTTATACACTACATTTGATGTCTGGATGTGTGTCACAGACACACATATATTTTCTGCTTGTTCGACATATGGAAAAATAATGTAGAGTTGACCATGTGAGACGAGAAACAGGGTTCCTTCCCTAGAAATGTCGGGCCCTGAGCCTTATTGATTGTCATACTATAAAGTAATTTCACAGGAAAATGTTATCTTTTAAAAGAAAATGGCGTGTGAGTTTACGTTGGTAGGAGTCTTGGTAGGAACACTGAGTTTCCTTTTTGTTTACCAGTTAATGTTAGTGCTTCAATAATATTATGAAGTTGTTGTTTGACACACAATCTTGTGCCATTACATAAGATGGGTGAGTTAATATTTCTTACCAGCATTACTGGCGATCGAATTTTCAGTTTCAGTCTATGCAAAGGCATTTAATAAGTTTAAGAATTCGGTTGTGAAGTTGACAGTTTCTTCTTGATCCATTATTGTAACTACTGATTTATATACTGTTTCTGCTACTGGAATAACCTTCTGTATTTGCTGCACTACGTCATTCTTGGTGTTACAATTGATCACTCACACAGCCAATCTTTACTTAGCTAGTTCATTTCTATAGATGGATACACTTTGTCAATAATTGTCCCTCAGCTTCTGACATACCGCATAATTCTAGTGTTAAAATAAGCTTTCCAGAGTAAAGATCAAGAGGGTAAGGACCATATGCAATTTTCAATAAATTTTTGGCAAATATGTGAGCTCTTGGATCTCCTGTCATTATTGCATGCGTATTTTATTTCAAATATAACTTTTCAAACTTATTCCAAAATATTAATCTCTATAAACTTGCATTTATTTCGTCTGCTGGTGTTGATTTTGGAATTACTGGTAATGTTTGCCGGAAGTCTCCTGATAGTAGCAATAAAACTCCTATCATTAATAGGCAACTGTACATTCATCTCATATAATCATTTTGCATCCCATTAATAGTTTACCATACACTGAAGATCTCATTGTATCACTGACTGCAAACTCTAGGCAGAGATTACACCAGGAAATTTGTGTTGGCAGCACACATTTATAATTATATTAGCATTAAAATTTTTGCCATCCACAACCACCCACATCCATCCACTGTGACAAAAACATCATAGTGCATAATGTGAGACTTACAGCTACTCCCATAAATAAAATAAATTGGTCTGCTGTGAAGAGTTTTGGCAACAAAATGAAACATGCAGACACACACACACACACACACACACACACACACACATATATATATATATATATATATATATATATATATATATATATATATATATATATATATATTGCCACATAGAAGAAAGTTTATTCAGCACTTGCACATACAAAAGCGCGAAGCGGACTGCCTCTGGCCAGAACACATATAGTATAGTACATACACAGCTACAGAACATTCCAGTACAATGCATCTTGACATTTGTGGATAGTTCTGCAATGTACTCGAACCGAATATAGAAGTTAAAATTGTACAGTCCAGGTGCCCTCCATGCAACAGTTTAGTACCATAGCCTCTACACCACGGTGCCACTCAGCTTCTTCTGTGACATTCCTCCCTGCTTAAGTGAACAGCGTCTTGGTGTTACGGCGTGCTAGTCGGGAAACGAGTCATCGGTGCTGCATACTCCGACTTCTGATGGCTGATGTTCTCCCTGCGATGATCTTCTTACAACTCCTTTTGCCGATACGCTCTTCGTCACCTTTCCGCTTGTTGCCTGTCGCTGGAGCTTCGAATTTACCCTGAGTGGCAGGATCCTTGTAGGGCTTCATTCGAAGAGTGTGGACCGTATCTCTGATCATTCGGCGTCTCGCGTCGGGGTCAAAATCTTCAACCTCATAAGTAACATCAGACAACTGTCTTACAACTTTATAAGGTCCAAAGTATCGCCTGAGGAGCTTCTCAGAGAGATCAACCTTCCGTACAGGAGTGAAGATCCAGACGAGGTCAGAAGGCTGGTAGACAACAAGGCTATGGCTCGCGTCATACCTTCAGAGATGGTTTTATGGAGCCTGCAGCGTGCACAGTCGAGCTACACTAATAGCCATTAAAATTGCTACACCAAGAAGAAATGCAGATGATAAACGGGTATTCATTGGACAAATATATTATACTAGAACTTACATATAATTACATTTTCACGCAGTTTAGGTGCATAGATTCTGAGAAATCAGTACCCAGAACAACCACACTTGGCCGTAATAACAGCCTTGATACGCCTGGGCATGAAGTCAAACAGAGCTTGGATGGCGTGTACAGGTACAGATGCCCATGCAGCTTCAACACAATACCACAGTTCATCAAGAGTAGTGACTGGCGTATTGTGACGAGGCAGTTGCTCTGCTACCATTGTCCAGACGTTTTCAATTGGTGAGAGATCTGGAGAATGTGCTGGCAAGGGCAGTAGTAGAATTTTTTCTGTATCCAGAAAGGCCCGTACAGGATCTGCAACATGCGGTCGTGCATTATCCTGCTGAAATGTAGGGTTTTGCAGGGTTTGAATGAAGGGTAGAGGCACGGTCGTAACACATCTGAAATGTAACGTCCACTGTTCAAAGTGCCGTCAATGCGAAAAAGTGGTGACCGAGACGTGTAACCAATGCCACCCCATACTATCACACCAGGTGATACGCCTGTATCGTGATGACGAATACACACTTCCAAATTGTTCAAATGGCTCTGAGTACTATGCGACTCTCAATTTCTGAGGTCATCAGTCCCCTAGAACTTATAGTCTGGGAGACGAGTCTTTGGTATTGACAGCTCGGTAGCGTCTTTCCGTTGCCTAGCGACCGCAGGCAGGCAGCCAATGACGGCCTGACTTTGAGCGGGTGGCAAGGGCCACGTTGCCGCTCTGAAACCTGGTCGCGCGCGCTTATGAAACTTACCAGTGTCTCGCGTGCAGGCGGTGCGGTCGTTCGTCGTTTGTCTGAAGTTGAATTAGCAGTTTATTTCGTTTTTGTTGTTTTTAGTGTTTCTTTGTTTATGTTTCGTTGTAAACAATGTCTAGTGCGGCGGGTAGTACCAGCCCAACACAAGAAATGAAACGGAGGAAGAAAAGTGTGCTACACACCCAGTCCCGTGAATTCGTGTGCTCTGTGAGGGATTACTTTGAGAAAGAAAAGGACAAAGGTTGGCCCTTAATTCCTGTTGTTCAGGTTGTGAAGAGAACTGCAGGAGCATTGAAAATAAGTAAGAACACTGTTGTAAAGATAGGGAAAGAACAGTATAGTGTAGATTGTGACGAGAGTGGCACAACAAAGCTGCACACACCAGGAAAGAAGCGACCGAGAAATAAGCAGGTGACAGCTTTGGACGATTTTCAGAAAGACGCTATTCGTCGTCATATATACAGCTATTATAAGAGAAGTGAACATCCCACTCTATCTAAATTACAGGTGTCGCTTCAGAAAGACGATCTTTTTAAAGGGAGCAAATTTTCATTGCGTACAGTGTTGAAAGACATAGGCTTCAGCTATTCACAGTTTAACGGACGCAAAATATTAATGGAAAGGCAGATGTAGTTGCATGGCGGTGCAGATTTCTGCGCAGGATCATGGGTGTGGAATTCGAAAGTATAGTGTGGTTAGATGAAACTTGGGTCAATGTCAGCCATTCTTTACGTAGAGGCTGGCATGATGGAACGCCTGAGGGGACAATGGCAGTGCCTGTTGGCAAAGGAGGGCGTATTATTGTCTTACATGCAGGAACATCGAAAGGTTTTGTGCCAAACTGCTTGAAAATGTTTCGGTCAAAAAAGACGGGAGATTACCATGAAGAAATGAGCAGTGTAGTGTTTCAAGAATGGTTCGAGACATCGCTTATGACGAATCTGACAAGTCCATCAGTGATTGTTATGGACAATGCGCCTTATCATTCCGTTGTTCACGATAAGGCACCAACCTTGGCAACAAAAAAAGACGATATCATTCAGTGGTTGAAACGGCGAAAAGTAGATTTCAGAGAATATTTAAGGAAGGCGGAACTGCTCGAAATTGTGGCACAAAAGAAACCCCAATTTGCAACATATGTAATTGACGAGATTGCTAAAAGGCACGGGCATGAAATCGTTCGGCTTCCTCCATACCACTGTCACTTCAATGCAATTGAAGGAGTGTGGGCGCAGATAAAAAATTACATTGCTGCAAACAATAAAAAATTCACGATCTCTGAAGTGGAAACTCTCCTTCCAGCAGCTATCAATAAAGTGACAAGCGAGGCGTGGACTAAAATGGTAAACAGCACTGCAAGTGCCATCAGAGAGGCGGCCAAAACCGAAGGGGTTGTGGAAGAATGCATCGAAAATTTAGTTATACATCTGGGAGAGAACACTGATAGTTCGAGTAGTGCTGAGGAAGACAATGTCAAATCAGATTCTGACAGTGATGTGAGTGGTGTTTTTCCATTACAGTAACTACAACGTATTCAGGAATGTAAGGAGGGAGTTTGCTATCGATCTACAACCAGATCATCATATTGTGAGTACTTTCTTCAGATTATAACTCTTAATACACTGACCAATTATTCTGTAGCTTGTAGTAGAACAAATTAATAATGCTAATACTTAACAATGGAAACCAAAACTGCTAATGTTCAACAACTTGCGAAAATAGTTTTCATTTCAGTTGTGAAGTTTAACAAATAACTTTATTATGTTTCAGCATCTTAGATACTTGTACTAAATAGCTCTTATCAGTTTTCGAGTTAATATATTTCAAGCATCAACTTTAAATAAATTCACGCGTACCAATACGACTTGTATTTTGTCTCGCTTTTATTTCTGCTGCTAGAGAATGCGTGTAGCAGACAGGGCGCCGCGTGCTGTGTGCCATATTCGGCAACAGCGCCGTCTGCCCGCCGGAACTGTCAGTATCAATCACTCGTCTCACGGACTATAGAACTACTTAAACCTAACTAACCTAAGGACATCACACACATCCATGCCCGAGGCAGGATTCGAACCTGCGACCATAGCGGTCGCTCAGTTCCAGACTAAGGCGCCTAGAACCGCTTGGCCTCCGCGGCTGGCATACACTCTTCCAATGTGCGTTCACCGCGATGTCACCAAACACGGATGCGACCATAATGATACTGTAAACAGAACCTGGATTCATCCGAAAAAAATGACGTTGAGTACACCATAGCAGGTGCTCCTGTCTGTTATGCAGCGTCAAGGGCAACTGCAGCCACGGTCTCCGAGCTGATAGTCCATACTGCTGCAAACGCCGCCGAACTGTTCGTGCAGATAGTTGTTGTCTTGCAAACGTCCCCATCTGTTGACTCAGGGATCGACACCCGGCTGCACCATCCGTTACAGACGTGCGGATAAGATGCCTGTCATCTCGACTGCTAGTGATACGAGGCCGTTGGGATCCAGCACGCGTTCCGTATTCCCCTCCTGAACCCACCGATTTCATATTCTGCTAACAGTCATTGGATCTCGACCAACGCGAGCAGCAACGTCGCGATACGATAAACCGCAATCGTGATAGGCTACAATCCGACCTTTATCAAAGTCGGAAACGTGATTGTACGCATTTCTCCTCCTCACACGAGGCATCACAACAACGTTTCACCGGGCAACGCCAGGCAACTGCTGTTTGTGTATGAGAAATCGGTTGGAAACTTTCCTCATGTCAGGGCGTTATAGGTGTCGCCACCGGTGCCAACCTTGTGTGAATGTTCTGAAAAGCTAATCATTTGCATATCACAGCATCTTCTTCCTGTCGGTTAAATTTCCCGTCTGTAGCACGTCATCTTCGTGGTGTAGCAATTGTAATGGCCAGTAGTGTAACTGCTGAGCTTCCTCAGCTCTGGTTAACGCCTGGCGGATGTAGTCGTCGTCCACGTCCATTGTCGTAGTCGCCTCACGCCCATGCACCAGAAAACCATGCTGTAAATCCTGTGGTGTCTTGTTTGGTGGTCTTGTAGCCAAACGTCACGAAAGATATCGCCTCATCCCAGTTGCTATGCTCAACATTGACGGACATTGATAGCACGTTGGGCAAGGTCTTATTAAGACGTTCAATAAGCCCTTCATCACATGACAACCGCCTACTATTCTTAAACTAACGGGCTTACTGAACGCCTTAATGTCATGTGATGAGTAATGTTGCACCGACGGTTTATTTCTGTCACAAGATTCGATTGAAAAACTTTCCCTCGATCCCTAATTAACGACCTTAGGGCACCATGTTTTAATACAATGTCATCTACGGTGAAATTGGCTGCCTCGGATGCTTCGGCTGTTTTCACGGTTTTTGTAATAGCGTAGCGTGTCGTATAATCAGTGCAAGCAAAAAATCCATCTATTGCCACTAACAGACGTTGGAAATCGTCAATCCCAACACGCTGGAAAGGCGTTTCGGCTGGTGGTTTCAATGCTTCAAATTGGACTTAACTTCTGCGGTCATCAGTCCCCTATAACTTAGAACTACTTAAACCTAACTAACCTAAGGACATCACACACATCCATGCCCGAGGCAGGATTCGAAACTGCGACCATAGCATCAGCTGGTGGAATTGGTATGAGTCAGCCAGGTGGTTTCTGAGGAACTGCCTTTCTCCTCTGGCATTCTCTACAGTGCGACACATAGTGACGGACGGTCCTAAATAAACGTGGCCAGAAAAATCTCTTGCGACTTCTATCGTAGGTCTTAATAAATTCTAAATGTACGGCCTCAGATGTGTCATGTGTTGTAACTGCGACCGGGACGGTCGTGGGGTTGCAATGACGGAAAGCGCGGCGGGACCCGCGGAGAGGCCCGCGAACAACAACACAACGGGAGAGGACGGACACGACCAATGAAGGACAGAACGAATACAACAAGATCGAACAACGGAGTCACAAGGAAACAAACACGGCCACTTGTACTCAGAGCAAGGAAGTAAACTGTCTAACGTGAGGCGAGGTGTCAACGGACGTAAGCGTGATTAGACTGGCTGGCTGAGCGAGAGGCAGGCGCTTAAGTACGCTATCGGGGGCGCCGCTATTGGTCGCTGGAACCAAATGTTCCACTGTGGCGCCCTCACACTAAAAGCGGGCCAGGAGGCGCGCGCCGCCACAGCTTAAGGCGCGATGGTGCAGAGACCTCTATCGGTCTTCGACGTCCATGACGTCTGGCGCGAATTCAAATTCTGTGGCATGCGGTACTAGATACTTCCCCCCTGAAACTTGCACGTAGGGGCGGAAACACCACGGTCGGTGCCGAGGTGGGCGGCAGTGAAAAGAGGAACTGGGCGTATCAACCGCAATTGGCGGGGAGGAAGGGACGCCCGAGGTATCCATGACAGCTGATCCAGAGTCCTGGGCGGGGGAGTGAGCCCCCGATCCACACGGAGGCGGAGAGGGCTGGCGGCAGGCCCGTGGGGAGATGGCAACCAGGGGCTGGGACAGTGACTCGAGGACCACGTCTGTACCCGAAGGAGTTAGGGAGAGAGGCGGCGGCGCGAGTCCCGTGGCAGCACGAGGGTGGAGCTGATTATGATGGCGGCGCTCCAACCATTTCGACGTCTGCACCGACGTCACACGCCGCCCATGGGCCGCGATGACTGGCGGGTGTCCAACCCGCCTTGCTCTCGTATTCGCGGCCCCACACAGCCGTGCAAGCGGCATACCGCTGCGAGGGCCGGGAGTGGGGGTGGGAGGAAGATGGCATCAGCAAATGGAGCAGGATCCGCGGCTGTTGCCCATGAAGGAGCTCCGCTGGACTGCGTCCGTCAATTGGCATAGTGCGATAGGTGCTCAAAAACAGGGTGAGGGCCGACGTGGTTGGACATGTGTCAACCGCCTTAGTCAACTGGTGTTTAAAAGTGCTGACATGCCTCTCCGCCAGTGGAAAGGGGGCTACGGATATGTCTGATGCCGTTGGCCTGATAGAAGTTGTGGAAAGAGGACGCTGTGGATTGGGGACCATTATCGGAGACCAATTTGTGTGGCAGGCCCTGAATGGTGATAACCTGGGCCAGGGCCATGAGTGTATCCTCCGTGGTGGTGG
This sequence comes from Schistocerca nitens, assembly GCF_023898315.1. NCBI lineage: Eukaryota > Metazoa > Arthropoda > Insecta > Orthoptera > Acrididae > Schistocerca > Schistocerca nitens. The sequence goes on from NC_064624.1 coordinate 27,903,630, forward strand.
ATGCCATGTGGAAAACATATGGGTATTTGGAGTAGGCATCAATGATGAGTAACCACATGGACCCCAAAAATGGGACCGCAAAATCGATATGGATGCGATCCCAGGGCCAGTGAGCCACAGGCCAGGGGACTCGCCTGGTGATGCTCACAGACAGTGCACCCATAGAACAGGCGCTCAATATCGCCATCGATTCCGGGCCAATACACATGCCGGCGAGGCAAAACTTTCATACAGGACATACCCCAGTGCCTGCAGTGTAACAAACTGAGCACCTGAAGCCGCAGTTCCAGAGGGATGACCACCCGGTGGGCATCTGTGGCCAACAGAAGGACATCATCGACCACGGAGAGCCTGTGGGACAGGTGGCGCCAGGGGCTGAAATTGGACTGCATCCGCCGAGTAACATAGGATGGCCACCCGTGGACCACGTAGTTGAGAACCAGCCGCAAGACAGGCTCATGGCGTTTCTAACGGACAAAGTCAATGCCCGGGACACATTACCGCAACAGCTTCAGAGTCCTAGGGTGTCTGATACTTTCCCACGTCCGCCGTCGTTTCCACCATGTGAGTAGCCATAAGAGGCAGACTGTCCAGCGCATCCCAGCGGGTGGATTCAATATGAAAGCAGAGGACCTCCTGTTGGTCAGAGGCAGGATCGGGGCCAGCTGGGAGACATGACAAAGCGTCCACATTAGCATGGTGGCCGGTGGTCTTATAACGGATGGTGTAAGCATAATTACGTAAATACAATGCCCAGTGCTAGAGACGTTGAGCTGTCCGCTTGGGAAGGTGAGGGTGGGGTTCTAAAAGTGTTACCAAGGTTTAATGGTCCGTCAGGAGGGTGAACTTTGCTCCAAAGAGATAGGTGTGAAATTGTTGGACGGCGAACACGATCGCTAGGGCCTCCTTTTCAATCTGGGAGTAGTTCCGTTGTGCTGGGGTCAACGTCTTAGAGGCATAAGCGATGGGCTGTTTGGAGCCATCGGCATCCTGCTGCGCGAGGATGGCCCAAATGCCATATGCCAATGCATCAGCTGCCACAACCAAGAGGCGGTCCAGAGAGAAGGGAGTAAGGCAAGGGGCAGACTTCATAATCGCCTTTAAACAGAGAAAAGCCTGGTCACAGGCAGGAGTCCAAACAAAAGGTACCCCCTTGCGACACAAGTGATTGAGGGGTTGAGCAACAGAGGCAGCCTGGGGCAACAACTTTAACAACTTGCCCAAAAACACCTGCAGTTCAGATAAGTCCTTGGGACGAGGAAGGGCCTCAATAGCCGTGACATTACGACCCGAAGGGCGAATGTCATCTTTGCTAAGCCAGTGGCCTAAGTATTCCACTTCTGGTTGAAAAAAACAACACTTGTCCAGCCGACAGCAGAGACCAGCAGACTGCAGAGCGTGAAATAAGGCGCTGAGGTTTTGCAAATGTTCCTGATGGGAACGCCCGGTGACGAAGATGTCATCCAGATAGTTCATACATGCAGAGATAGGCTGTGTAAGCTGCTCCAGGAATCGCTGGAAAATGGCTGGCGCCGAAGTGACACCAAAGGGAAGGTGCCTGTACTTATACAATCTGAAAGGCATGTTGATAACCATGATGTTCTGAGATTCGGCATCAAAGGGCAACTGGGGGTATGCCTCAGCCAGGTCGATCTTTGAAAAATACTCACCCCTGGCAAGCTTGGAAAGGTCTTCTTGTCAGGGAATGGGGTAAGTGTCATCGAGGGATTGAGCACTGACTGTAGGGCCAAAGGGACCCATTGGGTTTCCGTATGACCACCAGTGGTGTCGCCCATGCACGGTAAGTTTCAGGCTCCAGCACGCCAGCGGCCTGAAGCCGATCAAGTTCCTGCTTGACCGCGGGCCGTAAGGCCACTGGAAGGAGCTGGGCCTGGAAAAAGCGAGGCTGCGCATCAAGCCTTAGGGTGATGTGCGCTTGAGAGCTGGAAGCACATCCCAGATCCGACGCAAAAGCGGAGCACAGATCGTCCAAGTCCTGAAAGGGAACAGCCGTGGAAATGACCTTAACTTCATCAGAAACTGAAAAGCCAAACAGTTGAAACGCATCCAGGCCAAAAATATTCGAAGCCGACGGATGGTCGACGACAAAGAGGGTAAGGAGCCGGGGAACACGCTTGTACGTCGCCTGGACGACGAACTGCCCACAAAGGGGAATGGAACCGTCTCCGTAGGCGACCAAACGGCGAGAGGGAGGCAACAACGCAGGAGAGCCCAGCCGAGTATATGTCGCCGTATTAATCAGGGAGACGGTGGCCCCAGTGTCGACCTGAAAACTGACACCCTCTGTGAAAATGCGGAGCGTGAGGAGAAGCTTCCTAGCTGACGGGTCATCCTGTGGGATGACCGATTGCAGAGGGGCAGGACTGGATCGAGTCGAGCGACTACGACAAACCGATCGGATGTGGCCCTCCTTGTTACACAGCGTGCACGTTTTCCAGTTGTGGGGACAATCAGCCCCCGAATGGGCAGTAAAGCACTGTGGGCAAGATGGAAGTGGGCCGCGCGACTGGCGACGAGGGGCGACCGAAGGCGCCGACCCCATGGAGACGTCGGAACACGAGGAGTCCCGACGGCGCTGCCCTCTGTCGGCCGGGCCACGTCGACGTCGCGAGGGCGGAACCCGCCGTGACGCGTGATCGCTGCCACCTGCTGTCGTGCCATAAGACGCTTGTTAGCCGCTTGAGCAATTTCAAAGGAGTGGTTGTCCAGTTTGAACGCAACAGTACAGACCTCAGGGTGGGGAGCCAGCTCAACCACCACATCCCGGATCAGGGAGTCTGCATACAAAGCCTTACACTGCTGACGTGGCACGTAAAATCACATCTACGGCTGAGACCCTGCAACTCCGTTACCCAGGAACGATACGATTGACCAGGCTGTTTATGGTACTGGTGGAATTCCAGCCAAGAGGCGACTACATGGTAGCGTTGAGAATAATAGTTTGTCAGCAAAAGGTATAGAACCACAGGATCGGACAACGGTGCCGACTTGCGGAGAAGAAAGATCGTGTCAGGGCCAAGACAGAAACAACGACCACTGCAAGGAGTCGTCCGTGACTTGAAAAGCCGTGAAATGTTGTTTCAGCCGATTTAAGTAGGGTTCCCAGTCCTCTTTAGCGTCATTAATGGGTGGAAACGACGGCGGACGTGGGAAAGCATCAGACACCCGAGGACTCTGAAGCTGTTGCGGTAATGAGTCCCGGGTATCGACTTTGTCCGTTAGCAACTGCAGCGAGTTTTGTAAGATGTCTAACTGGAGCTGCTGCTGCTGCATGAGCTGCTGCTGTTGCTCCAGCAGACAGAACAACTTCGCCTCCATACCAACAACGACCACCGTTTACCTCGTCGCCAAAATGTTGTAACAGCGACCGGGACGGTCGCGGGGTAGCAATGACGGAAAGCGCCGCGGGACCAGCGGAGAGGCCCGCGAACAACACAACGGGAGAGGACGGACACGACCAATGAAGGACAGAACGAACGGAGTCACAAGGAAACAAACACGTCCACTTGTACTCAGAGCAAGGAAGTAAACTGTCTAACGTGAGGCGAGGTGTCAACCGACGTACACGTGATTAGACTGGCTGGCTGAGCTAGAGGCAGGAGCTTAAGTACGCTATGGGGGGGGGAGGGGGAAGGCGCCGCTATTGGTCGCTCGAGCTAAATGTTCCACTGTGGCGCCCTCACACTAAAAGCGGGCCAGCAGGCGGGCTTCGCCACAGCTTACGGTGCGATGGTGCAGAGATCTCTATGGGTCTTCGACGTCCATGACGTCTGGCATGGATTCAAATTCCGCATCGCACGCTACCAGATCATGGAATTGCTGTAGAACATTTAAGCGCATGTGTTTAGGAATCACTCGAAGCCACCTCTTTCCAAACGTATCAAAGTTTTTCTTGCATAGTCGGCCGGAGTGGCCGTGCAGTTCTAGGCGCCACAGTCTGGAGCCGAGCGACCGGTAAGGTCGCAGATTCGAATCCTGCCTCGGGCATGGATGTCTGTGATGTCCTTAAGTTAGTTAGGTTTAATTAGTTCTAAGTTCTAGGCGAATGATGACCTCAGAAGTTAAGTCGCATAGTGCTCAGAGCCATTTGAACCATTTTATTGCAAAGTTTTCCATTAAGTACCTGAAATTGTCCTTTCACGTCCTCTGACCGATGTAAGGCAAGCATAATTTGAGATATCTTGGCGTTCTTCTTCTGCTCAGCAGAGAGATCCTGGAGTGCATCTACATCTACATCTACATGGTTACTCTGCAATTCACACTTAAGTGCCTTGCAGAGGGTCCATCGAACCATTTTCATACTAGTTCTCTACCATTCCATTCTCGAATGGCGCACGGGAAAAAGGTTCAAATGGTTCAAATGGCTCTGAGCACTATGGGACTTAACATCTATGGTCATCAGTCCCCTAGAACTTAGAACTACTTATACCTAACTAACCTAAGGACAGCACACAACACCCAGCCATCACGAGGCAGAGAAAATCCCTCACCCCGCCGGGAATCGAACCCGGGAACCAGGGCGTGGGAAGCGAGAACGCTACCGCACGACCACGAGATGCGGGCAGGGGAAAAAGGAACACCTAAATCTTTCCATTCGAGATTTCTCTTATTTTATTATTATTGTCTTACGTAGGTGGGTGCCAACGAAATATTTTCACATTCAGACGAGGAAGTTGGCGATTGAAATTTCGTAAATAGATCTCGCCGCAAAGAAAACCGCCTTTGTTTCAGTGCCTGCCAAGCCAGTTCGAGTATCACATCAGTGACACTCTCACCCCTATTGCATGATAACACGAAACGAGCTGCCCTTCTTTGCAATTTTTCGATGTCCTCCGTCAATCCTACCTGGTAAGGATACCATACAGTGCAGCAATATTCCAGCAGAGGACGGACTAGTGTAATGTAGGCTGTCTCTTTGGTGGGCTTGTCGGATCTTCTAAGTGTTCTGCCAACAAAGAACAGTCTTTGTTTAGCCTTCCCCACAATATTACCTATGTGGTCTGTCCAATATAAGTTACTCGTAACTGCAATTCTGAGGTATTCAGTCGAACTGACAGCCCTTAGATTTGCGCGATTTATCGTATACCCAAAATTATCGAATTTCTTTTGTACCCATGTGTATGACCTCGCACTTTTCTTTGTTTAATGCCAGTTGCCACTTTTCGCACCATATGGAAATTCTCTCTAGATCATTTTGTAATTGTAGTTGATCGTCTGATGACTTTACTAGACGGTAAATTACAGCGTCATCTGCGAACAGTCTACGGGGGCTGCCCAGATTATCACCTAGGTCCTTTATGTAAATCAGGATCAGCAGGGGGCCTGTGACACTACCTTGCGGAATGCCAGATATCGCTTCTATTCTACTCGATGATTTACCGCCTATCACTACGAACCGTGACCTCTCTGAGAGGAAATCACAAATCCAGTCACCAACTGAGACGATACTCCATATGCATTCAATTTGATTAATAGTCGCTTGTGAGGAACGGTATCAAAAGCCTTCTGGAAACTTAGGAATATGGAATAGATCTGGGATCCCTTGTCGACATTACTCATTACTTCATTGGAATAAAGAGCTAGCTGTGTTGCACAAGAGCGATATTTTCTAAATCCGTGTTGGTTATGTATCAATAAGTCATTTTCTTCAAGGTGATTCATAATGTTCGAGTACAGTATATGCTCCAAAATCCTACTGCAAATTGAGGTCAGTGATATGGTTCTGTAATTCAGTGGGTTACTCCTATTTCCTTTCTTGAATATTGATGAGACCTGTGCTATTTTCCAGTCTTTAGGAACAGACATTTCGTCAAGTGAGCGGTTGTATATGATTACTAAGAAAGGCGCTATTGTGTCTGAATCCTCTGAAAGGAACCTGACTGGTATACCATATGGACCAGAAGACTTGCCTTTCTTAAGTGATTTGATTTGTTTCGCAACACCTAAGATATCTACTTTTAAGTCAGTCATGCAAACATCTGTTCTGGTTTCGAATTCTGGAATATTTACTTCGTCTTCTTTCGTGAAGGAATTACGGAAAGCTATATACAGTAACTCCGCTTTAGTAGCACCATCATCGGTAACATTTCCATCGCTATCGCTCAGTGACGGTATTGACTGTTTTTTTTTTTCCACTGGTGTACTTCACATACGACCAGAATCTCTTTGGGTCGTTGTTGTTGTTGTGGTGGTCTTCAATACTGAGACTGGTTTGATGCAGCTCTCCATGCTACTCTATTCTGTGTAAGCTTCTTCATCTCCCAGTACCTACTGCAGCCTATATCCTTCTGAATCTTCTTAGTGTATTCATCTCTTGGTCTCCCTCTACGATTTTTACCCTCCATGCTGCACTCCAATACTAAATTGGTGATCCCTTGATGCCTCAGAATATGCCCTGCCAACCGATCCCTTCTTCTAGTCAAGTTGTGCCACAAACTCCTCTTCTCCCCAATTCTATTCGATACCTCCTCATTAGTTATGTCATCTAGCCGTCTAATGTTCAGCATTCTTGTCTTTGGGTTATATACCATATTTTGAGACAATGTTTCATTGTGGAAACTATTAAAGGCATCTCGCGTTGACGTCCGCACTAAATTCCTATCTTCTGTGAAACTTAGGCAGTTTTGGGGATTTTGCGTTCTTCTGAATTTGGCATGCTTTCTTCGTTGCTTCTGCAACAGTGTTTTGACGTGTTTTGTGTACCATGGTGGATCAGTCCCGTCTCTTATTAAATCATGTGGTATGAATCTATCTATTACTGTCGATACTGTATTTTTTGAATTTGAGCCATATCTGGTCTATACTTTAATAATTAGCTTGGAAGGAATAGAGACTCTCTCTTAAGAAGGCATCAAGCGAATTTCTATCTGCTGTTTTAAATAGATATATTTAGAGTTTATTTATAGTAGTTTTGGTTGATATGGTTTTGAACCTCGCTACAATGACCTAGTGTTTAATAATCCCTGTATCTGCTATAACCCTCTGTATTAGATCAGGATTATTTGTGGCTAAGAGGTCAAGTGTGTTTCCGCAACTATTTACAATCATGTGTGGGCCCAGGAACTAATTGTTGAAATTAATTCTCAGAGAAAGCATTTAGTTCAATTTCGGAAGATGTTTTCTACCACTGGATTTGAACATGTATTTTCGCCACCAAATCGAGGGTAGATTGAAGTCTCCACCAATTATGAGTGGGGTACTTATTTGTAATGAGATTCAAGTTTTCTTTGAACCGTTCAGATATTATATCATCTGAGTTGGGGGACCGGTAGAAGGAGCCAATTATTATTTTGGTATGGCTCTTAAGTATAACTTCTACCTATAGTAATTCGCAGGAACTATCTTTTTCAACTTCACTACAAGATAAATTACTACCAACAGACACAAACACACCACCACCTAATCTATTTAATCTCTCCTTTCTGAACACGGTTTGCGCCTCTGTAAAACTTTCGGCACAATTTATCTCCGGCTTTAGTCAGCTTTCTGTTCCTATAACGATTTCAGCTTCAGTGCTTTCTATCAGTGCTTGAAGCTCTGGTACTTTTCCAACACAGCTACGACAATTTACGACTACAATACCGACTGTTGCTTGGTCCATTCTCGTCGTTTCTTTGCCCTGTCCCCTTTGAGACTGGAGCCCTTTTTGATCTTTCCCGAGACTGTATAACCTAAAAAACCGCCCAGTCCACAAACCCCTGCTACCCGTGTAGCCACCTCCTGTGTGTAGTGGACACCTGACCTATTTAGCGGAACCTGAGACCCCACCATCCTACAGCGCAAGTCGAGGAATTTGCAGCCTACACGCTCGCGGAACCCCCTCAGCCTCTGATTCAGACCCTCCACTCGGCTCTGTACTGAAGGTCCCCAATTGGTCCTCTTGACGATGCTGCAGATGGTGAGCTCTGCCTTCATCTCGTTAGCAAGACTGGCAGTCCACACCAACTCAGATAGCCGCCGGAAACCAGAGAGAATCTCTTCCGATCCATAGCAACACACGTCTTTAGTGCTGACATGAGAGACCATCTGCAGTTGGCTGCACCCTGTACCCTTCATGGCATCTGGAAGGACCCTTTCCACATCTTGGATGACTCCCCCCCGTTATGACGCCCACATAGGCTTTCTTCGAGTTCTTAGCTGCCATATCTCTAATGGGCTCCATTACCCGCCTAAAGGGCTCCAGTCAAAGGGTACAGGGCAAAGAGACGACGAGAATCGACCAAGCCACAGTCGGTATTATAGTCGCAAATTGTAGTAGCTGTGCTGGAAAAGTACCAGAGCTTCAAGCGCTGATAGAAAGCACTGAAGCTGAAATCGTTATAGAAACAGAAAGTTGGCTAAAGCCGGAGATAAATTCTGCCACTCCCAATGACAAGCAATCCCACCCTCTGCACTTGTCCAGACCGGCCACTGCCACACCAGGCGACGCCGCCCTTGCTGGCTCAGAAGTACTTTTCAACAGTTGGCAGCACCTCAAACCTGTTACAGAGGCGTAAGGGTACAGTCTTGAGGCCAGTACCAACTTTCGCCTTCCGCCCAGGGATTTGCTACCCGCCATGGTTAGCAAATCACAGTCAGGCAAGTGTCGACCGGCAGGGACGTCCGAATCAGAGGTCGCAGTGGCATCAGAGATCTCAGGCGATGCTACAGGTTCCACATACGCTAAAGCACTCGCCTCGGGTGTCCCAATGTCACCGCGGCCCGGAACAACAGCCTGGAGCCTGTCGACCACGGCCAACACAGTTTCCAGCTGTTTATGGACGGTGGTCAATTCCTCCTGAGTCCGTACACAATAGGCGCACTCCCTATACATCCCTAACAATTTTTTTCGTCTGTCTTATCTCATAAGCCGTTCAAACAAACAGATGACTGACAGCTACTCGAATTTACACCATACGGGTACTAAAATGCGATGCTACAACTCTAAAATATTATAATACGCCCGTAATTTATGAATTAAACTGTGCAAGTACCCAAAAACACGTAAAGAAATTAAGAATTAAACGATTAATCAAATATGTGAGCTAAGAGTGCGACTTGCTGCTGGCTGCTGCTTATCCAACAGTGGCAGTGAGCTCACTGGCTTCATCAAAGTCTTGATGGTCTTGCACAGGTTTTCTAGAGAGACGGTCCGTATCTTGGTGTTTTCTTCCACTTTTGTACATATGGTAATGTCATACTCTTGAAGACATAGTGCCCACCTGGCGAGTCGTCCTGTTGGATCCTTAAGACATGTCAGCCAACAAAGCGTGTGATGGTCTGTAACAACTGTGAATGGCCTTTCATAGAGATACTGTCGAAATTTCCACAAGGCCCAGATCACAGCAAGACATTCTCTTTCTGTAGTTCAGTAGTTTCTCTCGGCTTTTGTAAGTGTCCTAGAAGCATAGGCTATAACCTACTCTTTTCCATCCGAAATTTGCACCAGAATAGCACCAATCCCATACCCACTGGCATCTGTGTGTAGTTGTGTAGGTCCTCTCTCATCATATAGACAAAGTACATGGTCAGTCGTCAGAGACTTTCGCAGCACATCGAAAGAATCTTGTTGATCACTACCCAAGATAAATTTAGCATCAGATTTTAGCAACTCTTGGAGTGGCCAGACTTTGACACAAAAGTCTTTGATAAAACGATGGTAATAACAATATAATCCGAGGAACGTTTTCACATCTCTAATACGTTTAGGAATAGGAAATTCCTCTATAGATCTCACCTTTTCTGGGTCTGGCCGCACACCTTCGTTGACACAAGGAGTACAAGTACTTTGATTTCTTTTGATCCAAACAGACACATTCTTGGATTCAGTTTCAGTCCGCCTTGTTGGAGACAAGAATGGCCGTCAGTCTTTTTATATGTTCATCAAATGTCTCTGAGAACACTATAATGTCATCAAAATATCAAATACACATCGTCCACTTCAGGTGCCTTAGAAGATTATCCATCATCTGTTCAAAAGTTGCTGGTGCATTACACAAACTAAACGGCAAACTCAAATAGGCCCTCAGGGGTGATGAATGCAGTTTTCTCACGATCAGCCTCATCTACTTCGATTTGCCAGTGTCCCGAGTACATGTCCATGATCGAAAAGAACTTAGCCCCCTTCAGACAATCTAGTGCATCGTCAATTCGTGGAGGGTAAACGTCCCTTTTAGTTATCTTATTAAGTTTCCTGTAGTCAACACAAAAGCACCAACTGACTTCCCTGTTCCTGATGAGGACCACTGGTGACGTCCATGGGCTCTGCGAAGGCAGAATGATGTTATTCTTCATCATTTTCTCTACATCGTCGCGAATTATTCGACGTTCCATTGCTGACACACGGTATGCTCTCTGGCTTCTCGGTTGATGGTTCTTCACAATCGATTTGTCTAATTTACTCTTCACCCGTAGATTGAAGCATTCAAAGAACACTTGAAGAATGTTGTTTCTTAGTGAGATGTGGTGATAGCCGAGCTAGAAGATCTTGTAGTGGTACGTTAATTTCGCCCACAGACTTGGCATGGGAAGTGTCTATGACGCTCAGCTGTTCTTCAATTACCGGCTAAGTGTTTGCTACGCACATGCATCTTGGAAGGATCTGCGGTTCTCGACGACAGTTAACTACCACAATTCACCGAATACGCTCTTAAACGAGACGACAGAGGCTGGGATGACCAAGTTACTCTTCAGTGGTATGGTTCTCTTACATTCCACTACAAGCTGCATGGGTTGATGCATGGCATGACACGTGACAGATCCAGCGCTGACTGCAGGAATGATCACTTCATCCAGCACACATAGTCTCCACACATACGAATGTGCATCTTCCTGTCCACAGTATCTCATCTCGTCTAGCATAATCTTCGAGAGACCACAATCTATAATTGCCTAAGAATCTTTCAAAAAGTCCCATCCGAGAATGACATAATGACTGCACTCTTGTAAGACGATGAATTCTAAGGGTTGTGTATAGCCAGTTATATCCACATGAACAGTACATCTTCCTGTAGGTTTTACATATTTCCGATTAGTCACCTTCAGCAGAGATGTTTTGATGTCGACAAATACGGATTTTGGCAACTGGCGGGCGACGGTACTTCTCCGAAATGACTGACTATGATGCTCCAGTCCACAAGAGCTTGGGCTGGTCAGCCATCCATGAGGATATAGATGTAGTTTCTTGTCATTTTTGTAGTGATCGAAGGCGGAGGATTTTTCTCTTTGGCGGCCTCAGCTCCAAGGAAGGTCGCACCCTTTAGTTTTCCAGGTTGCAGCGGCTAGCTGATCGGCTTGAGCATCTAAACGGCGATGGAGACCTTGATCAGCGTGTTGGGGAACGTCCTCTCCAGCGGCTAGGTTGCGGCGATAATGATCTACGTTGTCCTGCACTCACATCTTCTTGTTTATCTTCGTCGTCCGGAGTTTGTGTCGGCTGAGGTCGGTCTGCTGTCTTCTGGTGCGGGCGTCATCAAATATCCGCCACCTTTCTCGACTACAGCGCACCACATGTCCAGGTCGTCCAGAGTGGAAAAATACTGGTTGGTTACCCTGGGTCCTCCAGACGTCAGTCTTCCTTGGTGCCCAAACAGGTCCCTTATGCGGCATTGCAAGAACATAACTTCGCCTGGGTCTCGACGTTTTCACCGTTTAAAGTGAAATGAAGGACGAGAGACTGGGTTCAATATCTGTTCCACTTCCATCGTTATGACCTCTTGAAGCGTCTCGGATTTTTGCTGGCTGTGTAATCCAAGTGCCTTCTGAACTTATTACTATCTCACTATCTGACGTAGAGCACTTGTGAAATCAGTTGCTTCTTCCATCACAGACATCGATACGACGTTTGGAAGCCGTTCATACCTCTTGCGTGTAATTCTTTTTTGATGCTTTGTCTCGATATACTGACACCATTTTATAAAGACGTCTGCTGTCGAAACCAACTTCAGGAGTAGGCCTTGATACATGTCCTCAGTAACACCCTTCATGAGATGTGCAACCTTATCCTACTACTTCATGCTACGATCCTCTATTTTATACAGCTCCAAGTCGTCTTGAATGTAGGATGCTGTAGTTTCTCTTGGACGCTGTGCCCTGCACTTTAACTTATCTTGAATCTTGCACTTCTGTCGTCGTGAGTCGCTGAAATACTTGCGCAGTTCCGCCTGGAATACCTCCCAGCTTGTGAACTTTTCCTCGTTGTTCTCATACTACTGCTTGGCAGTGCCCTGCAAGTAGAAAAATACGTTGGCCAAACACACGGTGTCATCCCATTTATTAAATTTGCCTATAAGCTCATATACATTCAGCAACTTGTTTGGATCTTGGCCATCATCACCAGAGAACCCGGAAGGATGTCTCATGTGGTGGCAAACCGTTTATGTCATTGTAACATCCTGTTCTTCTTCTGTCTGTGGTTGATTGCAGTCTGTTGTATATTACTCGAACTCGGGTATCTCGCCACGTAAACGGCGGCTCTGTCGTGGCTGATGGAAGCCACTGTGTCGTCGATAATGTGTGCCATCACAAGTTTCAATACCCAGGGCCTCCAGCAGAACAATGTCATGTAGAAGAAGTTTTATTCAGCACCTGCACACACAAGAGTGCGGGGTGAACAGCCTCCAGCCAGAACATATACTGTATATATACAGCTACAGAACATACCAGTACAATTAATCTTGATATTTGTGGATACTTCTAGTATGTACTCGAATCGAATATAGAGTTTAAAGTTGTACAGTCTAGGTGAGTCTTGAACTCATGAGCCCTCCATGCAACAGTTTAGTATCATAACCTCCACACCACAGTGCTACTCAGCTTCTTCTGTGACTATATATATATATATATATATATATATATATATATATATATATATATATATATATATATATATGATGCACACACACACATATTTATATATGGTTGTTTGTGTGTGTGTGTGTGTGTGTGATTAGATTACTTCGCTATTTAAAAGGTAAATATGATGGCGTGATTATTTTCAAGGTACAGCATTTTTGTCTATAAAAATTATTATGTATGTGGCACATTTTTTGACTGGAACTGATACTACCTCCTTATGTGATTAAATGGAACATGTGTCCAGCAAAATGATCAACCATTTAGGAATCGAAGCAGTATGCATTGCACTCAAATTCCAGATTTTGGAGGGGGGAGGGAGTTTCCGAGTTTCCTTCTCAACAACTTCTTCAATGAAGCAGTAAACATAATAATTGTTAAATTCAATACCAAACATGTTTCAATTTTCAATAACTAACTCCATTTATGTTTAAAATTTTTATTAACATTTTAAAGAATTACAGTACTTTTATTTACCATACTAGTGGGTGAATTATCAAAATATAACAATTTAACATATACTTTATCTCCTTTCTTTCTCAAAACTATTTCAAGAAGATTCGATTTCAACAGTTCTTGTTCAAAATGATTTCTTTTGAATTCTTCACCATTCAAATCTTACAATCTTACAATTATGTTTGGATCAAATGAGTATCATCTTGGGTTTCAAAAATTTGTGTTGATCAACTTGCTATATATCCATTTTCGAAAAGTCCATTCAGTTTACTTATTCTTATATATCACCAATTTCATATTTAGCATTACTGTCTAACATATTTGTTACATAAACTGTTTTCTATAATTTTTTTGTTTTCTTTGTTTATGTCTTTTGGTTTGATATTTATTGTTGAATGATTTGTGTTATTATATTCATCAACAAATTTCGAAACTAGTTCAACCCATTTATAATTTCCTTGTAAGTCAAATTTAGTCCACATTTTTTATTTTAAGATCATTCATCAACACATGCTTTTAATTCACAAAAAGTTGAATAATGAATAATATTAAATATTTTCGTTAATTCTTTAAATTACCATTATCTGTTTGTAATTTTTTGATTTTTTGAATAGAACAATTTTTTAAAGAATAACTATTTTTTACCTGTTTTATCTGCAATGGTCCAGGCGAATTTTGAAATAACATTTGTAACAGTTAATAAATATTTACAACCTTATTTATTTTTGAAATTTGTTTCAATCTACCAGAAGCCATTTAACTAAATCAGTTTGCCATACTTAATCTATTTCAAAGGAAATTACATTATTCCTTTTAAAATTTAACTCATTTGTTTATGTAATTCATTAATAATTTGTTCACAAATACTCAATCCATTGTCTATAATTTTTTTAACAAATTTGCCTTTTTTTACTGTTGCAAATTTTACAGAACATTCAATTCTTAGTTTTCCAATTTTAGTTGTTATTCTATGAGGATTGTGTGATTCAGTACACTTTTTATACATCAGACACTAGATACATTACGATTCTCCATTTATGTAGGTTGAAAAATAAGTAAATCACCTCACCAAGTACAATTAACTATATACACTCCTGGAAATGGAAAAAAGAACACATTGACACCGGTGTGTCAGACCCACCATACTTGCTCCGGACACTGCGAGAGGGCTGTACAAGCAATGATCACACGCACGGCACAGCGGACACACCAGGACCCGCGGTGTTGGCCGTCGAATGGCGCTAGCTGCGCAGCATTTGTGCACCGCCGCCGTCAGTGTCAGCCAGTTTGCCGTGGCATACGGAGCTCCATCGCAGTCTTTAACACTGGTAGCATGCCGCGACAGCGTGGACGTGAACCGTATGTGCAGTTGATGGACTTTGAGCGAGGGCGTATAGTGGGCATGCGGGAGGCCGGGTGGATGTACCGCCGAATTGCTCAACACGTGGGGCGTGAGGTCTCCACAGTACATCGATGTTGTCGCCAGTGGTCAGCGGAAGGTGCACGTGCCCGTCGACCTGGGACCGGACCGCAGCGACGCACGGATGCACGCCAAGACCGTAGGATCCTACGCAGTGCCGTAGGGGACCGCACCGCCACTTCCCAGCAAATTAGGGACACTGTTGCTCCTGGGGTATTGGCGAGGACCATTCGCAACCGTCTCCATGAAGCTGGGCTATGGTCCCGCACACCGTTAGGCCATCTTCCGCTCACGCCCCAACATCGTGCAGCCCGCCTCCAGTGGTGTCGCGACAGGCGTGAATGGAGGGACAAATGGAGACGTGTCGTCTTCAGCGATGAGAGTCGCTTCTGCCTTGGTGCCAATGATGGTCGTATGCGTGTTTGGCGCCGTGCAGGTGAGCGCCACAATCAGGACTGCATACGACCGAGGCACACAGGGCCAACACCCGGCATCATGGTGTGGGGAGCGATCTCCTACACTGGCCGTACACCACTGGTGATCGTCGAGGGGACACTGAATAGTGCACGGTACATCCAAACCGTCATCGAACCCATCGTTCTACCATTCCTAGACCGGCAAGGGAACTTGCTGTTCCAACAGGACAATGCACGTCCGCATGTATCCCGTGCCACCCAACGTGCTCTAGAAGGTGTAAGTCAACTACCCTGGCCAGCAAGATCTCCGGATCTGTCCCCCATTGAGCATGTTTGGGACTGGATGAAGCGTCGTCTCACGCGGTCTGCACGTCCAGCACGAACGCTGGTCCAACTGAGGCGCCAGGTGGAAATGGCATGGCAAGCCGTTTCACAGGACTACATCCAACATCTCTACGATCGTCTCCATGGGAGAATAGCAGCCTGCGTTGCTGCGAAAGGTGGATATACACTGTACTAGTGCCGACATTGTGCATGCTCTGTTGCCTGTGTCTATGTGCCTGTGGTTCTGTCAGTGTGATCATGTGATGTATCTGACCCCAGGAATGTGTCAATAAAGTTTCCCCTTCCTGGGACAATGAATTCACGGTGTTCTTATTTCAATTTCCAGGAGTGTATCAAGTAAAATAGATTTTACAGAATCTTATAGTCTTATAGTCAGAAAATTTGTGTTGAACACTATTTTTATTGATTGGATGTGTATAGTTTTTTTGTAAAGTTTCTCAATAACACCATCACAACATCAAAGTCTTTACTTTGTAAATTCCTGTTTATGTTTTTACCAGAAACAACAACTTTTTTAAAAGTAAAATCACATTTAACATAATAATACATTTTTGGTTTGTCTGCAGTCATAACAGTAAATTCAATTATTTATTTATATTTATTGTACCTTGTTTAAATATGGAGTTGACTCTGTTTCTGAGAAGTAATCTGAAAAAGCATATATATATATGTTGTAAAGTAATTGGTTATATCATTTTTATTAAGCCAATTAAAATCCGTTTCTGTCATATAATTATTCAGCTTGTTAAAATACTTACTTATTCAGCATTAGTAAAAGGAATATTTAATTCATTACATATTGACTGTTCACTATATCTTTAACATTATATAGATCATTTATATTCAAAGTTCTTCTATCTTTAAAACTAATATAACCTCTAACTGCTTTAAAAAGTAAGAAATTTTTGGTTCTAATAATTAAAAATATTATGTTTTTTTCTAAATCTTTATTGAGTTTAGCATATAACTTAGTTCCAAAAGTTCCCATTTATTAAATTTAAAATATCATTAAAGTTATAATTCATATATAATACTTTTAAAGCAAATAAACACAAATGACTACAAATAAATTCGTTTAAATTTTGTGTGCTTTTGATGTTATAATGTAAATCATTTTTCCTAAATAATTTACTAGCAGTTGTAGATTATTGCACCATACAAACGTTTTTATTCTTATAATAACAAATCCAGTGAGTAGCAACATGATCAGATGCATTTTCATTTACTATTCCAAATTCTAATTCTTTCGGTTTTTCAGTAATTCACCAGTCATATAAATGGCACAAAAATATTTGATTTTTCGTTGTTTAACTAATTCTTCTATGTCAAAATAAGATAAAGGTTTATAAAATTTTTAAATATATCTCTGATTTTTTACTTTTTTCAAACCACATAGTTTAGTTTCTGTTGCAGAATTATGTCGTTTTTGTTCTTCTAATTCTTTATCATATTTTTTCTTCTTTATAACCACATTTCTGATTGCTGCAAATGCTGAAGTAGCATCAAATAAAAGTGGTAGAAATACACCTTTGTGATTTGTGTCTTTTTGTTCATTAAATAGTCAATAATTATTTTCACAACAGGAATACTAAATGTAATAAACAAATTTCACCCTTTTTTATCATTTTTCTTTTTTATGCATTAGTAAAAATGGTTTTGTACTATTTAATTGTCCATAAGTTAATTTAAATTTAATTGTTTAGGGTTTATTTCACCATTTAGAAGTATACTATAATCAATTTCTTTCTGAAAAACTAGGAGAATAATAATACAACAATTGTTATTATCAAATAATTATTTCCTTTACATGATTTAATTTTGTGGATTGTTGTCAGAATACACAGCATTTCAGTGAAATAAAATTGTAACGTAATTTTGTACATCAAGAGAATCAAATTCTGTATCTGAATCACCTATAGTAATTTGTTTTTTTTATTAAAGTATTCATTAATGCGTCAATACCTTCATATTCTTTTTCAGCAGTTTTTAATTTAGCTTTAAGCTCTATGAGAAAGGTTTTTGTTTATAATTTATTGTTTATAGTACTCTTGAGTACTTAACATACGAGGTCTCCATAATTAAAATACCACTTTCCAAACGCAGTACAAAGAAAAACCACTGCTCAGGATGATGTCAAATTTGAGCAGCACATTATTGACATACCCAAAAACGTCATGTAAACAAATAAATTACGAGAATTTTCCGAAAAAATTGCGCTGAAAACTTTTAATGTAAATGGGGTCAGCTACAAATGACAAATGAATAGCAGTACAAAGACTGAGGTTTCAGATGCACATCACACCATCCACACAGATCCATGTCTGTAATGGCAAAAGCTCGGCAGTCAACAGTTGTGGCACTGTTAGTTAGGTGAGCCCATTGACCATGGCATGTTCATGCTACATCAGATGTGAATATTCGGTTTTGAACGGTCATAAGGCCAAAAGACCACACATAAATCAAAATGACATCGGTTTCTAATCGTCTTGAGACTGATGCAAGGCATGTTCAATACACTGTCCATCATTCTCTGACACAAGTTAAAATCTAGAAATGGCATGTTTCATGACAGATCACAACATCTTGTGGGTCCTGTTCAGAAAGCGTTGTGCAATGTGTGCCTTTAGTTCAGCTACGTTTGTATCTGAAGCACTCAACACGCCTTTCGAATAATTCCACAACCAGAAGTCACATGGATCAAGACCAGGTGATCTAGACTGCCGGACTGTAGGGAAATGACGGCTCATAATTCTAGCATTTCCGAAATGCTTCTGCAGCAGCCGCTCCACTGGCTGTGCAATGTACAGAAGAGCGCCATCTTGCATTAGAACGATCCTATCCACAGATCCACGCTGTTGATGGTTACGAATGACGTTGGTCCGCAAATTACCAGAGACAGTACAAGGACCCATATGACCCATCTCTTCAAAACAAAACAAAAAACAAAAAAAATGTCGTCAACGCGGACCGCGTTTGCGGAATGAAGTTGTGGCGGCAGCACCGTCCAACGCACGAGGGGCTGAACTACGGCACTGCCGACACAAGCAGGGGCAGCTGTACCGTTACGCGGAATTTCGGCAACGGTGCGTCGCACACCGGACCGCACGGGAACAAAGCTGCCCCCAGTGCAAGCTAGTCGACGGGACGCGACACAGGTCTCCCCAGTTCTTCCGCCGCGGACCACGTGCGTCGAGTCAACGTGACTCCGCCGTAAACGCGTACGCGCGGTCGCAAACGCAGTCGCCGTTCAATTGCCCTTCGTTTCTTCGCGGACGTTACGGCGCCTCCTGTCGCGCCAGGAGCAGAACATTCGGTGACGCGGCCTTTTGCCTCGCTCGGTCCACGCGGTCGCGCCACGGCTCGTCACTGGAGTGTACACCCTCCGGGATCGGTGACCGAGCCGTGCCGCCAGTGCAACGCACCCGTATAGACGAACATCAGCGAAGATTGTTATGTGACATTTATTGTAGCTGTAGGAAAAATAAATGTGTCCAGTCTCGAAACCGCTCTAGTCGTTTATTGCCACAAAGCCTAACCATGAGCATAGTGCGTGGGCGCGGCGATAAATGCCGGTTCACTGCACATGAGTAACTGTAAGCGGAGATACAACACGTTCCCGCTTCACTGGTGACCCCGACGTGATCTGAGGCTAAAAAAAAACACGTGGTGACGAACGTTCGTCGGTACGAGAGACGTGGAACCGCGAGTAGGCTTGCGCGTATACGCCCGCGCCGAACAGTGCTCCGTAGTAATTTTTTTTAACTAACTTTTTTTTGTATTGTTTTTTGTGCGCGTTTGTTTTGACGCAGACTGCTTAGTGTTATTTTTTTTCCTGTGTTTCCCTTGTGTTATTTTCACTGTGTACTTTCCTCTTGTACGAGGATTCGACTCTGAACTAAGATGGCGACACTAGAGGAGTTGCGAAAGACCGTCGAAGAACTGCTCGCACGCAACACGAGGCTAGAGAGTGAGCTACAGGCACGGACTACACGCGCGGACGCCGCGCAGCCACAGACAGCTCAGGACAATGTTGGCGCGCAAATCCCCGCCACACCGACGCCTCCTACGACCGCCGGAATGCTGACAAGCGCTGGACGGGCATTGATCAGGCTGCCTCCCTTTTGGCCGCGCGACCCTGTAATGTGGTTCAGCCAGGTTGAGGCGGTATTTATGAGCAACCACGTGACCTGCGACTTGGCGAAATTTGGGCACGTAGTGAGCCAGCTGGACCAGAACTATGCGGCCGAAGTGCGGGATATAATCACCGCCCCGCCGATGCAGTCGAGCTACAAACGGCTCAAGGAAGAGCTGATCCGGCGGATTTCGTCGTCAGAGGAACAGCGAGTGCACCAACTGCTGCGGCAAGAGGAATGCGGCGATCGGAGGCCCTCGCAGTTCCTGCGCCACTTGCGGAGCCTCGCGCAGTCCGATATGGTGCCAGATTCGCTGTTGCGCACTATCTGGGTGCGCAGCCTCCCAGCCCAGGTGCAGGCAGTGATAGCCGCACAGACGGCGATGCAGCTGGACGCCGTCGCTAACTTGGCCGACAGGGTGCACAACGCGCTGACAACGGCACCTAGCACCGCGGCTGCGGCAGCTTACGACTACGTCCCCCAACCACCGTAGCGGCAAGCGCCTCATGCACCCGCATCGGATGCCGACCTGCACCAGCTAGTGCAAAATTTGACCGCACAGGTGGCAGCTCTCTCGACGCAAGTCGACCGGTTGGCGCGCTCGCAGCAAGAGGGCAGCACGCGCTGCAGTGGCAGCAGACCGGGCGACAGGCGGCGCGGCTCGCGCAGCCGGCAACGCAGCAACAGCCGCTCCAACGGTACCCCGCAGACGTCACAGCACGCACAAAGCGGCTACTGCTGGTACCACGCCCGCTTCGGCAACGAAGCAACCAGGTGCCGCACTCCTTGCTCGCACCCAAACGCCAGCTGCGACCGGACCTAGGTGCACCCGGCTGCAGTATGATATCGAAGCGTCTGTTTATTGCGGAACGGGGGGCAGGCGTGAGGTACCTCGTCGACACGGGCTCGGACCTCTCGATATTCCCCCGTTCTATGTTACGAGACCGCAGGCGGGCCGAGGCACTCTGCCTTACAGCGGCGAACAATTCCGCTATTAAAACTTACGGCACACACAGCCGCAATATAGATCTAGGCCTACGGCGCACGTTCTCGTGGACTTTTACCGTGGCCGACGTCAATGAGCCGATCCTGGGCGCAGACTTTCTCGGCCACTACGGGCTGCTAGCCGACATCGCAAACGGCCAGCTCATCGACGCCACAACGAGTTTAAAGATAGCGGGACAGCGCCGGCAGGCTGCATACAGTGTTAAACCCGTGAAGTGCCCCGGACCGTACGCTGACATTCTGGAACACTTCCCCGACCTCACCCGCCCAGCCGGTGCACCGAGAGACATCAAACATTCGACGGTACACCACATTATAACCACACCCGGACCCCCCAAATCGTGTCGCCCACGTCGACTTGCGTCGGACAGACTCGCAGCAGCAAAGGCAGAGTTCGAAGCCATGCTGCGGCAAGGCATCGTGCGACCATCGAGCAGCCCATGGTCATCGGCGTTGCACTTAGTGCCCAAAAAAGACAATTCGTGGCGCCCGTGTGGGGACTATCGCGCCCTTAATTCGCGAACGGTGCCGGACCGCTACCCAGTCCCACACCTTCCAGACTTCAGCTACGCCTTGGCGGGCTGCGCAGTGTTCAGCAAGATTGACTGCACAAAGGCGTACACCCAAATTCCGGTGGCGCCCGAAGACATCGAAAAAACAGCCATCGTAACGCCCTTTGGGCTTTTCGAAAGCCTGTTTATGACTTTCGGTCTTCGGAATGCTGCCCAGACTTGGCAGCGGTTCCTGGACGGCGTCTTGCGAGTTTTGCCATTTTGCTTCGCGTACCTCGACGACATCTTGGTGTATTCCAAGTCGCCCGAACTCCACCGCCGCCACTTAACGACTGTCTTTCAGCGCCTGAGTGAAGCCGACATCGTCATTAACCAACTGTAAGCGGAGATACAACACGTTCCCGCTTCAAAGTGGTACAAGTTCGTGGGTAATTTCCATTGCCCATATTCTGTAATTCAGCGCATTGACATGTAGTTGGAGACGGAAATGGACTTTGTATGTCCACAGAGTGTTCAAAGGCCATTCGTTGATCACTTCCAAGCGAGTAAGAAATCCCAGACAGAACGTTTGTCTTGCTGCCAGGTCAGCAGGAAGCATTTCCTGAACATGGTTGATTTTGTGTGGATAGAAATGCAGTAGATTTTACAGGATTTTGAGCTCTGTGCTTGCGGGCATGTCCAACGTTCGGACAATTACCTGTGCACTGCATGTCTGCACACCACAACTCGGCCCCTCCTGTAATGCTGTCAACAGACAACGGATTAACTGTCTTGCTCCCTCTGTACACCTCACTGTAGTTCAAAAGAACCTGTCGTTCTGAATGCGGTAATTATTTTCTCGAGACCAGTAACAGACATCGAGCCAACGCCTCCTTTCAGACCCCTGAGTGTCCAGAACTACTGCGGGTCTACTGGTGCGCAGTCGCCATTCTTGTAGAAGAACTTCACCAGCAGCGCACTATCCTTGGGATGGCGATAGTCATGTTGGGCGCCTCGGAAGCGAACTCAGGTACAGCCGTGTGCCGCGCGTCCGTTGGTGTTCATATTCTGAGACTTACAGCGACATCTGACGGTCAGTTTCTTTCTTTCTTTTTTTTTTTTTAGGCCATGGCGTTTGCCCCGGGGTCAGTAATATGCTGTTCAAATCTGATGCCATTTTGAGCAGTCGTTCTCTTACTCCAGCATTTTCAAAGACGAACTTTAACTTTGGACACACTTTACATATTGTTGTCTGGTGACATAACATATACTATAAATTAAAAATTTGCGTTCGCAATCGAACTTACATTTAGGAATCACTACTGTCCCTCAACCTCCCTAACGTTGGTGATTCTTAAATAAGGAACATAACCAGCTGCATTTTTAGAAAATTTGCTTCATTGTGACGATTCCTGTTGTGTGCAGTGTCCAAACGCTATCTCTAAAGATATGCAGACATGTTACTGGATCACAAATGCTCACAGGTTTCTTGTATCAGGAGTAGCTGATGCAGAACCTTTGCAAAAATAGACATAATGTCTGATGGGATACAGCAATCACTCACAAAATGTTACTTATAATCTGTCTTGATTGCAAAAATATTTATTCACATGACCGGTTCCATTTCCTCTAGAACCATGTTCAGATCTGCAATTTCGGTTACAGGAGTAACCCGTGCACTCACAGCAACCTTCACATGCTGCGTGACATTCAGCATGTGAAGGTTGCTGTGAGTGGACGGATTACTCCTGTAACCGAAATTGCAGATCTGAACATGGTTCTAGAGGAACCGAAATCGGTCATGTGAATAAACATTTTTGCAATCAAGACGTATTATAAGTAACATTGATGCAGAACCTACTGAGTCTTATTGCGACCTCTGAAAGATGCGTTAATTGTGTCACTACTCATGTCTATTGCGTTTTGCTTCCTGTGTAGTAACATTCTGCGAAATTTGCATTTAATTTATGCAGTCATTGAATCAGCTAATTACACTTCCTTTATATAACATTACAACATGGTACTCGATTTTTAGTCTGTTACAAATTCACATTGCTTTCTGAGTGACACCTCGTGGCAATGATGGCAACTATGAGACGGTCAGCTACAGAGGAGGCGGTATCTATCGGCAAAAGCGATAAACTAAACTGCCGCCGCAACTCCAGACAACGACGAAGCTTGACCAGAATCTACCCATAACTGAGTATTGCAAATTAAAGTCCCTACCGTAGTCTTCCCGTGTGTATGACAAGGCTGATCTCAGGAACAGCTGCAGGGATTCTGATGCAGTTTTCACTAACCGAAAATTGGTATACATGCTAATGCTTTAATATGGAACCAGTTGACAATGGAAAAATTTAGTTCCACTTTTAGAAACAAAATGTCAGTCTTGAGCTGTTCACCGTTTTTACAACAGTATGACACTGTAATTTGACGAGTCGTAACGTGACTCGTGTGGCTATCGAGAAGAGAAACTGTGCGCTGTTGGTGAAACTGTTTTATGCGGACGCCAGCAACTACAGTACCATATTGAGAGAGTATCGCTGATGGACAGTTCTGAGGACCGATGTCGTAAAACGATTTAAACTGTGCATGTAATCTGGGCACTCTACATACCTGATAACAACACAGCTCATTCTGTTGGTAAATGCATCAGTTACTAGTACTAGCTCGCAATTTCACCTGTAGGACACCCTGATGCAACAGTTTTGCTGACAAACACTTTGTGAGGTGGTCATTTGTAACAAAAGTGTTATAGTTATGAAAGGTCTAATTACGATAGTCTCCTGGTATTGCACCTGTATCAAACTTTATGTTTAGACGATGATAAGTTTTCATACACAAACATGTGGGTGCTGCTATTATGAGCCCCTCTTGTCCTGGCTGTACGAACCCCAAAACAAAAACTGCCCAAATTATAATCACTACAGAGCTTTTGTTCAATTTTGTGTAGCAGATGCGGTCTAAAGAGTTAAAGTGCAGGTGGAAACAAAAAAGAAGGAGTTGGAATAAACAGAAAATGGTAGGAGTTTTAGAGGCACTACCAGAGAAAAGAACGGGTCTAAGAAAGGCAGCAAAATCGTTTCTTGTGCCAAGAGCGACACTACAAAGATTTTTTCGTCTTCACTTGCCTTTTGAAGAAGTACTTAGTCGAAAAATCGGAAGGAAGCTAATGTTGCCTGCTGATACGGAAGACGAACTTGCTAAATTTTTAATTATAACGGAATGTAAATTCTATGACCTTACAAGAGGCGATGTGTGGCGTTTAGTTTACTGGTCATGCAAGAAAAATGGAATCTTTCATCCATTCAGTAGTTAAGTTGCAGGACAAAAATGAAAGGCCACTAAGGTGTTCTCTCTATCTCAAAACCTTCAGCAGCTTCACTTGCTTGTGCTAATGATTTCACCAAGGAAGCTATAAACACATTTTTAACACTCCGGAGGCCGAGCTTGATTAATATAAGTATCCAGCTGGTCATACATTCAGTGTGGATGAAACAGGCATATCCACCAAGCAAACCAAGGTTCTTCGAGTGAGTGATCTTATAGGCAAGTGGCAAACGGCAGGATGAAGGTTTAACTGCTGCTGAGAGAGACCGTGTGTGAGTAACGACTGTTGTGTGATGTATGGGAACCGAAGGAACATTTATCCCACCAGTGATGATTTTCCCGAGGGGAAAGATAGTCCCATTGGGAGAGACCATCCGTGTTCATGAATTTGAGGAAACCTATTTACAGACTGATCCAAATACTTTATTCAGGAGAGCAAGCCCACATCAGAAGACCCTATCCTCCTAATTCTTGAAGGGCATAAAACGCAAAATATAATGACGTTATTGATGTTGCCTGGAATAATTACAACCCCTAAAATGCAGCCCTTGGACAAGAAATTTATAGCCCCATTGAAATGCTGCTACAGTGGGAATATTCTACGATAGACGAGCCATAATGAAAGACCAATTGGGCCATATGACATTTCAGAACTATTTGGCAAGGTTAACCTTATGTATAAAACTGGATTAACTGCCACCAATTGTTTCAGAGTGACAGGAATTTACGCCAGCAACCGACTGGTTTGGTGAAGCCGATTACGCTTCCTCTGGCCGCGGTTAGAGCAAAAAAGTCTCCAGCACAATGGCGGAACGCTTTCTCCAAATGATACAGTTGCCGTTGTTTCTCCTGAAGTTGTGAAATCCACGAATTCTGCTGGCACCTGAAATAATTCCTACCAGAATACTTCGCTGTGTGCTAAGGATATAAAAGAAGCTGGTCCCTCCGGACTTTCTGCATCAATGAAACCTAAAGTAACTGCTTCAACAGGCGACATGGCCAACTCCGAAGCCTAAGCAAAAAATGACAAGAGCAAGAAATAAAAAGTAAGAAAAAAACATTCCCAGTAATTCCAGCGAGAGAAAAATTCTTCTGTCCCTCAAAGTTCCTGATAATCATGAGTCAAGTCATTCAGGCACAGGATCGGGTTGAGTCTGGTCCTGAAGCTGCGTTTGGTGTTAGCAGGCGTCTCAGTGAAGTCACTGCTTCCCTGTCTCGTGGTGCGATGTGAACAGGAGACTGTAGTGGCCAACTATGTGTGCAGTGTATGCTCTGTGAAATTTTGGCCCACAAGGAAGGTGATGACTGTGGCACTGACGTGTATGTATGTGATTTTTTTAAACAGTGGTGCGTTTCCCAAAATTTGGAAGCTACATGAAACTTTATTTCTTTAAATAAATCTAAGTATGGGGACGATCTCCAAGCAGAGATCCATACCGGACACTCCTAAAACTATATTTGATTTAATAAAACTGTCTTTCTTGCAACTTCTGGTTTAATATTTTGAATTTATCCCATGGGCCGCAAAGTAACAGTGCAACTTTTTGCGACAGTTGTGCAACGTTCCAAGAAACAAAATACGGTTTTCCCCCTTGCAACGTTCCTGAAAAATTCTCTGATAAATTAGTCGGACACGTCATAGCATGCGGACACTAAATCCTATGTAGACAATAAACAAAATGGGACAGCAAGAATGAAATATCAAAGCAGAGTTCCATTACACCGTTTCTTCTAGTATTAAGTAACACACAGAGTTTATTCACGTACAAGGGTAACAGACTTCTCATACCACATTGTACTCGCCTTACGAACAGTTATGAAAGACAATATATGCCATTTTCAATAAGAAACATGAAACAAGTGTCAAACACTCTCGTCATAAGCAGTTCAAACTTATGTTCGATTATGACACTCTAGTAACCATCTAGATATGTGCAATTCTGGAGATGCGTCTTATACCACTCAGAGCTCTACAAAGCTTCGAAACGTGAAGTAAAACCAGCGGCCGCCGTCTGAGGCTACTGACCGGACAGCCACGCAGCTGTTGCTGGGAGCCACCAACAGATGGCAGCGCAGCAGTCAGTCCTCTGCTCGCTGCAGTATGGGTTCGTTCTGAACTTTGATTTTCACGCGGTTTTCATCGAAAGGCGAGTCGCTTCTTTTCACTGTGCGACTACAGCGTGTTCGCCACAATTCGGAGACAGACAGAGATCAGGCTGCGTCCACAGTGGCGTCCACAGCGCCGTCAGACGCACGATGACATCGGCAGACAGCGCGGTCAAAGCGCGTCCGACCTCCATCAGTTGCTGGGGAGGGGGTGGATCCCACAACGCCTCTCTGTCCAGAGGCTAGGATTGCGTTGCAGCTTTTGCTGTTGTAACGAGGTCGAATGCGTGTTTATCTGTCTCAGGATAAGCGTGACAAATAGCATATGCTATTTCCTCAGTCGCTACAATAATTTCACGAGTATATAATGAAAAGAGAAACGTTCTTTTACGGACTAGAGGTGATTGGTGGGGACACTGAGAAGTAGTTCAACTTCACAAAATGCATTTCAGCACCTCACCTGGATCCCTCATCTCCACTCTATCCAATCCAAAGCTCACAACCACCTCAAACTCCTCTCTGGCCAGACATAGGGTTTGAACCCCTCTACCACCCTCCACTCCTATAAATCCTTAATCCATCCCATCCTCTGTTATGCCAGTCCCACATGGATATCCGCCATGCCAAAATTCTACAAGTCCCTCCAGACCCTTGAGCACCATGTACTCCGCCTCCCTTCTGTATCCGCCTCCCATCCCCCATGCGGATCCTCTACGACCTGATTCCATCTGCTTCTATTCCTTGAACATATCCGCATACGCTACACCTCCCGCCACCTTGATCCCCTTCATCCCACGATTGCTCCTCTCCTCTCGAATCCCTGCCCTCTGCAACGTCTTCACTGTTGTGTTCCCCCTGCCCTCCGTCTCTACACCATCTGATTTCCCAAGGTGGCTTCCATCAACTCCCCCTCCTGGATGATGCCCTCTCTCCCTCCATTTATCCCTCCTATCAACTCTGATCCTCACCCCCCTCCTTTCCTTTGTCCTTTTCCCAGGCTCCCTCTTTCCCCCCCTCCCCCTCCCCCTTCCATCCTGTTCTTTTCCTTGTCTACTCTCTCTCTCTGCCTCCCTTCTCTCCCCCGAGTCATTCTGTGTTTCCTTCCTCTGCCCTTCCCCATTCCCTGTCACGTCTACCCTGCTCTCCCCTTCTGAGTCCTCTCCATCAGTTCCACCCCCCCCCTCGCCTCTCCTTTTTCCTCTCCGCCCCTCTTTTTCCTTTTTTTCCCCCTCATCTGTCCAGGTCGCCCCCCCCCACCCCCCATGAGCTCCTGCCTGTGGTGTGTCATCTTCGTGCTGACCTTTTAGTGCAGTGTTTCCAGTGATTGTTAAGTGCTGTGCGCCTTTTCCAAAGTGTTGCGAACTGACATCATACTGTCACAGGGTTTGATTTTTATATCTCTTGTGAATAGAATCCAGACTGTCACCGTGTTTTTTAATTATCTACTATTTTCCATGTTTGTTTCCTGTGTATTTTATTATCATCGCCCACCATTTGTTTTTATGTTTAAACTTTCCACAATTTTCCGCTGTTTCACATTTTACATCACCATTTCATCGTTTGCTTTTATTGTTTCCTGTCTTCTTATGTTTTAAAAATTCTGTAGGCAGAAGAGCGGCGTGCTAAGTTGCTGCCAGCCTGCCCCCTTCGTGGGGAATCGAAATTCAATAAAGGAAAAAATAAATGCATTTCAGCGGAATTCAGGCTAGTCTTAACCACACAGTAACTTTACTTTCTTTTACTCATACTATTTAATACCAAGTTCACAGAATTCAGGTTGCTCATATCTATTGCTATGTATAGCTTCTGTAATACTACTGGGTAGGGCACTAAGCCTGGTAAAGCCCGCCTACTCAACCGTGTGGTCTGACACACAGCTTTCTGGATTGGGAAGGACTGCCTGGTCCTCGGCACGAATCCACCCAGCAGACTCTTGTCGAGGTCTGGTGAGTTGGCCAGTCTGTATATGGTTTTTAGGCGGTTTTCGATCTGCCTTGGCGAACGTGGGCTGGTTCCTCTTTTTCCGCCTCAGCTACACTATGTCGGCGACTGCTGCACAAACAAGTTCTCCACATATGGGTACACCACCATTACTCTACCACTCAAACATAGGGGTTACACTCGTCTGGTGTGAGACGTGCCCTGGGGGTGGGAGGTCCATCGGGGGCTGAATCGCACAATAACCCTGAAAGAGTGGTTCGGTGTGTGGCGGCGGAGGGGTGAAGTGAACTGCAGTAGTCGTCGTGGGATTGTAGACCACTGCAGCTGCGGCGGGGACAGAGCCTCTCCGATGTTTCTAGGCCCCCAGGTAACATAAAATACAATTCATACAAGCCTGGTATAATACTATTATGAGCAGGACACAACTGTTCCACTGAATATGCTCGCATTTCATCTACGTCGTTTTAATTGTAAGCGAATAATTTTAATTCATCTGTGGTTAACATATAATTCAGAGTTACCACAGAAACAACGATGCAGCTTTGAAAGTTATAAAGAAGGAAAATCATTTTTATTAAAAATATCTAATTGTAGTTACAGTTTACAGTCGATTTCTCAATGTAAAAATTAGATGTTCCTCATTGGGTCACGTCCAAGAAATGCCTGACGTCATGTGAGTCAGAATTTTCTGCTTGTTTTAATGCAACCACCATTCCTGTGTTTCGGCTGTCCTCAGCGTGATAAATATGGATGTGGCTCAAGTGTTGACGGGCTTTTTGAGGCGGTGGTAGGGTGTGGTGAACGATGAAATGTCAGATTTTCGCTAAGACCTCAGGTAATTTAAGTTCAGGTGCTGTGGTGTGACACATAAATGTGGAAATAACCTCATAAGAAAGAAATTGTCTTCGTCACACTCTCCGGACTTTTGATTCTTGGAATTCATATCATCTGTGTGTTCTTTCTTGGTTTCCTCCAGTTCTGCTGGATCGTAAATTGGACCCTTTTTGACACCTTTTCTTTCCCGGTTTTGGCAGTTTTTTCGGTAGTAATACTTTCATCTTAGAGTGGGTGCCCTCGTCGTCACGTTGGTCTCAAAATAAATCCTGAAGTTGTGTCTATCATCGTATGATACAACTTGTACATCCCTACCGCCGACCATTATATGTGATGCATCGGATTTTGAAAGTTTCCAGCGAGACGCCTTGAAGTATAACGTGTTGTAAAAAGCGCATTTGGTGAATATACTTCGGTTTAGAATCAAAGCACAATGATGTCTAACCTGTTGGGCCGATTATCCTTCGGAAGTTTCCGTTGATATGAAAGTCTTAAATTCTGGAAGTTTCTGTCGTTATGAAAGTCTTCAATTCTGCCACTTTCGTTTCACTGTGGAAGCTAAAAATGCACACACGATAAGTCAACTTCTATCGAAACGTTCACAGGGATATTCGTACAATGATAACAGAAGATAAAAGAGACAGCTAAAGTGCAGATGGGTTACGAACGCATAGCGGTCTTACAGAGTTTGTGAGTAGATGTTGGCAAAGCGTCAGTCAAGTCGTAGATAGCCAATGGGAGCATTGTAGAACTGCTTGCGGCACACGTTGCCGTCATAACATTCACGGTAAGCGCACCTCTGAACCCATCTGCACATTCACCAAGTGACACCCAGTGACATAAATAACATATTGCTTCAGGTTTATTTCTACAGAGACGGCCGTCAGATTATTGGCATCCTCACTCAATGGCACGAAACACCATCGCCAGCGTTATCTATGAAACGTGTGAAGCTATCTGAGTGGAGATGCTAACGAAACATATGCCTGTTCCGAACACGGAAGATTTTCGCAAAATTGCGACTGATTATGAGCGTCTGTGGAAGTGTCCCAACCGTATAGTCAGCAATGACGGCAAACACATTCGCATAAGAAGTCCTCCAAATCGGCATCTATGTATTTCCATTACAAAAAGTACTTCTCTACCCACCTTCAAAGTACTGCAGAAGCCAGTCACAGATTTACGAGGGCAGTTCAATAAGTAATGCAACACATTTTTTACTCGGCCAATTTTGGTTGAAAAAACCGGAAATTTCTTGTGGAATATTTTCAAACATTCCCGCTTCGTCTCGTATAGTTTCATTGACTTCCGACAGGTGGCAGCGCTGTACGGAGCTCTTAAAATGGCGTCTGTAACGGATATGCGTTGCAAACAACAGGCAGTGATCGAGTTTCTTTTGGCGGAAAACCAGGGCATCTCAGATATTCATAGGCGCTTGAAGAATGTCTACGGTGATCTGGCAGTGGACAAAAGCACGGTGAGTCGTTGGGCAAAGCGTGTGTCATCATCGCTGCAAGGTCAAGCAAGACTGTCTGATCTCCCGCGTGCGGGCCGGCCGTGCATAGCTGTGACTCCTGCAATGGCGGAGCGTGCGAACACACTCGTTCGAGATGATCGACGGATCACCATCAAACAACTCAGTGCTCAACTTGACATCTCTGTTGGTAGTGCTGTCACAATTGTTCACCAGTTGGGATATTCAAAGGTTTGTTCCCACTGGGTCCCTCGTTGTCTAACCGAACACCATAAAGAGCAAAGGAGAACCATCTGTGTGGAATTACTTGCTCGTCATGTGGCTGAGGGTGACAATTTCTTGTCAAAGATTGTTACAGGCGATGAAACATGGGTTCATCACTTCTAACCTGAAACAAAACGGCAATCAATGGAGTGGCGCCACACCCACTCCCCTACCAAGAAAAAGTTTAAAGCCATACCCTCAGCCGGTAAAGTCATGGTTACAGTCTTCTGGGACGCTGAAGGGGTTATTCGATGTCCTTCCCCATGGTCAAACGATCAACTCTGAAGTGTATTGTGCTACTCTTCAGAAATTGAAAAAACGACTTCAGCGTGTTCGTAGGCACAAAAATCTGAACGAACTTCTCCTTCTTCATGACAACGCAAGACCTCACACAAGTCTTCGCACCCGAGAGGTGCTCACAAAACTTCAGTGGACTGTTCTTCCTCATGCACCCTACAGCCCCGATCTCGCACCGTCGGATTTCCATATGTTTGGCCCAATGAAGGACGCAATCCGTGGGAGGCACTACGCGGATGATGATGAAGTTATTGATGCAGTACGACGTTGGCTCCGACATCGACCAGTGGAATGGTACCGTGCAGACATACAGGCCCTCATTTCAAGGTGACGTAAGGCCGTAGCATTGAATGGAGATTACGTTGAAAAATAGTGTTGTGTAGCTAAAAGATTGGGGAATAACCTGGTGTATTTCAATGCTGAATAAAACAACCCCTGTTTCAGAAAAAAAAATGTGTTGCATTACTTATTGAACTGCCCTCGTATTACCGTGTACGTAGGAGCATACGGCAGACAGAATGGCTGTTCCGTCCCTTTAGATATTGCCGCCTGTCATCGCTTGGAAAGCAATTCATTCAGTGTACCAACCAGCAGTACACCTCGTGCACTGCTGGGTGATCAGGGATACCCTCTGGAGGAATAACTGATGAGGCTGTACCCCACTGGACACAGTATGGATCACCAAAAGGAGATCTTCAACTATCACCTGTATAGAGGCAGACGTGCAATTGAATGTCCCTCCTGGTATCCTTGTAAGCAAATGGAGATGTCAGAAGACAGAGCGCCAACTATATCCTGAACATGCCGATACTGCCGTAAAATGTGTTTGCCTACTGCACTGTCCTGTCGCTGATGTGGAAGTTGTGAGTGAGAGCCAGTCTCTGTCACGTCAGTGGCAAAGGGGCGAGGCGTTGTGATCGGTCTTCAAGGGGAGCGTATGGAATACATGGAGCATTTAAGCAATATTTCATCAGCACAGCTGTACATCTACATAATAACTCAGTTTAAAGGGCTGTGACACATTTTTGAATTCCACTGTGTATGTAAAATATATGTATATCTGTGTATGTAACAAATTTTTAATTCTTATCATAGTGAATTGTTTCTGTGATTTCATAAAATAACATAGATTAACAGAGTCTGTCTCCTAGCAAGCACACAATTTACTTTGTGTACAGGTGCTGACAGATTGAGTACGGGAGTCCTTTATTTTCAATAAAAGAAAAGGGAATTTTTTTTTTAATGCATGAGCTATGGATGGTGATGGATGTTCACAAATCCGTGCACGAGCCCTGGGTTGGCAACAAATCAGATTTTTCCAGTATGTGCCGCTATCCCACGGCTTGTTCACGTGCTCGACGAACAAACAACCTTTCTGCTGACGGGGTGACGCTCAGGGAAGCGTCGCTTGCCTAGGCAGAGCTCCTACAGCAGCCAATCAGAAAGGTCCAGGAGATCACGTGTGAGGTGTGTGGATCGCCCTCTTTTACTGACAGGACCCCGACGAGATCAGACGCATTGGCCGGTTGCCTCTGTGCATTTTTCGAGCTCCGGCTCAATCTGTTTGCGCCTTAGGGCCGCTAAACTCACATAATGTACCCCGGCTAGGTCATCAATAAATGTTTTCTCAATAAATGGGAGGCAGTTTGCCGACCGGAGTTGAAACCTTAACACTTGCTCTTTTTTAGACCCCACTTCCACCTCAGCCACATCCTGACTTGCACAATTGGTGTCAGAGAAGTGGGATCTGACCCACCATGCGGTCTAACAAGTATTGAAATTACGGCTAGATGCCGGGAAATTTTCTTTGACCTGGGAGCCATGCAGTAAATTAACTTCTTGTGGTGCTGGATGCACCGATACGACACTACATTATTACATGCATCTGTCCTTGTTGCCGTCGCGTCGGCCCTGGTGGCCCATTTTATTTCAGCCTTAACGCACGCGATACAGCGACATCGCCGAGCGTTGACCATCACGCCGCCAGGTGAGCCGCAGTCAGCCGGATGCCACTGTATCAGATGCTGCCGGGGCAGCACTTCTCACCGCCGCTGTAGCGTCGCTGCGCAGCCTGCAGTCAACGCCCGGCTGCCGCTTCGTCTGCCTACGCCGCCTCCGCCGCCGCCGCCAACGACACCGCCTCCAGCATAATGTAGTAGTGTAAGTCGCGAGCAATTGCAGTAGCCTGGCCTCACTATCTTTGTAGCAATTCCTTGAGTTGTTTGTGCAGTCATTTTGTAAACATGCCTGACACCCATTCAAATAAGCAAGGAGGAGCTGCTGCTGAAATTCCTGGCGCAGATCCTGTCACTATGTTAGAAAAACAGATAAGACAGTTAACTGTGCAAAAGATGGAACTGCAATAGCAGTGCAATGCGCTTTCGGTGGAAAGCAACAAAAAAGTTACAATTGAACAAGCAGCTGCAAGCGCTAGTCGCGCCTCTGCGGTTAGCTCATTTCCGCCTATGTCCACTCGCGCTATTCGTTCACGAGACTCAGAGGGCCATAGACACGGGTTCACAGGTAGATGCCGTGTTTCTTGACTTCTGCAAGGCGTTCGATACAGTTCCCCAGAGTCGTTTAATGAACAAAGTAAGAGCGTATGCACTACCAGACCAATTGTGTGATTGGATTGAGGAGTTCATAGATAACAGAACGCAGCACGTCATTCTCAATGAAGAGAAGTTATAAAATAAATAAATAAAATAAAATAAAATATTATGTATGTATATTAATGATAGTGATTGGTTGTAATAAACGTTGCCTTATCTAGAGCGTGGACTTTTAATTATTCGGTATCAGACGCTTGACAATGGCTTTTTCGTAAATGTAATGTTATTCGTAGTTGACCGTGAAATAAAACTCAAATAATCGGACTTCGTATCTAAATCGTTCCCAAAGACTGCTGCGGTAGGTGCGGACTCAAATCTAAATCTCAATATTAGAATAATTTGCCAGCCATGTCAATACGTCGTACAGAGGTGACTGTCTACTAAACATAAAAAAGTTACACAGTTAGTTAAATCAGATATATTCAATGAAATAGCCTACAGTTCATAATCCTACTTACTTTTATAAATATAAATTCATTACAGAATCGAGTGCCTAGTGTGGTTGCAACTCGCAGTATTCTTCTATAACATGAAAATATGGCGGTGTGCCAGACAATTAAATAAAATACGTGCTTCTCGCACCACTTCTACCTGAGCTCTCTCTTCTTAATCAAACATAAGAGTATCGTAATTCCTTTTTTGTTTTATCAGCGACATAGCGCTGCAGTTCTGTGCCATAGGCTTTATTTAATTAAGATTTCGCGTTTCCGAGGAAACTCACGCACGGCATGCAAATGTGCCTTTATATTGCCCCCTGAATTGCGAGGCGAAAGGACACACCTGCAGGCGAGCAATTCACCTAAAGGCACAAGAAAATCTAAGTTATCTACAACTATTTACATGACTTACATTATACTGTATATTATGTACAAAATTTGAATGACGCGCGTGCGCCGTGAAAGTTCTTATGTTGGCAAAATAGAGGGCGCGCATGCGCAGAAGCGTCAGTGTGACTCTGGCACTGCCGTTATATCGTAAATTTAGATCACGCGGCACAGTATTGCAGTTCATATTGTTCGTGTGCGCGCGCATTTCTTCGTCGTTGCACAAAAAAAATATTCCACCAAGATTACATATGAAGACTACATTCTATAACAGGTAACTTAGTTTTAAATTTACAATATTTGTTATATCACAATACAACTCAGATTGTTGAATGTTCTTAGTTACATAGTATTGTTTTGAAATACTTCAGAGAAAAATGTCCGTATGTTTCAGGTGCGTCGACCTATTCGCATCGTGTCGTTATTACAGTTCATATTCATCTGCTGCACAATAATTTTTTCACAGGTTAGTATCATCGTTGTATAACAACGTGATTAAAACATAAGCGTGTCCATTTCCATTTCCATTATAGTCGTTGTGATGCAGTTCGTTGTGACTAAAAAACATTGTTTATTACAGATCTGACGTGACCCGTTAGTAATTGGTCCACGTGCAGTTCGTTTTTTACATTCCGTGGAAGCTTGGTTGCAGAACCTCGGACGGTACGTAGCTGGCGTGGATCCTTGGACAGTCCAGGTAAGAGTGTCCATCACATTTCGAGAACATTTCATTCCCTGAAGTTCCAACCAAAATTCTTCCACCCGTCGTGTTGTTTTCTGCCGGCCGAAGTGGCCGTGCGGTTAAAGGCGCTGCAGTCTGGAACCGCAAGACCGCTACGGTCGCAGGTTCGAATCCTGCCTCGGGCATGGATGTTTGTGATGTCCTTAGGTTAGTTAGGTTTAACTAGTTCTAAGTTCTAGGGGACTAATGACCTCAGCAGTTGAGTCCCATAGTGCTCAGAGCCATTTGAACCATTTGTTGTTTTCTGGACAGGCACTTTGTGTCCGTTTAATCCAGTTAACATCTTGAAGTTAGATACTGTAGTATTGTCACTAGACGATGCACGAATTATGCACTTCACATTTTCAGTTTTTTGCTGAATATAGCTCACCTAAATGTTCGTAGTTATTAATCAAAGAAATGGTTCATCGCGTTTACATAGGTACGATGCATAATGAATGTCATTAACAGTTTCTTTCCCATAGGTTTCTGCGTAGTTGCAGAGTTAGTAATGTTCATTAATGTCCGTGAACAATGGTTCACTATGCAATGACCTTTTGGCACTCGTTTTGTTCAAATTTCTTTTACATAGTAACAGTTACATTATACATCATTGAAAGAGAAAAAAAATATAAGTAATCATACATACACACGTCACATATTTTCATAGCATAAACATAATACAGTTGCACATAAACATGTTTACATCATTATTACATAGCTATGGGTTATTACATTGTGTCACATTTGATTACATGAATTGCAGATAATTACGTCCTCTTTAAGGGTTTTGCTGGGATTTTATCGATGTTTATTTTGTGATGTCATCTGAAATTAAGATAGGTTAGACACAACATTCATTACATCAGTAGGCAAGACCAGGCATTTTCACTACTCAATAAATATTCAAAATAATAAGAGACGGAAAACTGTTCGATTCCTCGCGTTTTGTGCGTGTGTGTATAGTGTCTGTGTGGCCTTGGCTACTGGTAGATGCTTTTCTTGCTGAGAGATGTGCGTCTAATCTATTTCTCGAAGTAAAAGATCGCTTCACAGATGACGTCTGTCGGTTCGTCAGGTGTCATACCAAGTCAGTGGTACCTACAGTCACAAATGTTCCGTGAAAAATTTATGTATCATTCACTGCTACGTAATCATAAATTTTACTTTAATATTCAGTCTTCTCGGTGGTGCCGCGGCGTTGAAAGGAAAGTTCTTCTGTCTTCAACTGCGTCACCGGAACCGCTGAAATGAAAATTTCTAGACTACTTATAATCTATGTTGTAATTTGTTTTAGTTCTTGCCACACAGCAGGTCGTTGAGTTAACGGTACGTTATATGTCTTGTGGTAGAAGATCTTGTGAGGCTTAACTTCAATCTTGTACGCATACGTGTTGATAACACCTATTCCTTTGGCAAAAACTTGTAAATATTTGGATAACACTTCCTGTAGTTTTATACGTTCATGTGCACTGAGAGCTGTAGCTTCATTTATCTTATGATCAAGCAATGTTTTCAAGTCCATTAGCTCTGTGTGAGATGAGTGTGTTTGCGTGTCTTGAATGTCATTGTCAAGTACTAACTGAACCTTGTACCCTGTACAGTGTTTGTCATGCTTTAGAGTCCTCCTGTCCCAATCAATAATAATTACACTGCCTTTATCATTTAAAATGCATT
Source organism: Schistocerca nitens (assembly GCF_023898315.1). Taxonomy (NCBI): domain Eukaryota; kingdom Metazoa; phylum Arthropoda; class Insecta; order Orthoptera; family Acrididae; genus Schistocerca; species Schistocerca nitens. The sequence continues at coordinate 27,940,828 of NC_064624.1, forward strand.
TACCTTTGGAGAAGTCTATAATGCAGTCCTTCTCGCTCATAATATCTATTCCTAATATGCAATTTGTCACAAGGTTTTGTACAACCAGGAATGGCCATTGTACGGTTCCATTACCTATTTTAATGTTTACGAAAACTTGCTTCGTAACCCTACATGACTTATTACCTAGTGCAGTAGTTATTTTACAGTTTTGGGCAGGAAACTCAGGCACAGGTTCCAATTCACACATCTTTTTATAGAAATTAAAAGACAAAACGCTCACAGCTGCACCTGTATCTAAGATAATAGTAGTTGGAATCCCACCTACTACACCAGTAGTAGATGCTAAAACAATTTCATTTGTGTTTGAACGACATTGTGTACTGTCTTGCAAAAGTTCATCTGATATATTGTCATTATGGTTGTATCTTATAAATAAAACAGGTAGTTTTTGTTTAGAATTATTAGGCATATCAATATTTTGTTGTTCAATTGTGGTGTCAAATAACTGATTAACATTGAAGTCGCCCCCCAAGAATTCTTCAGCCACGACCCGTGGCATAGAAGTGACTGTTTCTAGTTTGTTGGATTAGCATTTGTACTAGGTACTGACACAGATTGAGGTTGTGTATCAGGTGTCATTTCTATTATATTCACATTCGGATATTGCCTGTTACGATCTCCAAACTTTTGCGGTTGTTGTTGCTGTTGCGCATTACAACTTACCTGTCGGTCGTAAGGTATGCTCCAATTTTGTCCTGGTGGCTGCTGTGGTAAAGCAGTGTTTGAATGAAAGTACTGATCGTTACGAGTCCAGCCTTGACGCTGTCTTGGCTCGTAGTTATTATTATTTCTGTTTCTGTTTGTGTTTTTGTTGTTGCCTATGTATCCGTTGTTACCGTTGTAGTTATTACCGCGGTGCCTTTTGTATGGATTGCCGCATGAAGTGTTATTACTGTTGTAACTATTGTTTGTATTGGAATACGCGTGTTGATTTTGATTTCCGTATTGAGACGGCATGTGAGTTTGCTGTTTTTGTTGTACCGCGTATCCAACTGTGGGCGCGCCAGAATTGAGTTGGCAAGCCTGCATGTTTTGCATACCACTAGTATAAACATTGTGGCTGCTGTTTTGCCGCGCGAAGCGCTGATCTTCTAGTAACATGTCGACCGAATCTAAAGCTGTTAGAAAATAATCTGAATCGTCATCCGGGATATGTAGGAGTTTTTCTTTAATGTTGAAAGGCAATTTGGCCTTCAACGCACGGAGTATATCGCGTGTTGCGACTGGTTCGTCTAAAAAATGTCCCATGTTCAAGTATTTTTCAAAATATCTGCGTAAGTTACCATTTTTACTGTTAAAAGTTTCAGGTTCTAAAATTTGTCTTCTGAGTCGCTCCTGGACGGATTGCGACCAGAATTTGTTCAGAAAGGCACGCTCAAACTCACTGTACGTGGTACATACGTCAGCTTGACTGTATGCCCAGACAGCTGCATCGCCTTGGATGTAACCGACAATATATGAAATCTTTTTCCGGTCACTCCAAGTGCGTGGAAATGCGTTACTAAAAGATTTAAGAAAAATCACCGGATGAATGGTTCGTTTTTCTGGGATAAAAGCCTGAAATTGCCTGTGTTTTATTAAGCTTTCTTCTTCCTTTGCATTATGATATGGATTTGTTCCACTGTAATTACTGCAATGCTCAGCTGGCGAGTAATTACGATAATGTTGCTGTGGTTTACCACGATAATAGCTTGTGTTTGTGTTTGCCCGTTGTGGTATGTGTTGTTGTCGTGGTGTGTTTTGTTCTTGTGTGTATGTTGTGTACGGTATGTGTGCGTCACACTCGTATGTATATTGGTTTCTGAACTGTACATTTTGACTGATATTTTCGTTACATTCAGACTGTGGTTGATCGGTGAATTGCGTCACTGGTGCAGTGACAGACTGTACTGCGTCACTAATCAGCTGTTTGTTATTAGTGATGTATTCCGCTACGGAGTCGTGCACAATTGTTGGTAAATTTTCACGTATGCATCTATCAAAATGTTTGTCTTTGTTCTCTACCCAATCATGAAATTCTTTATTAATATTTTGAAAATGAGCTGTGGCATCAGATTGTAAGATGTCAGTCAGGTGTTGTTCAACATCGTCAAATTTATTCTGCACGTCAGTAATTCGTTTTTCAAGGTTGTCGTGTACTGATGGATATGTTTGAATTTGTTCAGTAAGAGCTTCACACGTGACATTAAGGTTTTTTACTTGTGTCTGTAAAAGTGCTACGTCATTTGTAGTCTTTTCTTGTCTCGTATTAAGCTTGGAAAATTTCGTACTGAGTTCAGTCATCTGTTTGGTCAGTGTGGCGTCTATAAGTTCCACACGTTTACACAAAGTGTCACTACCTGTCTTGAGTGCTATGAGGTCAGATTTAATTTCGTCATTTTGTGTCTTTAACTGTTCATTTTGTGTCTTTAAGGTTGCCATGTTTTCCGCGTTCTGCATCCTTAAGGTTGCCATGTTTTCCGCGTTCTGTTTCATTAGCATTTGTAACATGTTGGCAATGTTTACTGTTTGCAAGGTCTCTGCCCCCGCCGCGTCATTAGACGTGACGTCATGTATTAGCATGGGCTCTGACTGAGACTTTGAAATTTTTGTGGTGGACGGCCTATTGTCAAAATTTCCGTTAACACTTGCGTCAATATTTGATGAATCGTCACTACCGGTTGCTGTCGTAAAGTCATTTTCTAACATTTGTCTCTCGTCCGAGTCGGATTGCGTCTGAATAGTATGTCTTTGCTGTTCCATCTTTGCGTATTGTTTTCTAGTTATGACCATGCCACACGTGATATATGTTTCAAGAAAATAATGTTTGACACTGATTTTAAAATAAAATGCAGTTGAGCATGAATCGCTCGTAGCAACAATGGCTGTTTGTTAAATTTAAAAATGTAGACTGTATATCGGATTATTCTTAATGGCTGCTGGCCATGTTACAACGTATCGTACAGAAGTCGGCCATATTGTACACTCGTGTATTGGTATTGTTGCAGGAGTTATTGTTTAAGGAAAAGTACTGAGAATGAAATTTATCACTGAAAACTGCTACGCGCGAAAGAAATACTACAGAATCTACTGAAGAGCTAATACATTGAATTATGCGTCTGGTCAAGCCTGCCAATGCAAAGATGCTGCGTCTTACCTTATTTTGCTGGAAGCTTCATTGCGTCTTCCCGCAAAATTTTATAATTGGCAAATATCTTCAGATTTTTGTTATTTCTCATATAGTCAAGTCCAGGACCAGAAAGTTGATTTTTCACATGAAACAAAGAGAACAATGTAACAAATGACAAAATAACAAGTCCGACACGCAGTCGCCAATATAAAATAAATAAATAAAATAAAATAAAATATTATGTATGTATATTAATGATAGTGATTGGTTGTAATAAACGTTGCCTTATCTGGAGCGTGGACTTTTAATTATTCGGTATCAGACGCTTGACAATGGCTTTTTCGTAAATGTAATGTTATTCGTAGTTGACCGTGAAATAAAACTCAAATAATCGGACTTCGTATCTAAATCGTTTCCAAAGACTGCTGCGGTAGGTGCGGACTCAAATCTAAATCTCAATATTAGAATAATTTGCCAGCCATGTCAATACGTCGTACAGAGGTGACTGTCTACTAAACATAAAAAAGTTACACAGTTAGTTAAATCAGATATATTCAATGAAATAGCCTACAGTTCATAATCCTACTTACTTTTATAAATACAAATTCATTACAGAATCGAGTGCCTAGTGTGGTTGCAACTCGCAGTATTCTTCTATAACATGAAAATATGGCGGTGTGCCAGACAATAAAATAAAATACGTGCTTCTCGCACCACTTCTACCTGAGCTCTCTCTTCTTAATCAAACATAAGAGTATCGTAATTCCTTTTTTGTTTTATCAGCGACATAGCGCTGCAGTTCTGTGCCATAGGCTTTATTTAATTAAGATTTCGCGTTTCCGAGGAAACTCACGCACGGCATGCAAATGTGCCTTTATAAAGTGTTCCGAAGTAAGAGTGATTTCAGGTGTGCCACAGCGGAGTGTCATGGGACCGTTGTTGTTCACAATATACATAAATGACTTGGCGGATGACATCGGAAGTTCACTGAGGCTTTTTGCAGATGATGCTGTGGTGTATCGAGAGGTTGTAACAATGGAAAATTGTACTGAAATGCAGGAGGATCTGCAGCGAATTGACGCATGGTGCCGGGAATGGCAATTGAATCTCAATGTAGACAAGTGTAATGTGCTGCGAATACATAGAAAGATAGATCCCTTATCATTTAGCCACAAAATCGGTCAGCAACTGGAAGCAGTTAATTCCATAAATTATCTGGGAGTACGCATTAGGAGTGATTTAAAATGGAATGATCATATAAAGTTGATCGTCGATAAAGCAGATGCCAGACTGAGATTCATTGCAAGAATCCTAAGGAAATGCAATCCGAAAACAAAGATTAGAGCCCACACAGAAGCATACAGACAATCCTTCTTTCCACGAACAATACGAGACTGGAATAGAAGGGAGAACCGATAGAGGTACTCAGGGTACCCTCCGCCACACACCGTCAGGTGGCTTGCGGAGTATGGATGTAGATGTAGATGTAGATGTAGTTTCCCTGCCGTAAGTTATATCCCGACTTTCGCGGGTAAAACTAACGAAAATGTAACGACATTTTTGCAGTGTGTCAAAGATGTAGGTAGAACTTGTGGCTGGCCTGATAGTTTCCTTTTGAGTGTGCTGAAGCTGAAACTAGCAGGAGACGCTCCAATATATGTTGAGTCAGTCGACGCTCTGCGAGATGCTATCACTTTTGAAGCTTTGGCTAAAGGGTTAGGAGAGCACTATTCCCATAAGAGAGGTGTCAGTTATTATCGGGATTTGCTGTCTACCTTACAACAGAAAACCAATGAAGGTTTAGAAGTATTTGCTGATCGAATCCGCACGGTATCGTGCCGCACTTATGTGCTTAGCAACTGCCAGGCCCGCAATGAAGTTTTAATAGAGGAAGTAGAAGCAAGGGCTATAGATGTGTTCATTCAAGGGACTAACCCGCAAACCGGGACAGAAGTGAAAAATGGCTTCCCCTACTACATTGCACGAAGCTGTGCGAATTCCACTGCTACGTGAGGAAGCAGGGAGATTTGTTACTAACCCATCGCGAAGTAACGAGTCCCGGCGCGTGTTTCTTAATGATGCAAAATGTCAGCGCTGCGGGAAGTTTAATCGTACTGCCGCACGCTGCCGCTCACCGTGTTGTGGCAGATGCCACAAGATCTGCCATACTAATGCAACATGCCCCAGACAAAGGTAGCAAAATGTTCCACCGACAAACAGGCAACGGGGTAGTTACCAACAGGGAAATGGTCGGGGGGCAGGCTCAGCCACTGACCCTCGCCCCTGATAAAAGTAATGAAACCGGTGTATAAAAAACAGCAGAAAGATGAGGTGGCAAATGTTTTGCTAGAGGGTAAACTCAGGGGTAGAACAATTAGAGTGTTAGTAGATACGGGAGCACAAATTAGCGTGCTGTTTGTCCACTATCATCATAAGCGGAGGTTGAAACCGCCCCGCTATCACGTTGCTGGATTGGGTGAGGGACTGATCATTCCTGCCGGATCATCTCTCGTTACTTTTCAGTTAAGTAAAAAAAAACATATGGTTTTAATATGGAGGTTGTACGGAAACGTAGGAGGGACTTTGATATCATTCTAGGCAATGATTTCCTCAATGAGTACTAAGGGATAATCGATTATAGGACGCACACCGTCCGATTTGGTGAGGAAACTCACTTTTTCGGCGGCGTTCGGACCGAAAGCGTGCAAGGAAACTATGAGGGACGGCCGCTCTCACAGGATCCAACAGAACCGCGTACATGGCCCATTAAATCGTTATGCCCAGTTACCATTGAGAGTGGGACAGGCAAGGTTCTATGGATTGATATCCAAGCTCCATTACCTACTAGTTCAATCGTTTTTGTGGATCCGCTCCGTCAAAACGATGTGTTGGACAGGTTATAAGTTCATGTGAAGACAGGTTTATGTGCTGTAGAGAGAAAAGGGAAGAAGTTTTGTGTACCTGTATGTGTCGATAATTTTGGTTTGAGAAAGATAGAGATTCCATGTGGAACAGTTTTAGCAAGTGGTCAGGAAATAGGAGATGATGATTTTTCAGTGATAAATGAAGGTAAGAGTCAAAATAGGAAGCAGTTCCCTATTAGAAGTGTGTGTACCCTGATACCCTCTTTGCAAAAGCAATTTAATGAAAAGTTAGAGCATTTGAGTAGAGCAGAACAGAGGCTACTATGGCCCGTATTGGAAGAATTTGCGTGGTTGTTTGAGGAAAGGCAATATTTGCCTGCTACTGACCTCATACAGCACGATATTCCCACCGGTGATGCTAGACCTATATCTCGAAAGGCTTATACGATCCCTTATCATTTACAACCAATAGTGGAAGACACAGTTCAACAGCAGCTAGCAGCAGGGATTATTCAACCCTCTGCCAGCCCCTGGTCGTCCCCAATCGTTCTGGTTTGTAAGAAATCAATCAATGGCGAGAAGAGTTATAGGCTCTGTGGTGATATGAGAGCGGTGAATAAAGTAACAACACCTGATACTTGTCCTTTGCCTTGTATTGACGAAACCCTACATCAATTAGGAAACTGCAAGTATTTCACCACTTTAGATATGCGATCAGAGTATCATCAGATTCCTATAGTTCCCAAGGACAGACCTAAAACCGCCTTTATTGTGCCTTCGGGTTTGTATGAGTTTTTACGCATGCCATTTGGTCTCAGGAATGCTCCTGCAACCTTTCAAAGATTTGCTGATTTATTGTTACGTGGTTTAAAGCCCACCACATGTTTAGTTTATTTAGATGATATTATTGTATTTTGTAGAACTATTGAAGAACATGCAGAAAGGTTGAGGTGTGTTTTGTCACGTTTGCAGAGTGCCCATTTAAGTTTGAAGATAGAAAAATGTTCATTTGCACGTCACAAGTCCAGTACTTGGGACATGTCATTAGTGCTGAAGGTGTCAAACCAGATCCTCGGTTGACTGAGACTGTGAGAGATTTTCCCACCCCAACCAATGTAAAAGAGTTACAGTCACTGCTTGGCCTATATAATTACTATCGCCGGTTTGTGAAAGATTATGCCACCATAGCTAAGCCATTAACCAAGTTGTTGAAAAAAGGTGCAGTTTCCGAGTGGTCAGAAGAATGTGACGTAGCTGTAAATAAGATTAAAGAAGTACTAACAAGCTCACCTCTGTTAGTCTATCCAGATTTTGAAAAACCTTTTATTCTTGCAACAGATGCCTCAGATTTTGCTCTGGGTGCAGTCCTTAGCCAAGAATATAACGGAGAGGAAAGACCTGTTGGGTATGCCTCCCGCCAGATGAATCAGGCTGAACTAAATTATAGTACTACTGAAAAGGAATTGCTTGCACTTATGTTCGGGGTAAACTATTTTAAATGTTATTTGTATGGTAGAAAGTTCACCATAATAACAGATCACGCGGCATTAACTTGGATGTTGAATCTGAAAGATCCTAGCAGTCGTTTAACTAGATGGGCTTTAAAACTTGCCGAATATGACTACGAGGTTAAGCATAAACGTGGTAGACTGCATTCTAATGCTGAATCTCTGAGTGGTAAAATAAGAGTAGTTGAAACAAATGATGTTTTGATTGAGGAACTGAAAGAGGCGCAAAGCCGAGATGTTGAATGTCATAGGTATGTTACCAGTGTAGATTTCATTACTGAAGATGGTATTTTATACCGAAAGACTCCGGGTGGTAATAGAGTTGCAATTCCTAAGGAATTGCAGTCCAGAATAATAGCTCAATGCCATGATAGTTCTCAAGTATGCCATAATGGGCGAAGAGCAACAAATGCAAGGATAGCTGCACGGTATCGGTGGAAAAACAGAAAGAAAGATGTTAAAAAGTATATTCAAAATTGTTTACCTTGCGCTCAAAGAGCACCCCCTCCTAGGACCAAAATACCTTTAAAAAGACTTTCAGAGGCGACGAGAACATTTCAGAATATTGCTTTTGATATCGTCGGTCCTTTGCCACAAAGCAATCAAAACAATAAATATATCCTGTCCATTATGGACCACTTTTCTCGATACCTTGTTTTGGTACCTCTCGCTGATATGACAGCAGCGACAGTTGCTAGAGAATTTGTCAATCACTTAGTTTTGCCTTTCGGCAGCCCTGACGCTGTTCTAACAGACCAAGGGACGAACTTTATGTCGGCTTTATTCGTTCAAGTGTGCAAGCTTCTAGGAATCAAAAAGTGGAGAACCACCCCCTCTCATCCAAAGGCAAATGGCCGCCAGGAACGTGTCCAAAGGACAACTAAGAAAATGTTAAGTTACTATGTAAACAGAACGCATTCAGATTGGGACTGTTATATCAATATAATCGCTTCAGCCTATAATAGCCGTGTCCATGAGTGAACAGGCTATAGTCCTTATGAGATTTTTTTTTTTTTTTTTGGCAAACGTATGAACTCACCTTTTGAATTGGATAAATTGCCCCCAGGTGTGGACATAACTGAAGTAAAGAGGTTAGCTCACCGTTTCAAGTCAATTTGGAAACAAGTTCAAACCAATAATTCCAAAGCCACCAAAAAACAATTACAGCGGAGTAATAAGAATGCAGTAATGCCCCTTTACAAGCCTGGAGATTTAATCTTGTTGCGTAACCCAATAGTAAGACGAGGAAGAACAAAGAAGTTTGCACCTCAATATGAGGGACCATACCCTATCATTCGGTTAACCTCTCCAGTAAATGCTGAAATCAAGTTGCCAGATCGCTTAGTACATTTTGATCGTCTGAAACCCTTTTATGGAAAAGCTCCTTCCATTCCGACAGTTTTCCCTGATCCATCGCCTAGTAGTGTATCAACTATGCCAGGACCTACAGTGACTAAAGTAAAGAAAAAGAAGGTAAAACCTTCACCTGCCAGACCTAGATATTCCTTAAGAAATAAGCATCCTTATGCATTGAGGTCAAGAGACTAAGTTTGTATCTTGCTTTGTAGTGTATCAAGCGTAGCTGTTAACTCATATTCATTTGAAGCTTCATGTAATACTTGTTCAGTTGCATGCGCTGCTGCAGCTTTAAGTGTAGCTTACTGATATGTAACTTCAAAGTGTAGAGTAAGTAGCGAGCAAGCAAAGTGCTGGAAGTATGGGTTGGAGCGGCAGTATAATTATATTCGATGAGGAGATATCTGCTCAAATAGTACGATAAGTTGTCGCAAGGGCTCCTAACCACTTCCTGAATGGAAAAAGTAATTGACAAACAATACGAGACTATCATGATCCTACACTAACACGAGTTTAAAACTCACTCCTGGGATATTCAGTTATAGCCACTGTTTGTATCTTCCATGTAATTAAATTCTCCAGAGCTTAAGATAACTGAATGATTACAGCTGTCCACATTTTCTGCAGTTCCTGTGTATCACACTAGGGGATATGAGACCCAATGCTTGTAATCGCTGCGTCAGTCTCATACTAGCTTCATCTGCCTCGTCGTAAATATCACACCACATCTCTCTCTCTGTTTCACACCCTGAGAGTACAAATCCACGCTTGAGCTATGGAGATTACCCCAGAGTTTAATCTATGTATCAATAAGGTAACAGGACGAGAATAGTAAGGTTTTGGAATCATTTATTATCGAAGGAAATAATTACACAGTACATACAAACCTAACATTCAGCCGGAAAGGACACAGCAATTCTAATGGTATTTCTCTTCACACGTTACACTGTCCATCTACACCTATGCAAAGTACGTATGACTATCAGTAACAAAATACACCTACTAGTGCCACTGTAATGAAAGAGAGCTGGTAGCTGCACCGAAGTTTTAGCGCGTCATGTGCCTGCACTGAAATGCTGGAGAGTATGACAAAGAACGTTGAAAGGTAAGTGTTCTGTAAAGAGGAGTGATCTGTGTTATGGTACCTGGTTATGGGAACAACATTTGTAGTATTTACGCCATTCATCCTCCATACGACAGTACTGGTAGCTTCCCTTTTGAATATCGCTGCAATAGCTATTAACTACAAATCGTTTTGTCTAATGCTCAAATAAAGTATACCTTTTCATAATGATGTCTGCCGACGTACACAACACAAATTCCTATCTCTTAAGAGGAACTTTTATTGGTTCCCTAGCAGAAGCTAGCGAAACCTTTTCCCAGGTTGCAAACCAAGTGAATATTCAATGTAAATTCTTCAATACTATGCGAAGAAAAAGTAACTTATTTACTCAAAGTTCACATAGAAAAATACTGGCACTACTACGTAATTGGTAGAGGACACAATCATTTCTAATGTAATGAAGCTCAGTTCGTATAGCACCCAATAATATTTTTCCGCTATCTTGGAAAACAGGGATTAAAAGTTTTTGTGTTGCACCATTAAAGAGACTATTGGTATTCGCGGTTGCAAGTTAATGGAAGTAGTGCCGCTCTTGGGCGTCTTCGGGCGTACTCCTTCGCCATACACATCCAGGAATTGGCGGATATACATAACTTAGTGTAGCTGGCCACTACGATGTGCATTTCTGTATCCAACCTGGCTGTGTACGGAAGGGAGCTGGGCTCGGAACCGTCCGATAGAGAGCACTACTTTAAGAAGAATAGAATCAGAATCGTAGTTAGAGTTAAAGTATTGAGTATCGCAACTTCACTAGTTCGGAATAGTCAAACACTAGTGTAGTAAAGTCATTCACCCACATAGTGACAAATAACAGGCCACGCCACCGCAGACAAAAACAAACCATAACTAAGCGTACGAAGGAGCGGACAGCCGTCTGATGGAGCGTCGTTGCTGGAGGCGCCAGAGCACCGCATTCCGTTAGATACGCAGCCGCACGCACACACACGCACCAGTACACACTACGTCGAATGAATCACTGCGCCACATTTTGTCATTTGTTGCGTCATCTACTGAACCAGACACCTCCTAGTTAATGAATTACACTACTACACGAAGTATCTTATACCTAACCAAACGCCCGCATCTCGTGGTCGTGCGGTAGCGTTCTCGCTTCCCATGCCCGTGTTCCCGGATTCGATTCCCGGAGGGGTCAGGGATTTTCTCTGCCTCGTGATGGCTGGGTGTTGTGTGATGTTCTTAGGTTAGTTAGGTTTAAGCAGTTCTAAGTTCTAGGGGACTGATGACCATAGATGTTAAGTCCCATAGTGCTCAGAGCCATTTGAACCATTTTGAACCTAACCAAACGCAAATTACATAAAACACACTAGTAAACGAAATTATTCCTACCTTATCTACAGTCTTGTAACTAATTCATACTCTTATGCTGTCTGAAATGCAACCTATGGCGTTCAACAAGCACGTATGAGAATTACAAGGTACACAACTGCCGTGATGCACCATGAAACGAGTTCTGCACTACTAGTGTAAATACGTCTCACATTTACACATTTGCTGTCTTCTAAATGCAGATAATCATTTTCCTTAGTTAATGAAGAATAGAACACTATTAGCTTTCACACAACTGATAATTATCGAAGGCTAACTCAGAGAATTATTCACTGTTTACGTACGATACACCTATAAAATTATGTCTTACTGATGGCAACAGCGGCTCACCGAGCAGACGCCACAGGTAAGCCAAGGATCGTCGAGATGTCGCCTTGGTGCTACAGTACGTGCTCAGGTAAGTCTCCAGGATTAGGGAGATACATGATAGAAAGAGGATAGGGCATGACACACACCTACTGACAAAATGGAGGCAGAGTTAACGACAGCTGGTCTGCATAATTAGTCATGCAAGTGTATACTTCGAGTCAAGCTCAATAGGGTATTCTTTCTTCACTAACGTTTTCCAGTCTGTTCCTTTGGCAGTGGTCCCGCTAGATAGTGGATAGGAAGCGAGGATCTCGTCAATCCATTCATGCACGTCACTAATTAAGTGACGAGAACCTCACTCATCCTCACAGCCGTCGTTATTCAGCATGGAATAGCATAATTATAGATAAAATATGCATACTTTACCGTAACAAAGTGGATTTAAAGAAAGAACCATTTATTAGAGAGTGTGGCAGGGGTTATAGGTGGTACAAAATAAGTGAGAGAATCTCATCATTTCACTGCCACGATTTTATTACAATTTAACACCTCAATAAATTACATTTGACTGACATCACCGCAGTCCCACTCGCTCCTACTTGCTATTACCGTCATTTACGCACCTTGTACCGATCACACCACCTTGCATTACAAGTAATATTTTAACACACCCAGTGATGGATGTCCTTAGCATTCACAGCCATGGATCATGACAGTCTCCTTTCAAGTGACGTAATTCGTCCGGAATTAAATGTGTTAATGCCAACTCGTAGCAGATTGCACATCTATTACTCCAGAGACGACTATACTGCCTTCCAGTCGCTTTGCAATGCTTGCACACTGATCTAAGTCATAAGCTAATTTATGCTGTGTGCCTCATTTTATTCTTTTGTATTATTTTATTGTGCTGCTAACTGCATTATGCCTCATGTCAGTTTATTATGTTGTATGTGTGCATTTTTTGTCATTTTATGTTGTATACCTCCAGTTTGTATGCGCAGGGAACATGGGACCATGTGTCAACCCTCCCCCTCCCCTCACTGTATTAAGGGAGCTACCTTGCATAACAAGGAGCGACTCCGCGATAAAAACCAATACACCTGTTTGTCTGTGAGAATGTTTCGCTGCCACCGCAGCGGTGGAAGACTATCTGACACTCTCACTGACGTGTCAGATTGATAGGTTGGACAACGAGTAACAGGGACGACTATTTCGTTGGCTCGGTTTTTTCACGCGACTGACAACACACCACATGCTGGTATCTGTGCTGCCGAATCGGTAGTCACCTGCGGTCGCCAGTGATTGCAGTCAATTTTTGAAAACCTCCCCTTTTATTACTTACTCTACAGCCAAGCCCTCGGATCTATCCTGTCTTTCTTCTTTTGTTGATGAGTATGCAGTGGTACTGTAAATTAATCCAACAATACCGGTCTTATCCGTCTTTCCAGCCATTTTTCTCATCCCTTGTTGCATTGTCCATGTTTAAGCTATTCTCCGACGATCTGTTGTGAAGTGAGAATCGTGTCTCTGCTATCTAGTTAAGCGAAGACCAGTGTCCTTCAACAGTAGGCGAAAACCTGCGTTGGAAATTTTTAAAGACGTAACCATGGGCATTACATGGTTGTTCCTAAGGAGAGCTTTGTCCCTCCCTAAAAGTACATAAATACAATCACCGTGTTCGCATTTTCACTTTTCCTTGCTGCTCGTGACTTTTCGTGACACTAACCACAAGTGCGACGCGTCATTTGCGTCGTAGCAACGATACGATACGTACTTGGAAGAGCCACCACACAGTTCTTAGTGCCAACATAAATTATCTCTCAGCGTAACTCGCTAAACTAAGTACGCCAATACTCGGTCGTGTAAGAGGGAAGTTTTATTCCCCGCGCGTACTACTGTGAAGCAGCGCAGCGTGCAACACACGTGTGCGTGCGGGCACGAGCTGCCTGATCAGCAGACACGCGTATCACATAACGTCGTAGTAACGACGGGCGGTGAGTGCAAAGGGCAGGGACGTAAACAACGCGAGCTTATGACTCGCGCTTACTGGGAATTCCCCGTTCATGGGGAACAATTTCAAGCCCCAATCTGTAGCACGAAGGAGGTTCAGCGTGTTACCCCGACCTTTCGGCCTAGGAAGACACGCTGATTCCTTCAGTGTAGCGCGCGTGCGGCCCAGAACATCTAAGGGCATGATAGACCTGTTATTGCTCAGTCTCGTGCGGCTAGAAGCCGCCTGTCCCTCTAGGAAGAAAAGTACAACACGAAGGATGTCACGCGACTAGTTAGCACGCTAAGAACGGCCATGCACCACCACCCACCGAATCAAGAAAGAGCTATCAATCTGTCAATCCTTCCGGTGTCCGGGCCTGGTGAGGTTTCCCGCAGCCACGCGCGTACGTACTGTAACCGGTAAACTTTACTGTTCAGCTACGCTTCACCTCTCAGAATCTTTATCCACATAGTGCTCAGTAAGTCACTCTGAGCTTTAAAATGCTATACATTATTACAAAGTTGATTCGCCTTTTCTTGTATTACAGTCATTACATACTGCATTATTTCGCTTCCTTCTTAGGACCCAAGTATTATGCCAGGTGTTAGCACATTTCTTCTCCAACAGTCACGTCAGCGAATCTCGAGTTTTCATAGGAGTAAAGAGCCGAAGTATCTGTCTTGTTAAGTTGCTGTTCCCAATTTGCCTGAAGCAATCGGGGTGTAGTAACCACTTCAGTCTTGCTGTTAATTGCTTGATTCCTTGATATCATAACGAGTGTGGTCCTTGGTTGTTGCCAATGCTTCTCACGTAACCATCTCTCCGCAAATGCTTGCTATTTCATCCTTTTCTGCCATCCTCTGCCTTACTTTTACCTGATGACGGGAAACATTTCGTTTTCCTCGTAAATGTGCACTGGTTTGCTTAGTCCACGAATCTCGACTACTCAATAACAGCCGTAGCAAGTCCTTCTTCAAGTTAGTTACTATTCAGCCCATCTGCCAATCGCAACCTTGTACACCAGAATCTCTTTCACGGGCGCTACCATCGGTTTTTCCTCTCATTACCGCTGGTGCTTCTATGATGATGAAGTCCCATCTCGCTTTGGCCACCCATAGCGAAGAATAGCCACATATTGTCAGACATAGTGTATGAACTACATGTTATCGCTTCAAGAACACCCACACAATGTTCCTTACACATTCACAGACACCTCATCCACATGATACGTATACACAGTCATATTCACCCCACCCTGAAAGGGAGAGTATAAACTCTACTACAGGAGATGTATTAAAAGGGTTCAGCTGCACTTGTTTTGTTTGCATTTCTGGCGGTTAAACCCTCTATCTGGTTATCGCTTTTGCATCTACTCACTTTATTTGGAGAGAATTATTCGTTAAATACTTCTCACCGGGAAAACCTGTTACAGTTCGCGCAGAAAACGCTTTTCAACATTGTGCGCAATGTGTTGTCTAGGGTAGCTGCAGCGATCTGAACCGTCACCGCAGAAATAAAAACTCCGTAGATAAAGGGCCTACGGAATTTTCTGAAAATTGTTATCACTTACAAAATGTAATTACCGCCATTCTCTGTCTGTGTGTAATCTTCTCTGTAAAGGAAACGAGCAGTCACGTACTTTATCGCATGGTTTAGGGCTTCCAGCAACAAGCTTAACCGTTTATCTGCATCTAGCGGCTAAGAAACCTTCCACCTCAACAGACTGACTCTCACTGATATCGCACCAATATTCTGGGTGAAGACCCATAAATATCTATATATAAAACAAAAACACACACAAATAACACGTAGGCGCTTCTGATCCCCTTTCAGTCACACTTCTTACATAGCCGCGGGCTTATTCCGCTGACTAATTCACTCAGTCAGATTGTGAAATTGTCGTGTCAGTCTTCTACACGTGATCGCTGACTATAAGTACTTGTCAGCAATGCTGACAACCCTCTTTTGGCTACTTGCTATTGTATAAAGACCTGTGACCGCTCACTTACTGGCCAGTTCAGTATTAACAGTGAAGTTGCATCTGCCTCATCAGAACATACTGCTCTCCGACTCTGTTGCACTTCGGCGGTGTCACTCATAATCTATTGGAGTTGTTGAATAACTACCAGGAGAATATCGACCAGACATTACACCATGAGATGCTGTGCTTTGTTGATTCTTTTTACTGTAGCTGTCTCCCACCCTTTAGTAATCATCCGTCATCGTCAGGCATCATGTTTGAACAACTTGCTATATAACCCCCCATCAAGCGGTAATAAGTGCCGATATACGACTAACCTCCATTAAGGAAGAAGAGCTAGCTTTACAACAACTTATCAATCGCCTATTGGCCTGTGAACCTCTACTTGAACAATCAGGGCAGACTTCCACCTTACGCACTCTGTGGGATTTAAAACAAGCACTGCTAAACACTCAAGAACAACTACGAAGCATCTTCGACACTGTGCCCCTAACTCGGGTTAAGAGAGCCTGGTTCAATGCCAGAGGTGCGATGCTCAGAACTATCTTTGGTACCCCCGACCATGCTGACGCTAACCGCTGGGACCAAACCCTTCGCCAAGTAACTTTTACTACTAACCAAAATCGGGACGTACTGGTCCACCAGCAATTACGCCTCACCCATATTGAAGACAGTTTATTAGCCGCTACTAGGCAAATTCGTGTCGTGGTAACTGACCTTGTACACCGGTACGAAACATTCAGGAATGTTATCCAACGGGACCTTGAGTTTTTACATCATACCATAACTAATGTGACCTACACTTTGGAGATAACGAGGGTGCTACATATCTTACTATACAACACCCATGCCATTCAGTTACATATTAACACCTTCCATACTATTACTCTGCTAGGACTACAGCATAAGCTTAGCCCTACGTTAATACCTGCATAAATGTTCCTGCAAACTCTGGCTAATTTTTCGTTTCATCTGGCATCACCAATGCAAATGCTTTACCCTGTATGGGAATATTCACTACCCCATTATTATGTGGCAGCTACAGTACATCTTGTGCGAACTTCTCAAGGACTGTGCGCACAGATTTCTCTACCCATCACATGCGCCAACTGCGAGTTTGAATGTTACCGATTACACACCTTTCCGGTTACTTGGGTTGCCCTACGAAAGCAAGTGACTTGGCAAACTAATGATATCTTAGCTATTAGCAAAGATCGCCAAAGACATTGTGTCATGCAGCTGACTGACCTCCATCAGTGCCTTCACACTAATTACTATATGTGTTCAAACTTATACATTCATACTGGAACTAAGGACTGTGAGGCGGCCTTGTTTTTCGAGGAAACAAACCGCCCCCCCCCCCCCTGTCCTCGTATGTTATCGACCTTGCGTGAGCCTTGGTTTCAACCAGTAAAGGGGATAGTTTATTATATTTTGTACTTCAAACATCTACAATTGCTTTAATATGCTATGACCATGTTTTCGTGTCTCGGACATATCGTTTCGCACTAGAAAACAGTGGATTACTGTTCAACGTGTCCGCCTGTGATTTAATAACACCTACTGTCAAACTGGCAGCACACCTAACACAAGTGAAACATTTGAGCCTGGGACCCCTTTTACTTTATTTACCTGAGGTACCCGTGGTACTACCATCACCCGATAGTGTACCCAGGCTACCCAATGAGTCCGATGCTCGATTACTTCAGTCAATTGACGAATTACTAGCTCACGAAAGGGCCAAATCGCCCTGTATCGAGCTGTTGCTCACATAGCTACCTGACTGACACAGAAACAATTGTATACGGTTACTCTGCCTAGTGCCCTGACTGTTCCAACCCTGATTGTCGCAGGAGCCGTTCTCTGGTGCCTGTATAAGAAAGGATACTACAAACACATTAAGTCAACACAAGCAACTGTCCCTGAGGCACAGCCCAAGGGTGAATTTCGACAAGAGCAATGTCAGGCATGGTCTACCATAGTGAAATACACTCTTTAACTGAAATAAAGTTTGTATTGTCTAATGTTCATTTACTATTATTGTTATCATGTATCAATGTATCAATGTATCTAATCATGTAAACTATTGGGAAAGATAAATACTGTTTTAGCATTGTTATCAGGGAGTAGTGTAATTATCTCTTGCGGTCTAATATTTTGGGTAAAGATACTAGAGATGACCACTGAATGTAGGAAACCTTAGTTTATTTGCTACTGAAGCCCACCCCTGCAAACTTTACTGACACAATCCCTGGGGGAGTGTTTCAGTACCTGCCTACACAATAAGCAGCTGCCACCATGTCCCTCCTTCCCGCCATCCCCATCTGAGAGAACGACAGTGTATCCAACGCTGCGCGGCGCCCTGTGCTGCCTCACTCTCCGTGAGTGGCACATGGGCCACCCATCACAGCGCCACATCTGACCCAAAGAGTCTCGCTCTGTTTATTTTTCAATATATTATGTGTGTAAGATACACCATCAACAGTTAGAACTTTATTGTGTTTAACAAATTTCAATCAGTGTCCCTATACAGAAGCAAATGCCTTTTATGTTACATTATGAACATGTTTTAACTTTCTATTATCTGTATATGAAGCAATTTTTTAGGTTGTTAGTGTTTCAATAAGTCTTTAATTATTATTTTGAAGCTATTGACCATAGAAACTACCTTTCAGTTTGAGAATTTCTATGTTTTATCTACTTGTTCACTATCTTCATATTCTGTTTATGTTAACTATGTTTGTCAATTGAAAACTTTCGTTTTGTGGAATTAACTAATTTGTTACAATTACTGCCTTCATATTTTAGTTTATATTCTGAAACTGATTCCACTATGTAGCAACGAGTTTAACGTTTGCCAAACAACACAAACAATTACACATTTCTAGAGGCGCCTGTAATCTTCAAAAGATCAGTGCTGATTCAGTTCGGCCAGCATCTACACTTCTGCTACACCGAGTTTAGCGTTGCAAGTATATATGATTAACACGATCTGTAATACTTCATTCCAATGTTACAAAACTTTTGACATACTTTTAACTTTTTGTGCTAAGATTTGCATACTGATATAGTAATGATGATGGGAAATTATGGTATTGAATTACGTGTGATAAGTTCAATGTCTCTAAAGGTTTTATGATTTTGATCACCAAACTCACAACAATCTCCCTGTATAATATCGTTTTTTAATAAAAAAGGGACTTTCTTTTTATGTTGTAAAAACACTCCAGTATACATAGATGTTTTTGCAAAACTTAGATTTTTGCGAATATTAGCACACCCTACCAAGGGAGCAAATTGTTTTCTTTTGTCAACGAGATCAACTAATTTTCGCCATCAAACCTCGCTCCCGCAGAAGGGGAAGGAGATGTACAGGTGCTGACAGATTGAGTACGGGAATCCTTTATTTTCAATAAAAGAAAAGGGAAATTTTTTTAAAGTGGGTGAGCTATGGATGGCAATGGATCTTCACAAAGCCGTGCATGGGCCTTGGGTTGGCGACACATCAGATATTTCCATTATGTGCCTGTATCCCACGGCTTGTTCACGTGCTCGACGAACAAACAATATTTCTGCTGATGGGGTGACGCTTAGGGAAGCGTCGCTTGCCTAGGCAGAGCTCCTACAGCAGCCAATCAGAAAGGTCCAGGAGATCACGCGTGAGCCCCCACCGCACCGAGCTGCGCGGACGAGGCGTGTGGATCGCCCTCTTTTACTGACAGGCCCCCGACGAGATCAGACACATTGGGTGGTTGCCTCCGTGCACTTTTCGAGCCCCAGCTCAATCTGTTAGCGCCTTAGGGCCACTAAACGCACGTAATGTACCCGGGCTAGGTCAATCAGTAAATGTTTTCTCAATAAACGGGAGGCAGCTTGCCACAATGTTTTTGATATAGGATAGTAAAAGAAATTTCTAGAGAAGGTTGACAGCTATCCATTTTAATAATAAACTTCCGAAATCTACATAAACAACAAAAGGAACATTTTGGGTAAATTTATAATTTGTAAGGTCTATGTACTGATCTTTTCCTGGGTGCTCTGCTTTTACTGGTTTCATAATACAACAATTTTATGTGTGATCATCTATTTTTCCCTTATCATTAAAATGTAATAAACTAAAATCATAAATAAATTTTTTATACTCTTTTTTTTATTAATTTGGCTAGAATGAAGTCGAGGTAAATCTCTTATCCGGCAGCTTTGTGAATTATTTTCTTTTTAATATGATAATAACTTTTCCTTTTCCTAGGTTTTGTTATTTTTAATGAATATACATAATAATACATTACAATGGATGATTTTTCCTTCAAAGGAACAAACATTAACAGAAACATCAGTTTCAGCCTTAGTTTTTGGGACATAATTAATTTCACCAGGGAAAGAAATATCTGGTACTTTTTCTACAAGGTCTTTAGCAAAATTGTTATAATTACTTGTTGTGTTTGGATTTTTACATTTCTGTCTATCTATTGGTTTTAATGCAGAAGCTACTGCTTGTAGGAAGCTCTTTTGACCGTTATTTTTTACTTTAACACAAGCTTTTTTTCTTGATTTGTTCTGATGATTGTATGTAACACAAACCTCTTAGTATAACATCTTTATTAATAGCTAGATGTAATCAAGTAAATCTGTTTGATATCCACAGCGATCATTATATATCAAAATAGGAATTTTTTGTCAAAGCATTTTTTGTAGCTTAATTTATTAATGATATCGTTTTCTGCAAGAATCCTATAATTTTGAGTTTTTTGTATAAATTCTGTACCAGCAAATTCAATTAAAATTTATTTTCAAGCTATTAAACAATTTACGATTTCATTAGAAGATTTTCGTAATTTTTGTGTTTCATTGCTGTTTAGAAAATGTTAGGACTGAGCTACCCTATATTATTTTCGAAATTTATAGCCTGTAATCTTCTTTCAAATTCTGTATCAACTAAATATTGTTTAATTTTTCTTTTTTTCGCAACCAAACTTACTAGAATATGGAAATATTTCTTCTAATGATTAATTATGTAGTTTACAAAACAAATTGGTAGAGATAGAAAATAATTCATTTAATGGTTTATCCTCATTATTTTTAAAAACATCATCACTACTCATATTATATAATAATTGTTGTGGTCTTCAGTCCTGACTGGTTTGATGCAGCTTTCCATGCTACCCTATCCTGTGCAAGTTTCTTCATCTCCCAGTGCTTACTGCAATCTACATCCTTCTGAATCTGCTGAGTGTATTCATCCCTTTGTCTCCCTCTACGATTTTTACCCTCCACACTGCTCTCCAATGTTAAATTAGTAATACCTTGATGCCTCAGAAAATGTCCTATCAACCGGTACCTTCTTCTTATCAAGTTGTGCCACAAACTCCTCTTCTCCCCAATTCTATTCAATACCTCCTCATTAATTATGTGATTTACCCATCTAATCTTCAGCATTCTCCTGTAGCACCACATTTCGAAAGCTTCTATTCTCTTCTCATCCAAACTATTTATCGTCCATGTTTCACTTCCATACATGGCTACACCCCATACAAATACTTTCAGAAACGACTTCATGACACTTAAATCTATACTCGATGTTAACAAATTTCTCTACTTCGACCATTATCAGTTATTTTGCTCCCCAAATAGCAAACCTCCTTTACAACTTTAAGTTTCTCATTTCCTAATCTAATTCCCTCAGCATCACCCGACTGAATTCGACTACATTCCATTATCCTCGTTTTGCTTTTGTTGATGTTCATTTTATATCCTCCTTTCAAGACACTGTCCATTCCATTCAACTGCTTTCCAAGTCCTTTGCTGTCTCTGATAGAATTTCAATGTCATTGGCGAACCTCAAAGTTTTTATTTCTTCTCCATGGATTTTAATACCTACTCCGAATTTTTCTTTTTTTTCTTTTACTGCTTGCTCAATATACATATTGAATAACATCGGGGATGGGCTACAACCCTGTCTCACTCCCTTCCCAACCAGTGCTTCCCTTTCCTGTCCCTCGACTTTTATAACTGCCATCTGGTTTCTGTACAAGTTGTAAATAGCCTTTCGCTCCCTGTATTTTACCCCTGCCACCTTTAGAATTTGAAAGAGAGTATTCTAGTCAACATTGTCAAAAGCTTTCTCTAAGTCTACAAATGCTAGAAATGTAGGTTTACCTTTCCTTAATCTTTCTTCTAAGGTAAGTTGTAAGGTCAGTATTGCCTCATGTGTTCCAATATTACTACGGAGTCGAAAGTGATCATCCCGAGGTCGGCTTCTACCAGTTTTTCCATTCGTCTGTAAAGAATTCGCGTTAGTATTTTGCAGCCATGACTTATTAAACTGATAGTTCGGTAATTTTCACATCTGTCAGCATCTGCTTTCTTTGGGATTGGATCTGTTATATTCTTCTTGAAGTCTGAGGGTATTTCGCCTGTCTCATACATCTTGCTCACCAGATGGTAGAGTTTTGTCAAATCTGGCTCTCCCAAGGCTGTCAGTAGCTCCAATGGAATGTTGTCTACTCCAGGGGCCTTGCTTCGACTCAGGTCTTTCAGTGCTCTGTCAAACTCTTCACGCATTATCGTATCTCCCATTTCATCTTCATCTACATCCTCTTCCATTTCCATAATATTGTCCTCAAGTGCACCGCCCATGTATAGACCCTCTATATATTCCTTCCATCTTTTTGCTTTCCCTTCTTTGCTTAGAACTGGGTTTCCATCTGAGCTCTTGATATTCATACAAGTGGTTCTCTTTTCTCCAAAGGTCTCTTTAAATTTCCTGTAGGCAGTATCTGTCTTACCCATAGTGAGATAAGCCTCTACGTCCTTACATTTGTCCTCTAGCCATCCCTGCTTAGCCATTTTGCACTTCCTGTCTATCTTATTTTTGAGACGTTTTTATTCCTTTTTGCCTGCTTCATTTACTGCATTTTTATATTTTCTCCTTTCATCAACTAAATTCAATATTTCTTGTGTTACCTGAGGATTTCTACTAGCCCTTGTATTTTTACCTACTTGATCCCTCTGAGCTACCCATTCTTCTTCTACTGTATTTCTTTCCCCCATTCCTCTCAATTGTTCACTTATGCTCTCCCTGAAACTCTGTACAGCCTTTGGTTCTTTCAGTTTAGCCAGGTCCCATCTCCTTAAATCCCCATCTTTTTGCAGTTTCTTCAGTTTTAATCTACATTTCATAACCAATAGATTGTGAGCAGAGTCCACATCTGCCGTTGGAAATGTCTTACAACTTAAAACCTGGTTCATAAATCTCTATCTTACCATTTATAATCCATCTGATACCTTCTAGTATCTCCAGGATTTTTCCATGTGTACTACCTTCTCTTATGATTCTTGAACCAAGTGTTAGCTATGATTAAGTTACGCTTGGTGCAAATTTCTACCAGGCAGCTTCCTCTTTCATTTCTTAGCCGCAATCCATATTCACCTACTATGTTTCCTTCTCTCCCTTTTCCGACTATCGAATTCCAGTCACTCTCCCTTCACTAGTTGAATAATTTCTTTTATCTCATCATACATTTCATCAATTTTTTCATAATATGCTGAGCTAGTTGCCATATAAACTTGTACTACTGTAGTAGGTGTGGGCTTCGTGTCTATCTTGGCCACAATAATGCTTTCACTATGCTGTTTGTAGTAGCTTACCCTCACTCATATTTTTTTATTCATTATTAAACCTACTGCTGCATTACCCCTATTTGATATTGTATTTATAACCCTGTATTCACCTGACCAAAAGTCTTGTCCCTCTTGCCACTGAACATCACTAATTCCCACTATATCTAACTTTAACCTATCCATTTCCTTTTTAACATTTTCTAACCTACCTGCCCGATTAATGCATCTGACATTCCACGCTCCAATCCGTAGAATGCCAGTTTTCTTTCTCCTGATAACGACGTCCTCTTGAGTAGTCCCCGCCTGGAGATCCGAATGGGGGACTATTTTACCTCCGGAATATTTTACCCAAGAGGACGCCATCATCATTTAACCATACAGTAAAGCTGCATGCCCTCGGGAAAAATTACCGCTGTAGTTTCCCCTTGCTTTCAGCCGTTTGCAACACCAGCACAGCAAGGCCGTTTTCGTTACAAGGCCCCTGCAACTACTGAAAAGGCTGCTGCCCCTCTTCAGGAATCACGCATTTGTCTGGCCTCTCAACAAATGCCCATCCATTGTGGTTGCACCTACGGTACGGTCATCCGTATCGCTGATGCATGCAAGCCTGCCTACCAATGGCAAGGTCCATGGTTCATTGGGGAGGGGGAGGGGGGAGGTAATAAGCTAAACATTTCCGATTCTTCTTTGCCATTACTTCCATTCTTATTAAACATTTAATTACTAATTTAATCACCTTTATTTAATTTGTAACACCCTTTCAAACAATTTGTTCTACAATTTTCTCGAAGGTCAAGGTGAAATTTCTTTTAAGATATTCTCAAATTGAATCCAAGCTTTTAAATTTCTCATTTATAAGGGAAAATATTAAATTTTTATTTTTAAAATGTACAGTGCCTTATGTATATCAAAACCGATATAATAAATTAAAATTAAAATAAGTGTTTTACCTCATCTCACCTACAAATAAAATTACATCAATTTTCATCAAATTTATATCATATTCATTGCAACAGTGAAATAATTTCTTAGTCGCTTTTTATTGTATTCTCTACTTTCTAAGCCTCTAGATCCAGATTTTTTAATTATTAAGTGAGGAATTTTAAAAATAATGTATAATCATGACTATAATTTTTAACATGTTTGCTAATTTTTTTATTGCTAAATCATAGTCATAAAGTTGATAATTCCCTAATTTCCAAAAAGATAGATTGTATGTTTTCTATTTCTTCCCATATTTCTATATCCATTACCTCATTGCTAAGTATCAAATCCCCTTTTCTATTCTTCTTCTGCATAAATTACTTTTAATACATCAATGTCAAGAGTATGTTTGATTCTTCGCAAATTTTCTATAATGAAATATAGTTTAAATAATATTTAGAAATACCTCTTTGAATTTTTGTTTGTTATTTCTGTCAACAAAAATGTGACATTTTAATTAATTCCACAAATAAGCTATGTTTTTTGGTTTAATTTATATGGAAACATTTATTATATTTTAAGAAAAGCAAATTTTTCTTAGAATTTTTTAAAAAAGTTTTCCACTTTGTGTCAAATCTAATTTGTTTCTTGCATAAGACACTTTTATTTTTATAATCAGTTAAAATATGTAACTATCCTGATTTTCTTTTCAGTTGATAGATGTTGGCAAAGTCTACTAAATAAATTGAAGATGAGGAGGGTGGGAGGGTGTGTGGAATCTGTATTAATAGACAGAAATGGCCTGTAGTGCCTGGCTTGCCTCTGGCCTGGGGCATAACTGGCCATTTCCATCTACTTTTACTGCATATATGAAATTTGTGACTAATTTGTAAAAAGAGTTTAGGATAACATTACACTGTATAACTATGCTCCAACCACGAAAATATGAGGATGACAAAGAAGACATGGCTCAAAGAGCTCAAACATTTGTTGCTAAAGTCGTTGTGCATAACACGACAAAAAACATCTAACTGGGTTCTGTATGGAAGTTGGATCAGAGTCAGTTCAACTACAACCTTTTTTCTGAATGAATGCTATCAAATGAAAGGGGAGAGAAATACTCTTTCGGCGTCACAATCGAATGACAATACAACACACACCTACATGATAGATGTTGCTATAACAATGGATGGATGATTGCCAGAGAAACCCTATATGTACTCCCCAGAACCAAATGGTGATTCTGGACCTCTTGTGTCAAGGGAAACAGAAAAATTGCGCTCTACAAATACTTTATTAGATGCAAATTTAAGCGGGAAGATGATGAAAGAACATTTAAAGAGGTTCTTTTTATCTGTTTTGAGTCCACATTAGCGTACAGAGTCATTAGTACGTTGTGACTCAGGCTCTGTATGTAAGGATGTGGAAGTAGTACTGGAAGTCTGGAGAAAAAGATATAGTTTTAAAAATTATTGCACCTAAAACTACAAAATATGCACAACATCTGGATGCGTATTTCTTTGAGCAATATAAAATATATGCAAATAAAATAGTAGATTTCCTCAAACTACATTCCACGAACCTGCGGCCAACATTTGAAGAGAGATTCTTTGTCATGAAAATTAATTTTCTCATCTACAAAGAATTATCTGCGGAATTATATAGGTCATCGCTTCGTTACGCGAAGCTCGACGCTGGCTGTGATATTGGTGAACCTGTGGACAATTTTAATTTATTTAGTCACAAATTTCATATATGCAGTAAAAGTAGATGGAAATGGCCAGTTATGCCCCAGGCCAGGGGAGAGCCAGGCACTACAGGCCATTTCTGTCTATTAATACAGATTCCACACACCCTCCCACCCTCCTCATCTTCAATTTATTTAGTAGATTTTGCCAACATGTATCAACTGAAAAGAAAATCAGGATAGTTATATATTGTAACTGATCATAAAATTATGATGTTGCATTCACCACTGACGTTATAGAACTTGCAGTTATGACTTGTGGTAAGCTTGCTTTTCTTAACTGTGTGTTTCGTCGTCATTCATATTGTTTTGAGCATTTTATTGAAAGTCCTCACTTGCAATTACAGTTGTGATACCTGCACTGCACGAGGCTCCTACAGCGACATCTGCAGTGAAATTTAGAGCAGGTCTGCAGTGTCTTGAAGAAAAGCAACACTCATTGGCATATTGAGAGGCACGTAAGGGCCTCATAACCAAAATTTCATACAGATATGTTCGTCCAAACGTAAGTACTTTCCTTGTAAGAATGAGTTTTATCTCATTGAAGGAGCAAATGAGATTAAGACTTTTGAATGTCCCAATAATGTTAATACATTCTTAATGTGCTGACTTGCTCGATGGCAATAGGCAGCAACGTACTATGATTCAATAAAGTTATGAAACCGTCAAAGCTACACAGGAGTCTGTTTTTTTTCCCCTTAATCGTGACCTGTTTCCTCCCTTAGTATATTCTCAAGCTATCCACATAACTGCCACTATACTATGTGTACATTGGCCACATAGCTTGCAGCAGTGGCTAAGTGCTGCATACAGGGCAGAACTATGGTATGGAAATAGTACCTTGCACTTGAACACTCACACACGCATTATAGTAGCATTTGTGTGGATGGATTAATAACAGACGAAGGTCCAAAACAGGTCGCCCTTTAGATAAAAACGAACTTGTGTGGAACTTTGCAAATTTCTTAATTTCATTAGACCACACTTCTGTATTCTGTTTTTATTACCCTCATCAATTTGTTTTGTCTCTAAGGCACGTGTCATGTATTAAGTTGTTATTTTAAAAGCCTGGTTTGCTAACCAGCTACTGGTATTGGTACAGATGGTCGCCGCCCACCTGCATGCAGCAGAGTTGCTGAGATGGCACAGACATGGAGTAAGTGTCTTTCTCGGCTCAGAGTGGAGTCTCGGTAAATCCATAAATACTTGGTGATAGGGCTATAGGCTCAGTGATGATGGGTCGGCGTAGCGTGTGCATTACTACTTTCTGTTTGGCGGGGGGGAGGGGGAGGGGGGGGATAAACTGGTGAAGGTTACTTACTCAGTGTTCACGTATTTCTCCACGTCACAGACCAAATTTCTATGTCGCACAACAAGTAACACAGGTCCCTCAGGCAAGGGAGCCTCCCTTCCCCCTCATTTCTTGTTTTTTGAAAAACTCTCTGAGGTAATCACCTCATGTGGAAACATTTTCCTTTTCCATATGTAAAGACGCATAACCCGGCTTAACTCACAGAATATGCTTTGTACTTGGTTTCATTGTGAATGAAATTTTGAGATCAAGATTAGCCTTGCGTCGTTTTTCTTTAATTAATTTTTCCACTATGTGTGGGTAAACTGATTTCTAGTAATATCTTTAACTACCTGACTCGACGATGGATGACCACGTATCTTCGTTCTGTGCGAATGCTTTTCAACGCTTCATGAAGGCAGAGTGCTGTGGAACAACATCTTCCACATGGAAATGATTCGCATATGTCAACATACGTAAGATGTGTCGGCTCAATTGGCATTATCGGATTAATTTCTCTTTTTATGCACGCTGTTGGAGGGCTTGTTTCCAGTAATGAGTACTTTCCCAATAACATGTGAACTCAGTCCCACGGTTATAAGAGTACTGTTACCTTTTCGAGTCAGTTTTACGACCATTAGGTGACTCTGTGTTAATGTGTTTGCAAAATTAGAATCTCTTCAGCCTCCAGCACAACCCAAGTGTCATCATTACATCTGTAAAGACATGCCTTTCAAGCATGTATTGTGTACAAAGCTTCCTTCTGTTGTTGAAGCACTCTTTCTTTTATGGGCAGCCACTATGGATCCTGAAACACATAATTTTACATATATCCAAATTAATAATCGCCTCTTTCAGTAGGAATATTTTTGTGAGAGAATTTGCTTAGGAATTTCTACTCCTGAGGCAACCAGTTAATGGAACCAGCAAAGATTTTTTGTTCTCCTTTAAAATAAACTATTTAAGATCTATACCGTTGCACCAATGCTTCAAGTTCCGTGACTAAATGGGCTTATTTAAGAGCTATACCGTTGCACCAATGCTTCAAGTTCCGTGACTGAATGGGCTTTACACCCAGCATGCAAAGCCACTCACGCATGTCTATTGCTTTGGTGCATGTGCTGGATCGCGAGTAATGAAGGTCTGATTCCAACATTTCACGCAATTGGAAGCAAAGCAAAACTGTTGTCGTGTTTGATTGATATAACATACTATTTCTGGTAGCTGCAAAATACTATTAACATTCTCATGTAAATTTCCGTGCAACATTCTTCCTTTGTGGCTGCACTATTTTGGACATGATTTGACTCAAATCTTGTAATAGGCAAGGCATTCATAGCGCAAGTTTTTATAAGATCCCATAAAACCCTGGATTTACTTCAGGGGAAGAGGAAGATTTTATTTCACAATCACGGAATGTATGGCATAGGCTCGGATGGAACAAGGAAAATAACAGGAGTCCATATCTGTGGGAACCATCCCAGCATTCATCTCAATTTGTTATACATTATCTCCACAAACTGTTAACTGTTTCTTGATGCCTGACAATGAATCTATATTCCTCATTACGAACTCCAAGTTTCCCATTGAGGATCTATAGGCTGTTAAAATCAAAGGAGAAGTATTCTGCAGTAACAACTCACAAGCATGTGCTTCCAGCTTCTTCTCTAAAATAAATATCACTGGTTTCACTACTTCAGCCTTTATACTGAATTATAAAATGTGAGACGACTCCTCCTCCTCCACCATACTCTGCTTGAAAATGGTGACAGCTAATAACCAGTTATACATAGCTACTCTATTCCTATGGGTATATGACGTTCAGACAGGCAAAAAAGAACTACCTCATCAGAACAGTTTAAATATACTGAAGATAAAAAGGGCTCATATACGTTTTTTTCATCCGTCTGCTGATGTCCTGATCTAACAAACACACCCTGCTTCTGAGAACTGTAGCATCTGTTTCGGCCTTTTCATGTCCTAATTACTTCCCAGACCGCCTGTCTGGAAGCTGAACGCGACGTACAAAACGCGTTCCCCTGACTGCAGCAAGCAGCTCTGCTGGTCTGTGGAGAGACAACTTGGTGATCGGTACCTTCTGTACCTCCTTTATCTTGCACGCAAATTCCTTTACGTGTTCGTTACTGATGGCAGCTGTTGATCGTGCAAAGTCCAAGGGGTGAATGCACCGTTCTTCCACATAAAATTTCATACTGACTTAGGCCAACTGTTGTGTACATTTTTGCATTGTAAGTACTCACGACGTATGAAAGACATCCAAGGTATCACGTTTGCTGCTTACGAAGTGGCTACCTTCTTAATGATTGTTCTGCGAACTCACTTGATGTATCCATTTCCTGTAGGATGTGCTGGCGTTGTTCTTAGTTGCATTATTTGAATTAACTAGCAAGCCTGTTTAAGTAGTTCACTCATGAAATTCGAGCCTTGGTCACAGATTATACTTAATGGTAATGAAAATTGTAGAATCAATTATTTTACAAACGCTTCAGACATGGTCTCGCCACTTTGATCAGGTATTGGTATCATAAGAAGATAACTGGATAAATGATCTAAAATGATCAATGTGTATTCATTAACTTCTTTAGTTCCTTACTCTTAGGCAATTATTCAACGAATTTAGGTCTCATAATGCTTCCACGAAGCCAACAACTGCCTCTACTGCTTCCTAAAACGGCTTGCATCGTGGCAATCTCACTGTTTTGCTTACTTCCTCGCCATACAACACTAATGAATGAGTCTCCCTGATCAGCTTAAAATACCTGAATGCGAATCTCTTTCTTGTCTTCTGGCAGGTCGTATGTTTAAGTTCTGTCAGCAAACAGTTCAAGAGATCCATCCCATTGTATCCACAGACTAAAAAGTTGCTCACTGTAGATCCA